>NC_140243.1:6124422-6201922 GCF_949987555.1 Borostomias antarcticus
GCAAAACTGCATGTCCATTAGTGATGACATCAGACGGTAATGATGATCAGTATGACATCAGCTCACTCAAGGGTTGAGACGTAGCCTACAAGGTCAGGAGGATTCAGGAACATGGTTGACCACCTGCCTTTTGAGAAACGCTCAGCCTGGTCACAATGCTCATCGTTTTATCAAACTACAGGATATTACAGTGAAATATTACGATGAAACTGTAAGTCTTTCAATCTACAACCCTTTCAAGTAGGCTAGTCGAAACCAAATGTGCTCTTCTGGGGCTCCCCGACTGCCCCCAGCCCCAGATCTGTCCCTCAGGCTGTGAACCAACCGCACTCCCAACACCTCGCATCTCTCGGGGGACCCGGCTCCCCCTCAACCCCAGTCAACCAGAGGCAACCCTCCTCATTATACCGACACCCAGGTGGCCGATGATCTTCTGGGTGCCTGCGCCGGGACCCTGAAGCCACAGCCCCCCCGCCCCCCTCCCCCACCCAGCCAACACACAGCCCCGAACCCCCCCCCCCACACACACACACTCACGCCTTGCAGTCCCTGAACTGAGGACAGCCGGCTCCAGCACACCCCTTAATGACTTTCCCACCCACCAAACCCAACGCACATGTTGAAGACGTTAAGGATAATATGGCTTTCAAAACTCTCCTGCAGTCCCCAACGAGTATTTTAACAAATGTGAAGGTTAGTTCACATTCCGCAGTTATAAAATGGATGGGTAATTTATACTCAGCATAAAGCTGACAGTTAAATTATTTGTTCTGGAGTTATTTAGAAGTCTTTCTCATACCTAACCAAATCGTGGCGCACAGTGGGACCTCACGTTTCCATATCTACTCACATCATAATGATTTATCTCAGAGATTGACATTTATCAAGGAAAACATTTTTACCTGAAGATGTTTGAAGGAAGCTGTTAACTGAGTCATGTGAAGAGTCAGGCAGCGCGAAGTGCATCTTGCGCTGTGGATTTTCTCCAGAACCTCCCCGTGCTCAGCATCCGTCCTGCGCGCAGAGCTCCGCGCCACCACGCAGCACATCAGCGCGACACAAACCCGCCAGAGTGGCATTATGTTAGCTAGGCTATATCAATGAAATTAATCGTCCTAAACGTGATATTTCATAAGAGTATAATTTGTTTCAGTTCTTCTATCTAACCCGTGTCTATTGCTCTGTCTGAATGCTCAAAGACTGACGTTTGGAGACAGCCACACGAGAAGGGGACCGATTTCCGCGCGGACACTCCCACCGATGGTGCACGTGTGTTTCCTCACCACTTGCCAGGGGCCCTTCGAGAAGATCATCTAATTTAATTCAAATGTGCCAAGACGGTCAGTTCAGTTGTGGCTAAATTATCCAATTGGTGTTTAAAAGCCAGGAATTTCATTAAAAGCACTGTTTAAATTGGATGCCTTCACTTTGGACAATTTTAAACATTATGATTCAGGGATATTGGGACGAGGTCTGTGTATGTTTTGGATAGTGTTGTCATTGTAGGCTATTTAAATGTGTAAAATGTATTATGTGCGTTTATATTGTTATATTGTTTTTATATTATATGTTTATGCTATGTAACCAGGGCACCATGGTGAATGAGACCTTGGTCTCAATGGGCTCCCCATGGTTACATAGGCTACAGGTAGATAAAATAAAAAATAAAATTCAGTAGGGGGCTAGTTTTATTTCCATGTTAATTCCACTTTGCAATTGATCAATAGGCCTAAACCATATTCAGAATTAAAAAATAGCCATTTAAGATGGGAATCCGGTTTTGAAAGAATGTGCTGCCCTCTTAAACAACAGCTCATTAATTGCTCGAACTGATTAGTGCATTTATACCTGGAAACCATCTTCATGTTGTCTTTTAAATTCAGCTGAAACTGGATTCTCTGAACAAAGCTTTGCAGTTGCATAGGCAGCTGCTTGTTGTTGAATAGTTGCATAGCGTCATCCTTCGTTGTTATCGATCAACCAGCAGTAATAACTTGCGTATAAACTATGTGTGTTCAGATTTGGCACACATAGCCTACCTTTTACAATGAAACTGTTCCATGTGGATTTTAATGGCAACCACAAAGACCAAATGGACCCTGTTGAACTGGGAAGATGTGGACCAGGGAAAAGTGCTCTAATAGGGGGTCAGAAACAGCCAGAAACACCTGGTTCATTCTAGATTACAATCAGTTCTGACAATTTGAGTGTATCCTCATAAAGGTTCAAATCCTAATAGTATGAGGTCTGCATCAGAGTTTCCCAGGTGAGGGGAACAGAGCAGGATAAAAGGGATGTGAGGAAGAGATTGTGAACAGCAGTCCAGGCTTGCTTTTCCCAAAGGACTGATGGTTTGGCTTTTGAACCGATTTGAGGATGTGTTCAAAGTGATGTGCACAAAATATGTGTAATCACTCAGTGAACTTGGTGAAGTATATGAATGAAGCGTTATTGCAAGAGAGCGCAATAGTGACAGTGACCTCAGCTGTCACCCTCCTGGAGTGAGGGAGAGGGAAGGGAGGGAGGCGGAGAAGGGGAATGTGGTCTGAAGGGAAAAAAGAAGAGAGGAGGGGGGTTAGAAAGACAGCGAGAGAGAGAGAGAGAGAGAGAGAGAGAGAGAGAGAGAGAGAGGGAGGGAGAGAGAACAAGAACACATGCTTGACTTGTGAGCCTCAGGCTGCTGAAATCATATCAGCGCTTCTGAATCTATCTGGATTGTCAGAGGGCAAGTCTGTGTAAACAGTTCAACCTTTATAGAATATAAGATTCTTGTGGCAAAAGATCAAGCTGGAGCTCTTTGACAAGTCCAGGAAATGCCCAAGGCACCTTCTCAGCATTTCTTAAGATCTTTGTTTTAACTGACCACAGTGCTCCCTTGCTCATACAGTAGATATAGCCTAAAGTATTAAAAAACTAAAGTATTTCCCCTTGAGCTAAGGTAAATTCTCAGAATAAAATGGCGTTATATAGAACATTTTGTTCATCTACAGGGAACACGGTAAATACAGTAGCTTCCAGACAGGACCATTTTCAGGTCAGACAGAGCTATTTTGCCAATTGGCATCTTGTACATGGTTCTATCTAGGCTCATTTCTATTTAGAACCCAAAACGGCTCTAAATAATCTCAAACAGGTTTTATTTGGAACCCCTACATGGAAAAATGGTTCTATGTAAATACTGAAGCCCTCTTTTTTTCTCAGTGTAGGCCTAAGTCAAAATCTTCTCCATCGTAGCTTAGCCTGTATAATGATGATTCAACTTTCAATGGTTCACTCTTCTGTGAATAGACGGTTACAATATCCTGTGTCGCTCGTCGTCAGTATAGCTTCCTCCCTCACTTGCCGACGCTGGGTTCGAACCCTGGTCCTCTGACTTGCCAAAGCATGTGACCACCTCTTATAAACACAGCAACGATGCCACCGAAAAGGTAACCGACGGTGCAAGTGGGCGGTATTTATACTGAGGACTGAGTTTAACCAATTCGACTTTTAAGCATGACAAAAAAAGATATACCTAGGGGATATTTAAGTTTTGTCAAACCTAATTACCCTAATGTTCTTGTTAAAACCACTACATTTGATTACTGATCAGTTCCCTCATTCATACTGTTACTGTGCTTCACCTGTCTCGATTAGGATCAAGGAATGGAGGGGGCTTATAAGGTGAAACAAAGTATTTACACACACACACACACACACACACACACACACACACACACACACACACACACACACACACACACACACACACACACAGTAAGCCATCAGACCAGTAGACAGAACATTTTCATATTTTCATAAAACACCCGGCTCAGGTTTCTGAATAAACCATTAGTTAAACGGAAAAAGAGGTCCCCAGCCACAAGCACACACAGACAAGTAGGCCTACAGAAACACTTACTGTCCACCCGATTGTGCACTTTGATTAAAACCAAATGCTGCAGGATTTGGCAGCATCTAAGCAGTGCACTAACTCTGGCTGACAGTTCTGGCAGCACCAAAGTGACAAGTTAACAAGCGAGATTTCAGTCCTTTAGTTAAAGGAACAATTTTTTGAATCGTTATTTGCGTTTGGAATTTTAACTCGGTGAAACGGACATGTTCCTGACAGAGGGATTTGTCTGGCAGCAGGCTAGCAGACTCGCGCAGATGTGAAGATTCTAGAGGATGACCACCTTAAGATGTGGTCCAACTGGATAACAACTGTACCCCCGTCTAACTCTATCTACTCACATAAAATATGCCGCAGATAAATCCGTTTTCCCTAGATTCTTTGTTCCAAAAGTATTTTTCTAAAAGCACAATGCAGATGTCACTTGATATTGGTTTTTGGTCATAGGCTACACAACCATAGGCCACAGAACACTATCAGACCAACTCCCCCCCCCCAAAAAAAGGCGCTTCTCCAAATCGAGAAATCTGATTATGCCTAGCCTATGTATTTAGCCTACTAGGCCTATAAGCAATGAATTGTGAGAGAGGAACTCAATGCTTCTGGAAGACGATCTTTGCTTTCCAAAGCTGTCAAATACCTCAGAGAATGAATCTATTCTGCCTTGAAAAAAGACATGTGTTGTCCCATTTCAGAGGCCAACCCTGAGATTCACGGTTACAAATCATGAAACCTAAGCTTTCGTCCACCGAGATGCAGGCCCCATAATTCCATAACGGTTTAGAAATACAGTAGAATACCTTCCCGAGCAAGGCGACACATGACCCTAATCAATTATAAAAAGTATTTGTTTAAAACAAGTAGCCTACGCTAATCGATATCAAGCGGATATTGAACAACACAGCTCACAAAACCCTCTATGCTGTGAGTGTCCGTTAAACACAGGCCTTATTTTCGGTATTTTTCGCAAATCCCATTCATTTTTCCATGGGGATTTTGGACTACACACCAAATGGCGGAAGTGCTAGGCTATAACTTTTCAGCCTAATATTGACCTCACTATTGTTATAGTTGTCTTCTGTGTCCATGTCCAAAAAGAGAGCATGTTCTCAGTTAATCTGCCTCGTTTAGTAATAGGCTAGCCTACTATTTAAGGTTAAATAACTACTCATCATCATGACCATAATCTACACCAACTAAATCGTATACTGATTCCAACCATTGAAACCTCTCATTTGTCTCTAACCGGGTCCAGACCCCAGACAGAGGTATCCAATTTTTCATGACTTTGCCAATCACTTTGTTCCTAATGACTTTATATCATTGTTTTCTTTTACTGTATCAGTTAGTGCTTTTTTAAAATACCAATGTATTGGGGTCCTCAGGGTCAAAGGACCTATGCAGTTTTAATGCATGACCCCAGTCACCCCTCCACCCACACTTCACTCTGCTTCCATCAGGCCAGGATACAGAGCCCTGGCCTGGAAACGAACTCGCCTCAGTAAGAGCTTTGTTCCCTCTGCCATCACACTCCTCAACAAGACACCACGATAATAACCCCCCTATCATCCCATGCAACATGTATAGATGTATGTATGTGTAAATATGTCAGTGGGTTACTGTATGGGTATTCGTCTTGGTGTATATGTGTAAATGTGAAATTGAATGTGTTTCAATTTTGGGGGCGTTTTGGGGATAATTGGGTGTGGCACTTTTTTGTACAGTTCAGTAAAATATGAATTTCCTGCCAAGGACAATATACTAATCTAATAAGTAAGTATCACACACACACACACACACACACACACACACACACGCACACACACACACACACACACACACACACACCATCAGGGGGGTTAGGGGCACAGATATTTGTGTGGAATGAGCAGTTTGTTGGTTTCAGAGGCCAGTGCAGTTTCTAAAGACAATTATATTTTCGTTTTACACAATATGCAAATTATTGCTCAAATTACTAAAATTAACATAATCTCTCTCTCTCTCTCTCTCTCTCTCTCTCTCTCCCTCCCTCTCTCTCTCCCCCTCTCTCTCTCTTTCTCCTGCCTGCCTGTCATTAATTACAAAGCCTAACAAAACGTTTTGAGAAGAAAAAGTTTACATTTTGCTTTTCTTGGGGTAGCCTTCTACCCAGGGGCCATAGTCTTGGGGTAGCCTTCTACCCAGGGACCATAGTCTTGGGGTAGCCTTCTACCCAGGGACCATAGTCTTGGGGTAGCCTACCCAGGGACCATAGTCGGTATAGTCCATGTAGGCTACGCCTACTGTATGTTAAGTATGCTGGTATCGACCATGTAGGCCTGTTAAATATGTTGGTAGGATGAGGGTTATTATAGTTTAAAAGGAATGGTCTACATTGCCACCATCTGGTGAAAGAATGTACTGGCAGATTTTTTTTTAAATAATCTAACGACTGATGACGGTCGGCCAAATTACACCTTGTATCCTTGGCTGGGACTTGTTCTTTTGATCTGTATGGAATTGATGCAAGCCATAGCCTGCCTGCGATCAAAATGTTCTTTAGATATCGTCTCTACATGTAGGCTATAGTAACATTATGTACTTTGCTCGGGGAGCCAAACTGCAGGGATATAACAGCACAACAACTTTGTCCTTGGCTTTATTTCAACAGCTCTGTTTTCCCTTTGATTCCAAAAGTCACTGTCACGGCTAAATGCAAACAAATGCTGCGCACTGGAACAGGAAAAAACGCAACTCAGTTTCGCACTTGATAGTTACTTAGAGAGGCTATACGTTTATAGAAATGGGAAAAATCCTCTGGATAGTGAGTTTACTTTGTCTTCATCTTTGGTGCGGCGGGGCCCAACTCGCACCCATACCTTGCAACGACAAGAACGTGGAGAAACTGTCTCGACTTGCTATCACATACATAAACGAGGACAGGACCGCGGGTTATAAATTTGCGCTCAACAGGATTTCCAACGTTCATCTGCACGCACAGGTAGTAATTCCGTTATACTTGCCAAACACTTGCACTCTTATGAAACAATCTGTCCTATCTATCTAAAATGATTAATAGGACCCTTAAACCGAAAACCTCCTCAGAGCAATAGACATAGTCGATACAAAATAGCCATTAGAGTAGCCTAGGCCCTGTTTAATCTAATTCACCCTCTATTCATTTAATTTATTATTTCCGTTTTCATCTCAATCCCACTTTAATTCGACTTGTCTGAGAAGGTGAACATTTCCCCATTGTATGTCAACAGGTTTCATGGAATTGTTGTGTAATGTGTGTAGTAGCATATTCCAGAGAGTGGGTGTATTTATTTGGTGTGATCATAATATGGGCTGCCAGATCGTGTGTTCCATGAACTTGTGTAGTTTGGGTGTCCCACCTCCTCTGCTGAGGTTGGGGGGCGGTGTGTGTCCACATTAGCAGAGAGAGGGGTAGGGGCGGCCGAGGGAGTCATGCTTCTAGCAGTGTCCTTTCATGCCTCCCGTCCACACAGAAAACATGAGCCACATGCACACACATGTTATAGGCGGAGTCAGCTCAAACCATCTTCACAGGCCAATGGAAAGAGAGCCATCCATGTAAATCATGTTCTGTATGTGTTTTATGTTTTCCTCTGTGTGTGTATGTGTGTGTGTTGTCTACTAGGGTCCAGCAGGGAATGTCTTCTACTTGGACCTAGATGTGCTGGAGACCAAGTGTCACGTTAGGAGCCCCAAACCCTGGAAACTCTGCCCCGTCAGACCCTTCATGGAAACAGTAGGTCATCACTTGCATTCATACCAACACACACACACACACACACACACACACACAGCCTGCCGAGCTGCTGTGGAGAGGTGAGACCCAGCAGCACAAGCTGTTAGGGCCGCAGCCAACAGAGAATGACTTCACCGTACTCTGTTTGGCAACATAGGACTTGGTAAAGAACAACACATGTTTAGAAAGTGGTATCATTGGCTACAATCATAAAGCTATTTAGTGTCTTCCCATCCTTATTCAATCATGTTGATTTCACAGCAAATTTCTGGGAACTGCAACACTACAGTTCTTCACACCCCAGAGGGCTTCTCCTACTTGTACAGCTACGACTGCACTCTGGTGCCAGGTGGGTCTACCTTCCAACCATGACCTAGCCACACTAGTCTCCAGGTGGGTCTACCTTCCAACCATGATTTAGCCACACTAGTCTCCAGGTGGGTCTACCTTCCAACCATGACCTAGCCACACTAGTCTCCAGGTGGGTCTACCTTCCAACCATGACCTAGCCACACTAGTCTCCAGGTGGGTCTACCTTCCAACCATGACCTAGCCACACTAGTCTCCAGGTGGGTCTACCTTCCAACCATGACCTAGCCACACTAGTCTCCAGGTGGGTCTACCTTCCAACCATGACCTAGCCACACTAGTCTCCAGGTGGGTCTACCTTCCAACCATGACCTAGCCACACTAGTCTCCAGGTGGGTCTACCTTCCAACCATGACCTAGCCACACTAGTCTCCAGGTGGGTCTACCTTCCAACATGACCTAGCCACACTAGTCTCCAGGTGGGTCTACCTTCCAACCATGACCTAGCCACACTAGTCTCCAGGTTGGTCTACCTTCCAACCATGACCTAGCCACACTAGTCTCGCCATACCAGACAATTGGGAGAAGGTCCTCAATCTCTAGTTGAGTGAAGTGACTGACTCGCGAGTATATAGCTACACCTATAGAGATGAATCAATTTCAGTGTTTCATATTGATATCTCTCATACCCTAGACTAGTGTCGTGCTCCTCCCTGTCCTGTCCCATCCTGTCCTGCATTTAATCTCTCCCTCTTTCTTTCCCTCTCCTCTCCTCTATTTCCATCTCCTTTTCCCTCTCCTCTCTCTCCTGTTTTCCTCTCTCTCCTCTATTATTCTCTATTCTCCCCTCTCTCCTTTCCTCTCATCCTCTATTCTCCCCTCTACTCTCCTCTCCTCTATTCCCCTTCTGTCCTCTCATTTATTCTCCTCTCCTCTATTCTCCTCTATTTTCCCATATCCTCCTCTCCTCTATTCTCCTTTGCTCTATCATCCTCTCCTCTATCCTCCTCCGCTCTCCAGACCCTCCAGAGAAGCTGCTCCAGAAGTGCCCAGACTGCCCCCTGCTGCTGCCCGTGGACAGTCCCCAGGCCCTGGCAGCCGCCAGGCTGACGCTGCGTAGACACAACGCCCAGAGCACCCTGCCCTCCCCGCTGGCACTGCTCAACGTCACCCGTGCTGCTGCCCAGGTTGAGAGTCCACACACCTGTACAACACTGCCTACCTGATCTGTGGCTTGCAAGAATCATATGCTATTGCTGTTTGTCCCTACAGTATATGGAAGTAGGGCCCTTCTGAAAAAGATAAATGATTCTGTAATACCCTGATAAGGTCCCTGACACATCTCCAAATAATATAAAGTATTCAGGATGACCTAGAACTAAACTTTACCACCATCATACAAGCTCATGAGCGTCTTCATGTAACCATAGGAATGGATTACATTACAGATTCCCCATTATGGTGCTCCAGTTACAATCAGATTTTATTGAAAACCTTTTTACATGTAAACAACATTGCCAAAGTAAATGTTCTTATTTGCAATGACAACCTGTCAAAATAATAACACAATCCTGTTCCAATCTACATTTGACGTCAGTCATTTAGCAGACGCATCCGCAGCGACTTATAATAAGTACATTTGTCTAGAGTAAGTGAACCGACAATCTGTCCCAGGGTGCACCTGTGCAGGCCAGCTTTGTGGAGTACACGGTTTTGGCGTGTCCAGAGGGACACATGCACTTCAGCGAAGACACATGTGTACCAACCAAGATCCAGGAGGTATGTAAGAAGACATTCTATAATGTTGCATAACACAGCTTGCATAACCCATGAAATAACAGCCATTACAGGACACTGCAGAGACATGTAGAGCAGAAGTTATACAGCGTTGTTGTGATCATGGCAGAGTCTTGTACAGTACAGTACACACACACACTTGCTCACACGCACACTAATCGATCCAAACCCCTTTCTCCAGCCAAATGGGTTCTGTTCAGGGGCAGTGTTTGGAGAGCTGGAGGGCCAGGCTGATGTCCAGGTGTCCTGTGAAACATTCAACCCTCAGGTTTCAAACCTTTGTGATTTCAACTCCTCCGTTTTCTGGTTCTTAGATTAGAAAAAATCAATGGCAGGAGAAAAATACAATATTAGTGTGAAAAACTTCAGAAATAGTGTTTGGAACATCATATCATTCATATTGTGTCATATTGTGTCTATGTGTATGTGTATGTGTATGTGACGTGTGTGTGTGTGTGTGTGTGTGTGTGTGTGTGTGTGTGTGTGTGTGTGTGTGTGTGTGTGTGTGTGTGTGTGCGTGTGTGTCTGTCAGGTTGTGGACGTTGGGGGACCTGCTCAACCGCAAGCTCATGATGTGTCTCTCATCCCCCTGCCACCACAGCGACCCCAACCTGGAGCTAGAGACCCCTTCGTCACCCCCGTTGATCCCAAACCAGCCCCTCCTGCCGTCCCCTCACTCCCCAAGCCAGCTCCTCCTGCCGTCCCCTTACTCCCTAAACCAGCCCCTCCTGCCGTCCCCTCACTCCCCAAACCAGCCCCTCCTGCACCACGGCCCTTCAATCCCGCCGTCCTAGCCGACCCTAACCCCGCTAACGCCAAGCCTGGCGCCCTCCTGAGCTCTTCGGAGTCCTCCGAGTCCATGGAAACAGACTCCTCCTCCGAGGAGCAAGGGGGCGCTGTGGTTCGTCCGCCCACCAACTTCCGCTACGTCCGGCCCCTGCGCAGGAGGCGCCAAGCTCCCGTGACCTCTGACCCGCCCCTCACGCCTGTGTTCATGTCCCAGTTCCCCGCCGGTGCCTCACCCTTCCGCTCCTGTCCCGGCCCCGCCCGCTACACCACCGTGTAAACTAGCCTGTGGGTAGTAAGGGTGGGTGGACTAGTCTGGTGGGTAGTTAGGTTGGGTGGACTAGTCTACTGGTGGGTAGTTAGGGTGGGTTGACTAGTCTACTGGTGGGTAGTTAGGGTGGGTTGACTAGTCTGGTGGGTAGTTAGGTTGGGTGGACTAGTCTGGTGGGTAGTTAGGTTGGGTGGACTAGTCTACTGGTGGGTAGTTAGGGTGGGTTGACTAGTCTATTGGTGGGTAGTTAGGGTGGGTTGACTAGTCTATTGGTGGGTAGTTAGGGTGGATTCATTAGTCTACTGGTGGGTAGTAAGGGTGGGTTGACTATTCTGGTGGGTAGTTAGGGTGGGTTGACTATTCTGGTGGGTAGTTAGGGTGGGTTGACTAGTCTGGTGGGTAGTTAGGGTGGGTTGACTAGTCTATTGGTGGGTAGTTAGGGTGGATTCATTAGTCTACTGGTGGGTAGTAAGGGTGGGTTGACTAGTCTGGTGGGTAGTTAGGGTGGGTTGACTAGTCTATTGGTGGGTAGTTAGGGTGGGTTGACTAGTCTGGTGGGTAGTTAGGGTGGGTTGACTAGTCTGGTGGGTAGTTAGGGTGGGTTGACTAGTCTGGTGGGTAGTTAGGGTGGATTCATTAGTCTACTGGTGGGTAGTTTGGGTGGGTTAACTAGTCTATAGCATCTCTCTTTTAAAATACTTAGTATGTATGTTTTGTTGAAGGGCTAGTTTGGACAGCAGAAGTCCTGGCCTGATGTGAAAAACACCTAAATAAACAACATGGTTCTAGTGTTTGTGTGATGAAGCCATGTTCATGTCTGCTTGTGTGTGCTTGCTCCCATCTAGCCAGCAACAGACCTTGTGTCGGGTCATGTTTTGAAATACTCATTCTGATCCACAGTACGCCCACTGATTCCTGGTAGAGACAGGCAGTCAGTCAGTGACACTTAGGCCACACACACACACACACATACACATAACCCCCCCCCCCCCCCCCCCCACACACACACAGATAGATAAGCACTGCCCTGTGTGACTCAGCAAACATGCACCACCATCCACTGTCAGCTCATTATGTGGTCAATTTGGGATTCTATTGGAAAAGAGATTGATTCTACATGCCCTTGTGAACCCTTGTCTTTCTGTCTCTTTCTGCTGTTAACCGATTCATCTCCCTCTCTCGGGATGTGACTGTGTTGAGCACAATACAAGAGACAAATAATAGAAAACAATACTTCCTGATATTGTCCTGTCATGTCTCTCTTATGAAGTATTTAGCCCATGGTTACTGCTCTGTATATGTTCTTAGCCAATAGACAAACATTTTCCAGGAGCTTGCTCGATCTTCTTGTTGAGAGAGGTCACAAAATAATTTTTATATCACTTTTCTGGCCCCTGGGTGATTTTTTTTTTTGCTTCCCTCTGGAATATGTAGGGGTGGGACCTATGCCCCCCGCCGAAGCGCATTGTGTTGCCTCTGTGTATGAAATGCGCTATACAAATAAAGTTTGATTAGATTAGATTTTTGACAGAAAAGGCCCCCAGAGAGATACTTGACTAGACTTGTCTTTATTTTCTCCATAGGCCAACGGAAGAATGTATAGCTACCTGAATCTGGATTGCATGCTCATACTTCCTGTTTGTGTGTGTATATGCTCTGTGGAGTTGACATTGGCACCAGTCTCCTACGTAGCGGTTCGTATAAATATGAACCGTTACGGCCGTGCCCGCTCTATCTCGGGCTGCCTGCGACATGAGGGGATTGGCTGTGCTGCTGGTGGCCGCGGTGCTGGGGGCCCCAGGCCGGGCGGACGTCCCGCCGCTGGAGACGGTGACCTGCGAGGAGAGCGGCGGCGGGCCGGCGGCGAGGTTCGCCATGCACCACATCAACGACCACCATCACCACGGATACAAGTTCAACCTGAGCGAGCTGCACAGCACCGCGCTGAAGAAGGTGGGCGAGAGACGCAGGCGGGGGGGCTGCTGAGGGCGGGAGGGGGTCGAGGGGAAGAAGGACCAGGGGGTTAGAGATGGTCGGTGGGTTTTGGAGGGTGCGCGGGTTTGGGGTAGAGAGGTTTCAAGGTTGATTGCGTTCACTATCACTGTCACTTTGTCACACCAACCATACCATGTGGCAATGTGCCTACCGCGTAGACTAGGCTAGGCTACTGTAAAATGCTTGAGAGCATCTCCTCACGTAGACAGTAAAAACAAACACTAAAATAAAATCACACTAAGTACAGTAGTAAAGGGGTAGTAGCAATGGAATACAAAATGCAACTATGCCGGATATAAAACATATGTTTAATGCTGTATTTCAGAAGAAACTGAGGGAGTTTAACAGAGGTGCCTGGGGCTTTAATGGGGTGTGCATACATAGGCTACACTAGATTTAATCAAGCCCTGCAGAGGGGGAACAGTTTACAAGCGTGACAACAACAATGCTGTCAGTGAAGAGTCTTCCTGAAAAGTATGTTTTAATCTGTTAGCCCTTTGTCAATGTAACCATAGTAGGCTATGTAAATCGAATCACTGAATGACTTGATTGCCCATAAATTGCTCTTATCCATCATAAAATGATGTGTTCACTCAATCAACCTTCAATCCCAAACCTTTTTCTGTGCCAGCGATGTGTGGTCATTGTTAGTAATCGACTTCCCAGCCATTCTGGAGAATCTTGTCTGCTACCATTGTTAGTACTATCTCTAAAATGTTGGCACAAATGATATAATTCACAGAGCAAGTTAAAATTCTACCACACATGCCCACAGTACTGTGTGTAATCTATTTAAGATTATATTCTCAGCCCCCCCCCACCCCCTCTTCTTCTTCCTCCCTCTCCTCCCCTCCTCTCCTCCATCTCCCCTCCTTCTCTCTACAGCTGGACTCTGACTGCACTCTGCAGCTGACAATGGACGTTCTGGAAACCAAGTGTTACTTTTTCAACCCTAAACACTTTGAGGAGTGTGACGTCCGAGAGATGCATGCCACAGTGAGTCACACACACACACACACTCACAGACTCAACCCAGGAATTAGCCTAGTATAAAATGAGCCTGTCAAAGCAGCTGGCCAATCAGAGTTTGTGCTTCTGTGTATCACAGCAGGTGAAGGCTGCCTGCAATGTGACTGTGAACGTTTCCGGGGGAAACGCCACTGTTATCGCCTACACCTGCGACACTGAACCAAGTATGTGCTCCTCTCTCTCTGGGACGGTGACAATGTCTTGTTTTCCAGTGTTTTATCCCACACTTGAAACGCCAAAACATAGCTGTGATATGACATCAGATATGTGTTAAATACATCATTATGATATGAGAACCCCCCCTCCCCACACAAACACACACACGCGCTCCCATCATGAGAACTAACTGTGCTGTCATCGTTGTAGCGATGTTGCTAATGTTGTTGCTGTGTGTCCCTGCAGAGTCACAAGAGTTGCATAGAATGTGTCCTGACTGCCCCACATTGCTGCCCCTGCAGCACCCAGAGGGACTGGCCACCGTCACTGCTGCTCTGGCCAAGTTCAACATGGACTCTGGCCTGACCAACTACTTCAGACTGCTGGAAGTGGGACGCATCTCTGTTTCGGTAAGATGAGGAGGGACCCACGCACTCCTTAAGAACTGGGCAGGAAGTCAGAGATTGGAGTAAAGGGATTTGACTAGTTTAGACATTTCCATCGTTCTATAGAATAACTTTTGTTTCCGACAGCATGTCTCTTTCTCTGTCTGTATCTCTCTCTCTCTCTCTCTCTGTCTGTCTGTCTGTCTGTCTGTCTGTCTGTCTCTCTCCTAGTTCATCATGGGGGTCATGAGGATCTATCATGCTGAGTTTGCCATAGTGGAAACAGTCTGCCCTTCCCTAGGCAAGATGAACCCACAGGGCTGCAAAGCACTGGCTCCCGACCGAGCTGTAAGTCCACCAAACCTTCTCCTCCTCCTCCTCCTCCTCCTCCTCCTCCTCCTCATCATCATCAAGATCATCTTTATCATCACTTTTTATGGGCTATTAGGGGATGTATCTCCTTCTCCTAATAACATTTTAAGTTGTTCTCTCTCTCTACCCCCCCCCCATTCTCTCTCTTTCTCTCTCTCTAGCGTTACGGCTTCTGTAAGACCAAATCAGAAGGAGGAGCTGAATGTGAAATCTTCGAACCCCAGGTGACCCTTCTTCAACACACACACACCTACATAAACACTCACTATAAATCTGAGACGTACAGTAGCTGTATGAACATCGCCTTCCCCTCATGCTTCATTTCTTGCACGTCCTCCTGGCAGATGTCCTTGTCCCGCCTCAGACCTCCCATCCACCCTGGCACCAGGCCCGTCCTGCCGCCCCCACCAGGCCCTCCGCCCGGCCCCCCACCTGGCCACCGCCCTGGCCCACCAGGCCCCCCGCCCGGCCCCCCACCTGGCCACCGTCCTGGCCCACCAGGCCCCCCGCCCGGCCCCCCACCAGGCCATCGCCCTGGCCCACCAGGCCCCCCGCCCCGCCCCCCACCAGGCCACCCGCTGGAACCCCCACCAGGCCCCCCACCCGGTTACCTCCCCCACTTCTGTCTTGGCTTCCCTCCCAAGACCCCCAAGATCCCCCCCTCTGTCCACCCCATCTGCTCCTTCCCCATGTTCTTGCCGTACCACATCGGGGTGGTGCTGCCGCCCCCTGAGCAAGGAGCCGCTAAGGGCATCGCACCGCTGGTGGAGCCCTGACCTGGTGTAGAACAGTACCTGAATACTTCTGCTTATGCAACACGTCTTCGCTTGAGATTGCGAAACGTTAAGGCAGGCCATGTCATGTTTGGGGCTATCTCGTGGGGTTCATCTGGCTGTTTCGGTGAAAGTCATGATCCCGCGCTATTTGTTTGCAATGTTTGTTCGTCATTAATAAACAACCATTTCCACCACCCACTGATAGAACTGTGTGGATGGGACAACAAGGAGACATGTCAGCAATAATGTCTCACATCATCTTGCATCACATTCTCATTAATTATATTTAGTAGTCTTTAGAGAATAGAGTGAAATTGAATTACTTGGTAATGTGGGGACTTTCATCAGAAACATGGCACATGCTCACTCTGTTCATACACAAATAAATGAGATTGTCAAGTGTATGAGTGTAGTTTAATAAGTAAAGTCGAGAGTGAAGCCTCTGAGACAGTTGAAGAACTGTCTGACTCCAAAGTCCCATCAGGCCGTTACTGCAGAGGGAGGATAAATCAAATCAAACTTTATTTGTATAGCGCATTTCATACACAGAGACAACACAATGTGCTTTACAGAGAGCAATGGGGGGTGGGCATAGGTCCCCCTACATATTCCAGAGGGAAGCAAAAAAAAACAGTTTCACCCGGGGGCCAGAAAAGTGAACGGTAATAATTCTTCCCTGACCTCTCTCAACGAGATGATCGAGCAAGCTCCTGGAAAATGTTTGTCTATTGGCTAAGAACATACAGTATACAGAGCAGTAAACATGGGCTAGATACTTCATAAGAGAGACATGACTAACAGGAGAGTGCACAAATAGTTACAGAGAAGTTGCCTACATGGTAGGCCATTATGTGTTAGCTATCCCTGTAGTCTCTAATATGATATTTAAGTGAATCATAACAAAGCACAGTAAGTACTTGGCAGAACAGGCTCATAGAGAATGCCACAAAGCAGAGGTGGGGAAACAGAAAGCAGAGAGCCAAGGGTAAAAAGGAGTGGGGTTGGCTGGATAGGGACAGCTGACAACACAGAGTGGGAAAGAGCTAGACACGAGGGGACAGGGGGCCTTTCCAGGAGCCATAGGGTGGACTTTTGGCCGAGGACGAGGGGGGGGGGGGTTCTCTGGGACCTGCTACAGGGTGGCCTGCAGGAGACAAGGGGAGTTCACAGGACCTGTTTAGAGTATAAGAGGGAGAGACACTAGGGAGAGGGGAGGCAGAAAAGGGTTAGTAGCAAGCAGAGCGATAAAAGCAACACTGATATTAAAACACAGAACATGCCAGTTGCAGGGTAACCAGCATCTGTATACACATCTAAATACACACACAATTTAGTTTGCGGTAAATGACAAAGATGGCTACGGTGATGTTTGCCCTCTGTCTAGTCTTGGTGAGGACTCGTGCTGCAGCATTCTGTATCATTTGTGGTTTAGAGATTGCTTTCTTTGGTAGGACAGGCAGTAGAGCATCTCAGTAGCCCAGCCTGCATGTGATGAAAGCATCTATTAGTCTTTCAGTGTCAGCCTGACAGAGAAAAACGGTTGCACCTTGGCAATGGTAAAAAGATGTCTTGGTAACATTCTTAAGCTGTGCACTCCTGTTATGTAATCATTGCCTCAGGATGACAAATAGAGAACACTTATCACCTTAAAACAAACACTGAAAACCTATCAATACAATGAATGGAGAAAGCAAGTCAGAGTGATATTTTTGTTTGTAGAGCTCCATGTTCCATGGCATTACTCATCAGTGAGTAGTGGTTGAAACACAGAAGATGCACACACATACTGTACTGTACATGCTGCAGAAGTCATGTTTTGTTGGCTTTATGAAGGCTTAGCTGTGTGTCTCAAGACGTAACATTCAAAACAATGAATCAATTAACCAAGTAGTGACCATGCAAACTTTCACTCATTTATTCTTTTGCTTATTGTTGGCTAGACTCATTTTCAGCAGAACAGAGTGTGCCTTGCAGACAGGTCTGGACTAGCTGAGAAGTATTTGTTAACCCTCACTGAACTACACCCTTTGAGAGATAAACATTTTACCCTGTCATGATCGTTGGAAACCAAACCCAGGCAGTTTGTAGATGTACTTGTCCATGCAGGTCCCCACTTCAACTCACACCACCATCACACACTCACACACACACTCGCGTGCACGCACACACACACCCGCACCCCCCACCCCCTGCTCTGTTGCCCATCACTGGCTCCTTGCATGACCCCGGACCCCTGCTACCAGGCAGATTACATTGGGCTGACTCTGCAGGCTGACAGACTGATAGGCTGGAAGCCTGATAGGATCATAGGTATGTTGGGGGTCAGGGACAAAGGTTATCTTTACCTGCTCTGGAGGGGGCGGGGCAGGGGGCGGGGCTAGGGCCAGGGCTGCCTGAACAGTAGCGTGTGAGGTGGGAAGGGTGCAGGGGGTGTGGACTAGAGTATATAAGACGCCACCGCCTCTCTTCTCCGTACCTTGCCCTGGTGCTGGAGTGTGTGAGTGTGAGGGAACACGACCTGCAGGACAAGACAGATAGACAGACAGACAGACAGACAGAACCTCCACCATGAAGCGTTGCTTGCTGTTGCTGCTGGCGTGCGTGTGCGCCCACGCGGCGCCCCTGCCATCAGGCATGGAGCCCGGGTCTTGCCAGGATCCCTTCGCGGTGGCAGCGGCAGGACTGGCGCTCACCAAGATCAACGAGGACCGGCAGGAGGGCTTCGTGTTCGGCCTGCATCGCCTCAACAACGTCAACCTAATGATGCATGTGAGTCACAGACCGCCTCTTGTTGCGCTGCTGACAGACAGACAGACAGACAGACAGACAGACAGACAGACAGACAGATAGACAGACAGACAGACAGACAGACAGACAGATAGATAGATAGATAGATAGATAGATAGATAGATAGATAGATAGATAGATAGATAGATAGATAGATAGATAGATAGATAGATAGATAGATAGATAGATAGATACTTTATTTATCCCCCCAGGGGGACATTTGGTGTTTCAGCATTGGAAATTACAGAAAGGTTGGAAAAAGAAAAGAAAAAGCACTAGTTGGTGAACGCACACCACAGCGCAGGGCTCAACCATGTCCCTTGAAAATAGTTTTATATTCCATTCTGGGTACTGAAAAGAAAAGACTTTGAGAAAGAGGTAGGTACAGTAGGCATGGTAATTGCACAAGAGACAAAGAGAAATGGTTGCAGTTCTATAAAGCTCTCTAAAGAAAACCTTTCTTGGTTTTCACATGCAGATCTCTGTTGTAAGTTTGTTATCTAGCATGCACAACTTATTCCTCTCGGGGGGGGGGGGGGCGCTGCCCCGCATGAGGCTGAAGTCCCCCTCTGTCCCAGAGAGGGAGACAAAGCATCAGGACAGGGGCGAGGACATTCCAGTGTGTTTCTAACTAGCGGTGTTGTCATCACTCCTGTAGGAGGAGACGGGGGTCGTCTACTACCTGACTCTGGACGTGCTGGAAACCAACTGTCACGTCCTCAGTAAGAAGGACTGGAAAAGCTGTGCCGTGCGAAAGACCGAAGACATCCCGGTAAGAAAACACATCATCAATCAATGTAAACATAAACCCTAACTGACCTGTACATTTACAGGTAGGCTATACAGTATGTACACATAGCCTACATTACATAGTGTCAAAAATGCATTAAGTAGTCTATCTATGTTTGTGAAGTATCATCATCCATGTGCTGTATCCTGATCTGTGTGTGCTTGCCTCTAGGTGTACGGGCAGTGCAAGGCCGTTATCTACATCAACAAGCCACACAGGGTGGTCCGTCTCTACAACTACAACTGCGTGGTGAGACCAGGTAAGGACAAGGCCCCTCTGACTGAAGTTCAAGTCCAAGTCAATTCACAAACTCAATTGAAATTGTTCAAGACTGCCAAATTACGATCTGTGTTCCATACAGTAGCCTATATTCTGCTGACCTATGACCAAGAGTTCAACCTCTCTCTCCTTCTCTCTCTCTCCCTCTCCTTCTCCCTTCCAGTGTCAGCAACCAAGGTGGGAGGGATTTGCCCCGACTGCCCCTCCGCCATGGCCAATGACGACGAGGAGATTGTGAAGACCGCCAAACTCTCCTTAGAGAAGTTCAACAAGGACAACGGCCTGGCCAATCTCTTCGCTCTGAGCAAAATCACCCGGGCATCCTCATCGGTGAGGTGACCAATGATGTGCTAGTAGGGTACATACCTGTACGGTACCGCGCAGGTGACGCAACATAGTGTCCAGTGCAATAGAATATCACACACTGGCTAAACAACAGACAAGCAGGCAAATATTACACAGTGGAGCACAACATAAGCCATGTGTGCATTATTTTGCAATGACCTCAGCAGAAGTTTGAAATGCCATATATGTTGCTCTGCTCTGTCGACCTCATTGAGCTTCGTCTCTTAGCGTCTTCCTCTGACTGTGGCTGCTTGTTACAGATGGGCATGGCCACCTTCTACTTCGTGGAGTACACCATCCAGGAGACCACCTGCGCCAAGAGCAAAGACGCCGTCCAGATGACCAAGTGCCCCCTGATGGAATGCGAGTTTGCGGTAAATGACAAAGATGGCAACGGGGCCGCTGAAATGCTGTCATGACAACGCCACAGCAGATGGACAACTGTGTAACCTCTCCTCTCTCTCTCCTTCCTTCTCTCCCCTTCTCTCTTTCTCTCCTTCCCCCTCTCCCCCCCCCCCTCTCTCTCTCTACAGCATAAAGGACACTGTAAGGCCTCCCATTCCCACCATCCCTCGGCAGGTGACGACGCCGTCACTGTGGAGTGTGAGATCTTTGAGCCCGAGGTAAAGTCCTCTCCTTCTAACCTGCCTTGTCTCACTGTGGGGGCAGGACTCGGTCTTCACTCTAGAGCAGTTTTCATAACCAGATATGAAAGCATCACCGGGGGAAAATAAGGCTATTTACATGTGGAAAATGTCACGGTGTGACATTGTTTATCAACTTTCTTCAACATGCAGTACTGCTCAGCGGTCCTCTGATTTCTCTGAGGTGGTAATGGTTCTCTGTGTTGAGGTGGTTAATGGTGGTTAATGGTTCTCTGTGTTGAGGTGGTTAATGGTGGTTAATGGTTCTCTGTGTTGAGGTGGTTAATGGTGGTTAATGGTTCTCTGTGTTGAGGTGGTTAATGGTGGTTAATGGTTCTCTGTGTTGAGGTGGTTAATGGTGGTTAATGGTTCTCTGTGTTAAGGTGGTTAATGGTGGTTAATGGTTCTCTGTGTTGCGGTTGCGGTCCTACAGTCAGCAGAGAGGCAGAAGAAGTTGCACCTGCTGGGAGGAGAGGCAGACCACAGCCACACGGACACCCACAGTCACGACCACAAACACGACCAGCCTCACGAGGTCGGGGATAGCCACACCCACGACCACGTCCATGACCACACCAAGGCTCACACCGATGCGCACGCGCACCCGGAGGGCAGCGAGCACCACCACACGCACGACCACACCGAGCCCGGCGGCCACGCCCACGAGCACGGCCACGCCCACTCTCACGACCACGGTCACGGCCACGACCACGAGCACACCCACCACGCCAAGGCGCACGACCACAGCCAGGACAGCCCGAACCAGCATCACCAGTACGTCCACGCCGAGGGCGTCCACACCCACGAGCACGACCACGAAGTCGCGTTGGACCACGAGCACAAGCACGCCCACCTGCACGAGCACGAGCATCATCACCACCACCATGACCACAGCCACGAGACCACCTCCCACCGCCGCCCCGAGGGCAGCGTGAGGGTGCTGACAGCCCTGGACCGCCCCACGACCCTGCCCTCCTTCCCCGACGAGCCGGCTGCGGGTCCCGAGCAGGGCGTCACCCTGCCCCTGGTCCAAGACCCAGACATCCCCGGGCAGAGGGAGCCCACCATCCTGCCCTTCCCCTCGGCCGCCTCCCCGCAGTGCCCCGCCGTCTTCAAGGAGGGAGAGGGCAACAGCTTCATGAAGGAGCTCTTCGCCGAGGACCCCCTGTTCAAAGCTGCCGCATGACCTCACGGTCCACGCCCGGCGCCGAACCGACACACACGTTAAACACGACAACGCATGCAAGGGAGGCAGGGACTGGGGCAGCTATGACAAGGGGTCAGGACCCGGTCAGCATGGCATCCTGGCATTCTGATCCACCGTCAGGACACATAGATAGGATAAGCGAGCAGGCTGGGAGGGTTAGAACTTGGCTGATGTTTACCTCAGACTAGCAACACATGATCTCCTGAACATAATGTGTATTACATGTGAACATGCGTGTCAGACCCGTCTTCCTTCCTGTCCCCGGGGTGGTTTGAGGTTTCCATGTCTCTGGTGACATCTACAATGCAATAAACCTCACAGATATTCACCAGCATCCCTCTTTTCCTTTTCATCTATCAATCATTGATAAACCAGACTATACAGAACATACATACTGTACACATAACAGTAGTATAACACTAGCCTGGTACGACCATCCCGTTCTCGCGAGCTCACGTTCTGTTTCACGATATTGCGGAGCGAAGCAGTGAGCTCACTAGATCGGGATGGTCATACCAGGGTGGTATAACACAGCAGCATACAATTATATGATAAGTAAATATACAGGAACTAAATACCGTGTTTGTAGACTGATGTCAGATACAGTGTGGTCATATCAATAAGAAATATCATTACAAAATACTATCTAAATTTGCCACCCGGAAAATCCATAGGTTATATGAGCACACATGTGGACAGAATTCAGATACTCACTGTGTGGACAGCTTATGTGACTGACGCCACAATTGTTCCTGAGACATATCATCATTCAACCATTTTTGCTGTCATTATTATTAAGAAGTCAATCATATCTGCCATCAACGGTGTTATTCTCATCCATCTTAATTATGCAACTAAATTAATTGATCATATAATCATCAATTTTAAGAAAATGGGAATGAGAATCCAACAGAACAGAACCGTAATTTAAAAAAAGTAAAGATCAGTGCATAATATTTTTGGAGTGGGCCATCTATCTATCAACATGCACCATGAACTTTGAGACTTTTTAAGTACAAATCAATTTCTTAGTCTGTTTGAGTACAGTATGTGTTGACGTATTATCGATATAGGCCTATTGGTATGTATACTGCACAGCAACAACACTGTACAGCATGTCATATGCAGAGGCACTGTGGGAGGACAAACATCTCTCTTTCCCCACACCGTCCCATTGCACCATAGCCTCATGAGATCTAGCAAGCTCACAGATCAGGACAGTCTCACGAGGCTAGCAGCGATGACCCCTGACCTCTAGACCAACAGACAAGACGGTTACCATTGGTCAACCGCAGATAACGGCCACTGTTTGCATATCCTCTCTGGAAAGCGGGGGAAAGTCCATCCCGGTATGTCCTGGGCTTGAAGCTACCTCGGCTCCAGTCTGCACACCCTCCCCAGGGCTCTGTTAGCTATAGTGGCTCGGCTACCACTCCTCCTCAACCACAGTGAGCAGGCGAACGGAGGGGGCTGATCCAGGATGCAGGGCTGTGTGTGGCTGCTGGCCCTGGGGGCGTGCTGCTGGTGGCAGGGGGGCAGCGCTGGCCCCACGGAGACCATGGGGTGCCAGGCGTCGGAGGTGGTGCGGGTGGCGGGGGAGGCCCTGAGCCAGATCAATGCCGACCGAACGCAAGGCTACGTGTTCAGCCTGAACAGGGTCTATGATGTCAGCCAGAGGGCTGGGGTGAGTCGCTGAGAAACCAAGGCAGATTTATCTTGAGAAGGAATTGATCATAGTTTCTTATCTCTTGAACTCTCTTTCAGTAATGTGGTTAACTCTCTGTCTGTGTCTTTGTTGTCTGTATCTCTGTGTCTACGACTGTGCTCATCTTGGTGTGTTTGTCCTTCGCGCCCCTGTCTGTATCTCCGTTTTTGAGTCTGTGTCTCTACGTCTGTCCCTGTGTCTGTGTCACTGTCTGTGTCTGCGCTCAGGAGAAAGGAGGGGTCATGTTCAACTTGACTATAGATGTGCTGGAGACTCACTGTCATGTGATCAGCAGAAAACCATGGAGGGACTGTGGGGTCAGAGAGGTCTCAGATGTACCAGTAAGTACCATGGGGGCACCATCTATTGCAGTTTGGCTACCACCTAATTTATGTTTCTATTATTTTTCTATTGAGCAGGCTACAACAGTAATAATAATAATAATAATAATAATAATAATAATAACAATAATAATAACAATAATAATAATAATAATAATACACTTTATTTGTATAGCAACTTTCATACAAATAAATGCAGCTCAAAGTGCTTTACAAAAGAAAATGTACATGCAATGCTTCACCCTGTGGTCCTTGGCATAATCACAGGGGGTCCTTGGGAAAGAATTGGGTTAAAAAAAAAATATATATATATATATATATATATATATGGTATATTTTAAAATGAACCATGCTTTTTTGCACACATTCACAACTCTCACATTAGCTGAGTTGATGTTAACTCACTCATTCTTGAATTGCTATAAAAAAAAAAAAAGATTCAAATCTATAGGCAAATTAAGTGTCATGGATGCCCCCCAAAAAATAAAATAATAATTATATATATATATCGATCTAGCGAGCTCACTGCTTCGCTCCGCAATATCGGTCTGGCCTTCGCCCCATAGAGAGCGATTACGTGGGCGGGGGTACTTGCCTTGACAGACAAACACCTTCAGCCAATCAGCGTTCAGCAAACTTTTGCCAAATCCAATCGGAAGAATGGCAAAAACGTCTTTTCCACCGAGAAACTCTGCTCTTGTTCTTGTTTAAGTGTTGTGATTAAGTCTATTTCTGCAATAACTGCACTTAAAGCTGCGTTTATTCTTCTAATGTTAACGTTACCACTCGTTGCTACGGGAGCCGCCGTGTTTGTTTAGCGAGCGGCAGGAACACGAACCAATCAGGGGCTGCTTTCCACTGTGGGGCGGGACAGCAGTTAAAACACAGTCTCTGATTGGCCCGATATGGTCTGGATTTTGGCATAATCGCTCTGGAGGAGGTGAAGGCCAGACTGTGGATGGTCATACCAGACTAGGGTCCTTCAAGATTTTTCAAAATATGCCAGGGGTCCAGAGCTCAAAAAAGATTGAGGACCACTGCATTACAGTAATCGAGTCAGCTTGAAATAAAGTGACCATCATGGTCAAGAGAGGCTCAGATATGAGAATCTCTGTCTCACCTGCAGGTTTATGGTCACTGCCAAGTATCTGTCTACGTGGAGAAAAGTGTGGAGCTCCTCCACTACCAATGCACCGTTCAACAAGGTCAGCACGGTCCTTGAATATTTCTAACATGCTGCTTCTAACACTATTCCACACAAACAAGTCATGTTGTTTTTGCCACTCGGCTGCATAACACATTTCCCCCTGAGGGAATATCAAGATACTGCATTGAACTGAATTGTCCATACATGAATCCATGAACTGTTAGATAATCACAGCCCTCTGACTGGCTGTTTGACTTGGCATGGACTTGTGTTGGACCTATGATCTTTGACCTTTCTCCAGTGCCAGCCACGGTCATCGTGGACACGTGTCCAGACTGTCCCACCATGGAGCGCCTGGATGAGCCCATCATTGTTGAGACGGCCAACCTGTCCCTACAGAAGTACAACAGAGGGAGTGGCCTGGCCAACTACTTCACCCTCCTGAACCTGACAGGAGCCAGCATGCAGGTGGGATATCTCAATCTCAAATATTATGCACATACAGATACATAGTGTATTCACAGTAGTGGTCTGGCCTCTCTGCTACTATGTCCTGCTATAGTGGGTGGTGGGCCCGGCCTACTTTGTGGAGTTCACCATCCAGGAGACCGAGTGCTCCAAGGACACTCCTGCTGTGGATCTGGCCCAGTGCAAACTGATGGACTGTCAATTTGCAGTGAGTGGCACACCATTGAACACAACTTTTACTTCAAAGTACATTATAGTAACACATTCTTAGTGCTGTTTCCTTGTTTTGTCTTCTCTTCTTCAGCATCAAGGCTTCTGTACAGGCTCCCACACCACTCTGGACGATGACTTTGAGACCAAACTGCCCATCGAGGTCAAGTGTGAGATCTATGAACCTGAGGTAGGAGTTTATGGACCAGATACTGCAGGACTGTGTGCTTGCCTGTAGGCACAGCTGTGCGGGGGCAACATTTTAACATTCCTATCTGATTTTATTACTTGACTTGACTGTCCATTCATCCACATTATTTCAGTGTCATATTTATAATGTCTCAGACGCCCCCATGTGTCTTGGTTCTGTTTAGAATCTGATTATGATGTCCATTCATCAGGCTGCCAGGGCAGAGGAGAAGGCCCACGTTGGCGGGGACAACGGACACACTGGGCACCTCCGTGAAAATGAGGCCCATAAACACAAGCACTTGCACCCCCATGAGCACCAGCATCAGCCCCAGCAGCCCAGCAGCCCCAGCCAGACCTCCCCCAGGCCGAGGGGCTCTCTGGGGGCAGTGGTGGTCCTCCCTCCTCCCCATGTGCCTCCACCGTCCAGACTCTCCCCAGCAGCTAGAAACTGTCCTGGCCAGCGGAAACACACCCTCAACCTGAGAAAGTTCAGAATTTGATTGGTTACACCTATTACATAAAGCATATAGAATACTCAGTAGATATTTTGGGTGACAGGGAAACTGCAAGCATGCACTTGAATGACAACATTTATCCTCTTGTGTAAACACACAATGTCCATCATAGAATAACTCCCCAACATGGTGCTGCATGTGTTATGCATCCATGAATAAAACGCCGGAACAACAACTGCTGTATTGGCTTTGCAGTTTAGCTACGAATACTGTACAATGATGTTTTAAGAGGTCATGTGTTTGTATGTAATGAACAATCTGGAAAAACTACTATTAATTGCAATACATAAAATAAAATGTAAAATTACATTATTTAATCTGGTCTTATTATCACGTTTACCCATCATTCATTTCCTTCTATGATTTTTGTTTTGTTTTTTTCCTCCTATGAATTGTTGCCATCAGTTTACAGTAGGTGACATTTGGGGGACGCAGCTAAAACTAGCTGGCTATGGATTTTACTTGCATGAGCCATTCCTAGTTAGTTAGCTACACAATTCAGCTACCCTATTAACTCATTTTAATGTGCTCGTCTATATCGGGGACAGTTTTTTTTATTTTTAAATAGCAATATTCCTATGCTTTGGTGACCTCTAACGTTAGAGTCGTGATAATGAAATCAGTGTTACACTACAGTTCCACTGGGCGTACATGTTTCTGGACGGCCTCCTGTAATAGCAGGACCAACTCCATTGTGCGTGTTTCCGTTTCCTCTAAGCCGCGCGGAAAGTAGCTGAGCAAAATGGCGCTGCGGTACTATCAAGAGATGCAAGACACATTCAGAAATAACAACAAAAGTCGTGAATTCCCGGCACATAGCGCAAAAGTGCATTCTGTCGCATGGAGTTGCGACGGCAGGAGGTTGGCTTCGGGGTCTTTTGACAAAACAGCAAGCGTATTTGTCTTGGAAAAAGACCGATTGGTGAAGGAGAACAACTATCGAGGCCACGGAGACAGTGTTGACCAACTGTGTTGGCATCCAACCAACCCAGACCTCTTTGTCACTGCGTCAGGGGACAAGACCATCCGCATATGGGATGTCAGGACAACCAAATGCATCGCCACTGTCAACACTAAAGGTGAGAACATCAATATCTGCTGGAGTCCGGACGGCCACACAATAGCAGTAGGGAACAAGGACGATATGATCACCTTCATTGACGCCAAGACCCATCGGTCCCGTGCTGAGGAGCAGTTCAAGTTTGAAGTGAACGAGCTCTCCTGGAACAACGACAACGACATGTTCTTTCTGACTAATGGCAATGGCTGCATCAACGTCCTCAGTTATCCCGAGTTGAAGCCTATCCAGTCCATCAATGCCCACCCTTCCAACTGCATATGCATCAAGTTTGACCCCACGGGGAAGTACTTCGCCACAGGAAGCGCAGACGCCCTGGTCAGTCTGTGGGATGTGAATGAGCTGGTGTGTGTTCGCTGTTTCTCCAGGCTGGAGTGGCCAGTAAGGACTCTGAGTTTCAGTCATGATGGGAAGATGCTGGCGTCAGCCTCAGAAGATCACTTCATTGACATAGCAGAGGTCGAGACAGGAGAAAAATTGTGGGAAGTTCAGTGCGAATCTCCAACGTTCACTGTAGCCTGGCATCCCAAGAGACCCTTGTTGGCGTACGCTTGTGACGACAAGGATGGGAAATACGACAGCAACCGAGAAGCAGGAACTGTCAAACTGTTTGGACTGCCCAACGATTCCTGAGAAGGATTCAATTGAAGCCTGTTGGGGGGGGGGGGGGGGGGGGGGGCTATTAACCATAATCTCTCAATGAGACTCAATGTTGGCAATCTTTATTTGATTTAACAATTGGGGGTAGTGATATCAATATTAAATGCCTGACAGACACAATAAATGTTACATGCCAAATGCTGTAATTCCCTCATGCCGATGCAGTGACATAATGACATCACAATGTTCTTTTTGGGACCAATACGAAAACTGTTATGTAGGGCTCAGCTCAGTTCTTTATATTTGTCTGAACATTTGTTTTTATACACAGTTTGAAAATGAGCACGCTGTTGTAGTTTATAGTTTAGTTTTTGACTTGGCCATTGTTTTTTATAATAAAATTGCCAGGTTTACGGAAAAAAAAGCCTCTTTTATAATATTTTATTCACTCAATAAATGGTGATGCTGGTGGTGACCCTTCCTCTTAATGTTTACCATCCTCTCTCAATAGCGGTGAAATAGATGCTTGACAATGAGAGAAATCATCAAATGTAACAATATTGGTTAAATGAATGCCCTTAGGCATGGGAGGCATTTACATAAAGTCTCCAGTCATATTAACTGTTCAGAAAGGCTATCGTTTCTAGACTTCAATTAGTAAGGCTGGCTGAACTACAAGTTGTGCCTGCTCAATATCAGAGTGAAATGGATTCAGGAGGCTGAGAAGAATGAGGACATTTAATAATATTGGCATGTTTATCGTCCACGTAGGTGTGGGATGGGTTTATGTCCTCCATATCAATGGGTCGAAAAAAAATACTGTTTCTGAACTTAAATTAGTGAGGCTGGCTAAACTATATTGTGTCCCCTCAAGGAACAAACATGTAATACTATCCATGTAGGGATGGGAGGCCTTCCATGTCAAAATGCTGCTGTCTCCAGAGTTCACTTAGTGAGGCTGCTACTAACTGACCAGCCTCTTCACTCTCACTCCTTCAGGTACCCCCCCCCCCCTTTACCAGCTATGACAGACACACCTCATTGAGGAGCTGCGCTTTCGACTTGATCTCCAATCACCTGTGATGACTCCGGAACACAAGCCTGTCCTCTTGTTCTGTGCCTAAAGGAGAGGCTCATGATTGTACCAGATTACTAGCTTGCACACATTGATGTTAATGTCAGTATTTTTTATCAGAGGGGGGAGATAACATGTTGAAGATGCCTTTAACCCAGTCAAGATTAAAGCCAATGAGTCTAGGTGCTTGTATAACCTCTGACCTCAGATGGAAGTAAATTAGGTTATCCTCGTGGAGGCAGGAGCCTATGCAGTCACAGAAGTGACAAGGACTTCATTGCTGTTGAGATTACTGGGGGTGACTGCCATATCAGTGAATGCTTTTGCCTGTTACATGCTTTACTATGCAGTGCTTTTTTGTTTTACTGACTTACTGTGAGGACTACTGTACTTGGCAGGTACGTGCCATGTCTGTGAACAAGTCGGGCCTTGCACATGCTGTATAAGCTAATGCCATATCAGTGAATATGCACTAGTGCTGCACTGGGACCACAGGGTCTGTGTTGTGAATGTTTGTCAGCGGGTTGTTTTCTTCATGTGTTCTCCCCAGATAGTGGACGGAAAATTACGAAAATCTGCACATTTATATAATCAGATGAGGTTTCTTGGCTGTTAATGAAATTACAGGTAATCATAGGCTGTTTTTCGCCATCGGTACTATTGGAGCCTTCTTGTAGCATTTGTATCAGCAATTCCATTCAATTTGGAGAGAAAACGACATTTGAAATCCCTTTGTCTCAACATAAATATATTTAGATTTAGAAGTGAATCAGATTGACAGAGTTCAGTAACCTAGAAATATGAGTGAAGCGCTGCAAATGAAACATATAACATCATGAATGTGACGAAGGGATAGGGTCTGATATCCTCTGTCTCTGTCCTCTGCCTGTCTAATGCTGCTCTTATGCCCGGCCTCCGTCCTAAATACTGTTTGCTTGATTTGTATTTCAAATATTTATTTTCATATGAAGCTAAACTTTACCTTTGTAGACAGCCATTTTGTCCACTTAAATGATTGTTACTATTTAGTTACCAGGCTAGTGCTTCTTAATAAGTATATGTAGGCTACTGCTTCTTCTCTCTGCTATTCTTATTGAACATCAGCATATGAAAGCTCCGGTTCTGTCAAGCCTTTTTTTTTTTTTACTGGAAGTCGTGAACCCTACCATCATATCAGTATTCTCATCATCTTGCACCTTGTACATTGCCTCAGTCAAAGCAGGCCAACAGGGGTAAGAGTGAAGTCTACAATGTTCCAGGAAATTAAGACTAGGACCATCTCTACACCGATTGTAAAACGTTAAAGAGGGTTCAGTGTGCCAAAACATAATCATGGAGAGAATAAAGTTCCCTCAGATCTTTTTCTTGTGTAACTGAAGTATTAAGAAAGTCTTGCAGGTCATTGTTCAGTGGAATTTGTCGATGGAAGCGTTGACACTAGCAGGGCAGGATGATCTTCATAGATCACCTCCTTATGACAGAACCAAGGAAAGACCTGCACGGGAACCTATTAGCAGTGTTGCATTTCACACAGAATGTGCAGTAATAAAATCATAACACTCTTTATTAAATTAGATGATCATAGATGACAAAGCTATACTAAAATGTCCCCCAACTCAGGATGAACAATTAAATTCTTTGGCCAAAAGGACAGGACAATATCTCCAGCCAGCTGAATCAGAAACCGAGAAAGGGCTGTATGACAGCCAATCAGGACTAATGCAGTGTGCATACTATGGCAGGCAGGTAGATATGGTGTAGACTATATGTTTCATACAACTCCAGACATCAAAAGCCCAGCATACAGAGTAGTTGTCAGTTTCACAGTCTTTGTTGTTCATCACTACTGACTTAATTTAATGGCCAATGTCACACCAGTGTCTTCACCATCATTTGTTTCCTCATGTGATTGCCATCTCAGTTACAGTAGGCTTCAAGGCGAGATGCGGGGGGCACGTCTTCAAAAAAAGGCAAGCAAATGATGAACATCATAATTCATTATTCTATTTAGAGAACATTGTTGTTAATTCATTTCTTTATTTGCCTCGTAGTGTCTCTGAAACCTTTTCTCATTTCCTTGACAAAAGTCTCCCGCACTCTCCTGAACCTCGTTCCGATGTCGCCCGCACCTCGGGGAATCCTTCCGCCGGTCTCTTCCCGAACCTGGCGGAGGGTTTCTGACTTCATCACCTTGGCAGAAGCGTCTCTCCCTGCGATCTGGGCTTTGGTTATTGCAAAAGCAGTGATCTGTGCTGCCCGTCGAATTGGACGAGATTCAGCTAGCTTCTCAATAACTCTGGGGTTGTTCAGTAAAGCGAATAACATACGAATGATTGCCATCTTTGCAGACGGTGATTTCCCCCCTGTAACACGAAATTATATGTTATTTCACCATGATGGCTAACACCATAAACGTTGTTCTCTCGACTCAGCCAAGGAGGTATCAGCCTGCTGCTAGCTAGCTAGCTAAACAATGACGTTTACGTACATAATGCCGTTAGCTATCTGGCTAGAGATTTCACTAGCTTCAACCATTCATAGTTAGCTAGCAGCATAATTTCGGTTACCCTACTATATCTAATTCTAATATGCTCGCCTATAACTCGGAGAATGAATGTTTATATTTCAAATAACAATTTACCTGTATGTTTGAACGTTGTTTCTTCAGGTGACCGCTAGAATCATGCTAATGAAGACCTCCGTGTTGTTCACGCTACAGTTCCAGTGGGCGAATATGTTTCTGGACGGTCTCATGTAAAAGCAGGACCAGCTCCATTATACGCGTTTCCGTTTCCTCCAAGCCAAGTAGCTGAGCAAAATGGCGCTGCGGTACTATCAAGAGATGCAAAACACCTTCAGAAATAACAACAAAAGTCGTGAATTCCCGGCACATAGCGCAAAAGTGCATTCTGTCGCATGGAGTTGCGACGGCAGGAGGTTGGCGTCGGGGTCTTTTGACAAAACAGCAAGCGTATTTGTCTTGGAAAAAGACCGATTGGTGAAGGAGAACAACTATCGAGGCCACGGAGACAGTGTTGACCAACTGTGTTGGCATCCAACCAACCCAGACCTCTTTGTCACTGCGTCAGGGGACAAGACCATCCGCATATGGGATGTCAGGACAACCAAATGCATCGCCACTGTCAACACTAAAGGTGAGAACATCAATATCTGCTGGAGTCCGGACGGCCACACAATAGCAGTAGGGAACAAGGACGATATGATCACCTTCATTGACGCCAAGACCCATCGGTCCCGTGCTGAGGAGCAGTTCAAGTTTGAAGTGAACGAGCTCTCCTGGAACAACGACAACGACATGTTCTTTCTGACTAATGGCAATGGCTGCATCAACGTCCTCAGTTATCCAGAGTTGAAGCCCATCCAGTCGATCAATGCCCACCCTTCCAACTGCATATGCATCAAGTTTGACCCCACAGGGAAGTACTTCGCCACAGGAAGCGCAGACGCCCTGGTCAGTCTGTGGGATGTGAATGAGCTGGTGTGTGTTCGCTGTTTCTCCAGGCTGGAGTGGCCAGTAAGGACTCTGAGTTTCAGTCATGATGGGAAGATGCTGGCGTCAGCCTCAGAGGATCACTTCATTGACATAGCAGAGGTCGAGACAGGAGAAAAGTTGTGGGAAGTTCAGTGCGAATCTCCAACGTTCACTGTAGCCTGGCATCCCAAGAGACCCTTGTTGGCGTACGCTTGTGACGACAAGGATGGGAAATACGACAGCAACCGAGAAGCAGGAACTGTCAAACTGTTTGGACTGCCCAACGATTCCTGAGAAGGATTAAATTGAAGTTTGCCGGAGCCCGCAGATTCAGAAAACTGTAACCAAGATTTTATAGAATGATATGAATTTTGAAAATATTTGAGGGGGATTGATATAAATATTTGATGTAAACAATAAATGACATAAACAATAAATGTTACATGCCAAATGCTGTAATCCACTCATGTCGTTGAGTGAACTGTGAATAAGTCCTGTAATATGGATGGATATACAGTGACAATGGAATTACAATGTTCTTTTAGGATTACCAGGGAAACTTATGAACCAGGTTCTGCTCAGTTCTGTACATTTGTCTGAACATTGTTTGCTTCTGTTTTTACACAGTTTGAAATTGAACATGCTGTTGTAGTTTATATGTTTGAATTGCATATTGTCTTATATAAAAAAAATTATATAAATACAATTGTCATGTTTATGGTACAAAAAAAAACCTCAATAGTAATAACAGTAACAAACTGGTTTTCCGCTGGAAAAGCTCGGTAATGCAATCTGGCTGGCTAAACTACACATTGTGCCACCTCATTCTGAACTTGAAACACCTGTGTGGACGATAAACATACCAATATTTGTACATATTCTTGTTCTACTCACCCCCTGAATCCATTTCACCCCCATATTTGTAGTTTAGCCAGCCTCACTAATTAAATGTTCAGAAACAAGCTTTACAGCACACACTGCACTCCCTGTACATAACACCGCTCACCCACCACACTACACTCTGCACCACACCCCATTCTGTATATAGTACGTACACTGGAATCGTGTCTCCCCCTTTATTTTTTAACAGTATATTGTAATTTGTACATTGCACTGCATTTTGTTGCACTGTTTTTACTATTTTGTATTTGCAATGTTTTTTGTATGGTTCTGCACGGTCATGTCTTTGTACTGTCCTGTCCTGCACCCTTTCCTCTATTGTCTACAATTGCGTATACCTTAACCCTAGGCAAATTTCTAGTGTGTGTGAATCATATACATCGCAATAAACAGATGAGTCTCGGAACAGCAGTATTTTTTACCCCCAGTTGATGGATAGGACATATTGAGGGGGCACAATTTGTAGTTCAATCAGCCTCACTAATTTAACCTGATTGATGTAAATAATAAATAGTTTTCGTTGATTATTTAAGTTATTTGTCTCCGTAATCATATTTTTGTGTGGCTGTAAGCCAGCGCACCTACGATAGTGTTTGTCCGGTTATCACTCCCTCCCTCCATTGAATGTTGACCTGCATTTCTCTGTTGACATCATGGATGTATTAATAGAACAACATTGGCATGACACTAGAACGCTTCAATACCAGAGTAACGACACATTGGTCAGGCAGAAAGTTGGTATCGCGCCTCTAGTGGCGGGATATGGGCATTGCATTTGTGACAAATAATTCACTCATGTTCGTATTGTTGTATTGGAGCCGACCAGGAATAATTCTATTGCCACCACAAAGTGAACCACAAAGCTTCACCAGCATCAGTGACCCATTTACAGGTAAATATTAACATAATAGTGGTCATTAATTGTTGTATCATGAATGCCTGATGGGGAATACGCCCACTCGACACAGGTGATTTAGAGAGGTACAGACTTTGGATAGACTTTTTTTTGTTTGTACATTCATAACTTGTTTAAGATAATTGTATAAGACATAAGCTACAACATCACAGTTCAGTAATGAGATGTTTTTGTTTGACCCGGCTAAAGGATGTCCTTTTATTGAGCTGTAGCATGAACACACTGGTTGGTTCTCTGTAGCCTCTATCAACTGAGCCTTTTACGAAGCTGTCAGTACTATGCCTTCCTGCAGGACTACCTGGTGAAGGAGGACCTGCTGAATGCTCTTTACTGCAAGTTCATCAACCAGGTCAATGAGGTGGGTATGGATGTGAACCAAGCCATATCCCACCCCTACACCCAGAGTCTGGTCCAGTATGTCTGTGGCCTGGGCCCCAGAAAAGGTTCCCACATGCTCAAGGTAAACCAATACTGTATAGCACAAAAGGAGGGCCAGAATGGGACCCTGTGTACTGTAGTTATGTATCGAGTGGAGTATCCTATTTTAGACCTCACTGTGTTTGACTACCTTACTTGTCTGTGGTTGTGTGTGTGTGTGTGTGACTTGACCCTGTAATTCTAATTTTTCTTTTCAGAATCAGCCACCAAGTGTGTGTGTCAAGATCCCGCAGAGTGTTCCAAAGACTCCGACCACCTCTGTGTCACTCCAGGAGATTGGCTTGTTGTTGTGACAATGACAGGATATGAGTTCGGGGCTCAGGGGTGCAGGGGGGAGGAGGTCAGTGTAGTCAGTGTTGAGGCCTGTCTGCCATGAGAGGTCAGTCACTATGGTTACAAACGTACAACTGTACTACTGATGCACTGATCCCTATAGTATTGCACTGTAAAGAGGGGTATTCCCCTTTCTAACACTTGTACTGTACATAGACATATCTAATGTGTTCCCGATGTCTTCATCAAAAGAGGTTTTTAAGTGAACAGTGCAGTCTGCATGCATGCCAGTATTGTTGGAGTTTGATTGTATCAATTGATTGTATGAGTGATTGATTGAGTGATTGAGTTGTCTTACTTGTGATAGATAACATCAGTCACTTATTTCATCTATATTGGGCTGCACCCTACACCCAAAGACATGCTTTGACAAAGGCTTGAAACGTGTCAGCGTAATTTATTGCCAACAATACATCGTGAAATGGAATCAAAACCGTCTTTGATCCTCATTGTGCTGCTCGGCATGTTCTTTTCAAGACAGCGACTCTTTGGATACCTAATGTAAATAAAAAGGAGCGCTTATGTCCCCTGCTTAACATGTTAACACAATGATTTGATATGTCCATTCTAGTCATGTTGTAGTCAAAGAGCTCAGTATTTTGACAAATTGAGCTCAGTGTTTTGACAATGCAATAACTGAAAACAGTCATTAATAAAATATTTCAATCACAGATCAGAAGCTTCTCTTTTTCATAATTGTACAGTATTTTCTAAAGAATTACCAGAAATCTGTTCAATGGTCTATCAAGTTATTTGAAAACAATGGAACATTGACTTTATTATAATTATGTAGGCTACTGTATGTACCTTATTATATTAGGTTGAGTGTAATATAATGTTGTTGGCCCTTACTGTAACACTTATTAACACTAACTAGCTGCTGCAGTGCTTATTACATGCATTTGCACATTAGCTGTTTATTATCCATTATAAAGCACATATTGACGCCTTATTTATTTCACATGATCATATCTACAACTAGTAGGCCATTATGTCAATAACTTCCTAATTGCTTATGAAGGTAAATAGGCAAGTTGTTGTGCATGAATTATGATCCCAATAATAGCAGTATAGTGTCTAGTTTGTCCAATCACTTGTCGTGAATGGCAAAAGTAGTTTGAATCTACTAGGCGAAATGACGTTGCAGATATCTAAAATTAGAGTTTTGCCTAGTCAAAATTATGTTGCAGATATCAGCAACGAATATCAGTCTACTTAATAAATGTTAAAACGGCTTGCCATAGTATTGCAGCGCTCTAGGTCAAATCACCATAAGTTTTGCGTGACCCTTATTTTGAAATCCCTGGCAAGAACGCTACCGGATATGAGTTGAGGTTCTCACTGCTCGGCAGCAAGAGCTGCCTGCTGCTTGTTGTTAGCCAGCTAGCTAAGAGTAACCACCACGTTTCTGTTCGGCAACAGTCAAAATGTCGATTAAATTGAATGCACTTCATAGCGACTCGTACGTTGACATAAGCCAATACAGAGACCAGCATTTTCATGTAAGTTAAATGATAGAATTACGAGCATAGCAAGTCATTGTTTAGTCATTTGTTAACAAACGGTAATGGCATGCATTCCCAGCTCTGTACGTTAATGCGATGTTCTAACAGTATTATATCTTCCGACACACATATATGCATTTATACATCCCAAAATGCTGTATGCTGTATAGATAAATTACATCGTGCGGTATTGCGCCATAATTATGTCGTAATAAGTGAAATTAGCGTTGAGTGACTTCGCTAGGCGAGGTACCGAGGTTCACGTTAGGAGGCTCGTTAGTTAAAGCTAACTCTCTACTCTGATATACAGAGAACAGGCGTGAGACAAAGGAAAACCCTGACTGACTAAATGAGTGGAAAAACATAACGAATGAAGACGCTTCCGTAAAAGGCAGGCATGATACAATTAAACAATTAACCTCCATCCAATTAACATTATATCACTCTCTTTGGCAAGTATTAAAAATGCTGATTAGGCCCAGTTGACCTCGATTTTGGATCAAGATGGCAAGAGGGAAATATCTAAGTGCTTGTTTTAAAATTCATATTGCACAGCACACAAGTAGGATTTTGTTTTTTGCGTTATTAAATGAAGACATTGTAGAGGCGAACACTTAAGAAGCCGGAGCTGATGGTCACATCATCTGATGACTTCTCTCACTATTATCCCAGTTTCTGTGAACGTTACCAAGTTTTCTCTTCGCCCCAGGGTAATCGATATGAGCAGGAGAAGCTGCTGAAGCAGAGTAACACGCTCTATGTGGGAAACCTGTCCTTCTACACCACCGAGGAGCAGGTGTACGAGCTCTTCTCTAAGAGCGGAGACGTCAAGAGGATCATCATCGGCCTGGACAAGGTGAAGAAGACGGCCTGTGGGTTCTGCTTCGTCGAGTATCCTTCACTCATGGGTTTGGGACTAGCCCCACTGGGACAAAGTATAACTAGTAGACGGTGTGTCCCAGTTTAGGGCTTCGTTGGGACAGCTGGTCAGAGCTGCTTAGTGTGGGTCTGCTAGAGTTCAAGCAGTGAGATCAAACTCGACTCCTTGTAAGATGTGATTGACCTTGCCAACTGAACTGCCTTTAAATTGAATAGATCCCCTAAAGTATAAGCTTTATCCTACATACATACATATTAATAGCTCCACTTAAGTGTAGGCTATTCCCACATATAGCACTCAGGACCGGCTGAAACTAGACAGGTTCAATGTGTTTGAGAGGATTATCATATGATAATGTGTCCCAGCAGGTCTGCTCTCTTAATCTCTCTGATCCAGCATTCAATCTGAACCTAGACCTTAACGAGGCCGTACTCTAGGTACTACTCACGGGGCGACTCTGAGCACGCCATGAGGTTCATCAACGGCACGCGACTGGACGACCGCATCATCCGAACAGACTGGGACGCTGGTTTCAAAGAGGGCCGGCAATACGGCCGCGGCAAGTCAGGTGGTCAGGTGAGTCCAGACACAGGGGAGGGGCATGTTCTCATGGTGTGTGATCGGCATGTGATTGGTAGCTGGGACACAAAACTCTGCAGTGTACTGTAGGTGACCTGGAACATGCCCTGGGTAACACACTGAGGGAATAAAACAATCGTATCTTCCCGATATTACTGTCGTCTTCTTGAGGAGACAGCACAGTCTTTAAGTGAACTGTGCCACCCTGTCATAGACCCAAGGGATAGTTAGGCCGAGCCTAATCTCAGACGAACATGTAGGGGTGCTCTGATTCCACTAAGCCACGATCCGATTCCTGGGGTCACGATCCGATTCCAGAATCGATTCTCAATGGATTTTCTACAAAGACGGATTTTAGGATCTACTCCAGTCCGATATGTGCTAAGAAAGTGGAATATAGCAGAATAAAGGGTATAATATTATGTAGTTTTATATTGCAATAGCACACGAAGGCAAGTCTAAGACAAAAAAAGTCACATTTATTAATGGCATGCTGAACTTGACATTGTGTCAAGTATAACAGTCATGAACCTTAAACTTCCAGTATTTCTCAATTCAGTCAGTGACCATGCTGAACTTGAATAAAACAAGGAAAGTATTTATCTTCAATTTCAAGTATTTCTCAATTCACAGTTAGTTTGCTGAACTTAAATAAAACATTCAAATATTTCTCAAGTTAAAGTGCTCAGGAGAGAGAGGAGAAAAAAAAGAATTGATTCTTGTGAGTTGGGAATCGATTCAGGAATCGTGACATTAAGAATCACGATCCTTTCAAGAATCGATTCTTTGGAGCACCCCTACGAACATGTATCTTCAGTGGAGAGAATCTTTCATTGCGTGTGTTATGTACAGTAGTCCAGAGATTTGGCTCCTGAGCTGTGCTCGGGTCAAACTGTCCCCCTAGTTGACTGTTCTGTATTTCTCTCCCCAGGTCAGGGATGAATACAGACAAGACTACGACCCTGCCAGGGGAGGTTACGGGAAAGTAGTATCTCGATAGTGTGAGTTATTAGTTGAACCATAGTTGGTGGTAGAAGCTCATCATCTCTACCACAGCCTGAGGGAGTAGTGATGCATTTTTTTAATTTTTATTTTAGTGTTTTCTGTCCTGTATATATATATTTTTCTCCTGTTGGAGCTCTGTGCTGGTTGACACCTGCTACTGTAGAAATGCTGTATCTGTAGTGAGCTAGCTTCATCAGACTGAGGGACAGGTGTTGTCATCCACTCAATTTCACCCAAATGGAGTATGGTTTGTTTACTAATAAACATACTTTTTTATATATACAAATGATCTGTTTCCTCTTACTCGTGATGGGGTCAAAGAACAGGACATGTCAATGTCAGGTTTATTGTTATACTTCAAGTAACTTTACAAAATCCATAAGATGACCATACATACACGTATTCTACAGTTAGCTTAAGCAGTCAACATTGACAGGCCCACTTAAGTTGCCATTACCACTCCAGTTCCCATTACACTGGCTCCATGCCATAGTCACAGTAGTACTGCTTTATGTAATAAAAAATATAAAAACATAAGGCCATCAGGTAGCACACGTCTCACTCCCTCCTGTGGGGTTGTGGTCTGGGTGTCCTGTCACTGTTCCCAGAGGCCTGTCGGCAATCAGTCTAGTAGAACGAACACACCAAGCCGATTGGTGTGGAAGCCTCTAAAACAGCTAGCCGCTTTGGGGTGTGTGTGTGGGAGGGGATCTACAAATTCAACTGTTTAAGATTTAGAACTGCATGGAAGATAGCCTGGGTGAGCACTGAGCTTGTGTCCTAAAATAGAACTTAAATATACTAAAAACATACAAGTGAACTAATATTGGGACAGTTGCACCATCTACAATATATTAACTGTCAGAACTAAATTACTGTACCTGAAGAATGGACTCAGGCTCAAACACGGAATTAGCCCTGATAACACGGCTAGCTTGCTATTGAGAATTCAAACAAATTGAACAACATAATCAAAACCAGACAGAATTTGTGAACACAAGTCGAACCAATATACTCAAAAGAGAATGCTGCTGTGACGATCAACGCATCATATTATACCAGGAATAATCCTGGTCCCAGATGGGTACGTGCAATATTGACCATGCCAACTGGCCGGCCAATCACACAGGGACCAGCCTAATCTAGGTGTTAAAACCTTGTATTCTATCAATAACGTGAAATACAGTGTGTACTAACAATGTCTTCTACATGCACTGCCAGCCAGTCAAGATAGCCTCCGTTAATAATAATTTCAATAATAAAATATGAATCTGGTTGTTCAAACAGTAGCAGAAAGTGTGTGTGTGTGTGTTTAGGAGGCCATGCTCAGTAACCCGTAGTGACTGTCCCCCACCTCCCCCTGCATGCTGGTCCACGTATCAACAGCTAGCCTCATATCTACAGCTAGCTTTGATGCTAATCCTGGAGTTCGTCTGGACAAGCAAACCATCAGAGAGAAGTCTATCAGTAAGCAACCGTTTCTACAGTTACATTCAATGACCCAGCTAGTCCTCCACATGCCCCCCTCTGTCTGCACCACACTACTGGCAGACACAGCAGGATATATATAGATATATATATATCAAACTAGATCCTTCAAGTTTCGTGTATACATTTAAGATGTCCATTCTGCCATTCTCGATTCAGTAGCAGAAGTGAGGAAAAAAAGTTATAAAACACAAGTCTGTTCCGGGTCGTGGACAGCAGCGCAGGCGTCGTGGTGAGTGTGTGTGTGAGGGGGGGGGGGGGGCGTTCCGCTTCAGAATGGTAAAATCAACAAAAAAACACCCAAGTTAAAAGTGACCAATCAGAAAGCCTTGGGGCTCCTCGGAAGAAGAGTAGTTCATAGTTTCTGTGTCCGTCTCACTGGCCAGAGTCACCTCGTGTCCAGAAGATCCCCGGCCGCGCGGACCAGTCTGGTCAGACAGTAGAGGGTCGATCTGATTGGACATTACTAGAGCCCCTTGGGACAGTGAGGGTCAATCTGATTGGACAGTGCTGGTGTTCCAGCTCCCGCCCTGGGCCCTCTTGACCCCGGGTCCGTCAGGCGCTCAGGCCACAGTCACACAGCTCCTTGTAGATCCTCTTGCGGACCCTGGGCATGTCCTCCTGGCTGAACTGCAGAGGCTCCCTCAGCGCCAGACACCTGCAGTACTGACCGACACACAGACAAGACAGCGGTAAGAAAATAGAGGAAAACAGGTCCCCGCAAAGGAAATAACGGTATAAACACTCAAATGAACCCCAGACACTGTCCTTGTATTTTATTTCCTTTGGGTGCACTGTGGAATGTTTAAGTGAGTTTGGTGCTGGATGCTAGCCGGTAACATTGCATTGTGCTACCAGTAAGAAGACGTAAATGCTAAAACGAGGAACAGCATGGAAGTAGATGGAAAAAAATGATCTTGATCAATCATACAACTTGGTAAGTCGAAAATGAGGCCCTATGTCCAAAATTCCAAACTATCGCTTTAAAGTCACAAATGAAAAAAGCATTCTGTCCCATTTTGGTTCACATAATTGGTCATAGTGTTCACCTATTCAACGATGTATGCCAAAAAATTAAAAAATTCTACTTTTGTTGTAATCTTATATCAAAGTTTATACTTTCTTACTTCCTGGAAAACAGTAGGTCACGTGCAATTACGACACCTGGTACCTTAGATTTTAGGCCAATAATCTCACGACATCCACCCTGTCAATCAAAACTACTCTGCAGCTTCAAGTGTTGAATATCCCGCCCGCTCGATAACGGTCCAATGAAATTCATCTAAACGTATGTCCCGCCCTTGCAGCCCGTTTCAGGCGGAAATACGTCAAAGTACGGAAGCAAGATATTCTCCAACTTCCCTTTCGGTGCGACTTTAATGGATTTGCCAGAGTGGTGGTGCTGACAGGTCTTTTGGAGAGGAAGAGGAAGTATCGTAGATGAGACGGATGTAGCAAAGCCTGTCTCACCTCCAGGACGAACACGCCACAGTCACTGTCATTCCTCTGCTGAGGAATACCCTGAGGAGACAACCAATCACAGTCAGATGCCTTGAGATGACAACGCCCCACAGCCAATCACAACCTGCAATCTATATCATGAATAATAGCAATGCACAGTCCACTGTCTACCTTCATTGAATATAGTTAGTTATTAATGGTTTACAATTAACCTCGACTACATAGACCTACTTCACTGGGATGTCTCTCTGTCTCTCTCTCACACACACACACACACACACACACACACACACACACACACACACACACACACACACACACACACACACACACACACACACACTACCTTGTTCACTATCAGCTTCCAGCCCTTCTGGTAGACAGCCTGCTTCTTCTCCTTGGCCTCAGACAGGATGTACCTCAGGATGTTCTGTGGGCAGAGAGAGGGGCCCAGGTCAGAGGTCACACATCAGTGTCTTTCTCTACTGCTGTAAACACCCAGATTTCCCATCCTGGGGATTATTAAAGTTATATCTTATACAACGGCTTGTGTGAATAATCAATTGTGATTGGCTGAGAGGTATGCATTATTTCTGCACCACGCCGGTATATACGCCCAGCAACTCACCGTAATTCAAGATATGACCTAGCAACCCAAACAATGGCAACCCAAGGCAACCAAAACTACAGTAATGCCATACTGTACCTGATATTGCTATCTAGCCATGAGCAAAGTGTAGGATACTGCATACTTGCTGTGCAACATATCAATGTCCAGTTGTCAAATCTAATTGCCAACAAACTGTTTATGATAGCCAGACACCTCATTGGCCCCCAATTTTTTCCATGTCATACTGTCACTGTCAGTTGTACAGTAGCCTCAAGTACATTTATTGTAAGTTGGATTGGTCTAGGCGAGTGATAACGTCATGAAGTTAGATTTGGGTGGAGGGCTACAAAAGTTACTGTTTGTTATGGAAATGGTATAACTCTAGCCATTAATTATCAACTTTTCAAACTCAAAGCTAATATGAGCAATATAATTTATTTTGTTTTCTGTTGAAAGGCCGGTGTATAAGCGGGATAATGATCTAGGGGACAGACGTTGCGCTTTAAATTACCTCACTATCTCTGCGTTGGTCATTTTAACAGCGCAATGCCCGGCCCTGCATACATTATCCCTTATCAGGGACAGGTACAGCACACACAATCTGAGGATGCACCCTCCCTCCCTCCCTCCCTCCCTCCCTCCCTCCCTTCCTTCCTTCCTTCCTTCCAGTACTCTTCTGACAATACATGGTTGTTTGCAGTGAGACTTGCTTTAACCAACCAATCATTATGTTTGATCAATGATGATCTCAAGGAAGGAAGGATACATTCGGAGAGTTTTCCAGCTGGAAGCCTGGGTGTTGAGACTCACGTCGACAGTGTGTTTGAAGACGATGCCCTGCGAGTCGTAGTAGTTGATGTGCTGGCTGGTCATGTCCACCGTGATCAGAGACCAGTGGATCTCCAGGTGGATCGGTATTAACAGCAGCCTCTTGGAGAACAGATCAACCTAGAACGCACACAAATATACGTTACCCTATGTTCACACAGTGAAGCACACATACACACACAATTGATTGGTGACCCGATGAGACATCACCTTTTTAGTCCACCTCTTAACTCCTTCATAGCCTTTGGCCACAAGCTGTCTGTGGAAGAAGCTGTTGAAGAAGTGAATCTGCAGGAGAGACAGCCAAGTGACCATGGGAACAAGGGAAAAGTAAGCACAGCGCGCGGGTGTGCACCCAAACACACAGATATGTAGAAGCTAATACAAATTTAAAGTGGAGATGCGGGGAACCTGTTTTTACCTTGTGCTGAGTTGCTTCCATGATCAGTTCTCCATACATGTTAATGACCTGGGAACAGAAGCACACGACAAACATGCTATCATCCATCCATCTAATACATCTATTCGTTCATTGGCTCATCCCGCCATGTCCTACCTGGTCGTTGACCCAGTTTTGTTCGTCCAGTGTGCTCAGGTCCTCCAGGGTGAGGGTGTGTTTGTTATAAGTCACCATGAACGACATCATCGGGGCCGAGGCCAACCCCTCCTTGTACCTCGCCACCTCCGAATGGATGTTCAGCGTCCTGCTCCCGTAGAGAGAGTGAGGAGTCACACCAGAGTATACATCTAGTCCACCACTGTCAGAATTCAGCCACCAAAGTTGAATAAGAGCATATTACTGTTTTCTACAGTCACTGACAGACACTACACAGTACAGACACTACACAGTTTTTCAATGTCAGATAGTGTATTCTGTATGGTCAGCCTCATCAGGTCAGCTAGCGGCATACACACGTTTAGACCAGGAAGCTGAATGGAGCCAAGGTTCAGATCCAGAGTGGACTTACTTGTTGTTGAGTTCAGAGTTGCATGTCTTCTTTAGGTGCTCAAGAACATCATTTTCACTCAGGGGGATGAAGCTTCCATACTTCATATAGAAGTGCTCCAGGAACTCTGAGATCCAGAGAGGGAGGGACACAGGCATTACTAACATTACATACACAGACCTGCACTCTCTCACTCACGCACGCACATACAATAATTTAATAACACATTAAAGGTGCAGTATGCGGTTTGTGATTTCCTGTTAGACTTAGGAAAATTTTGGAAAAGATTTTGAAAAATGCAACCAACATGTCCCTCCCTTCAGGCCTCCCTCCAAAGACACTCCTCCAGACTGGGGGAAAACAAATGACACTAGCTAGGCAGGTAGTAGGTAGGTTGACAGACAGGTACACCATCCAATCATTTCAAGTAGGCAACTCAAAATGATTGGACACACTAATTACAGTCCTGTGACTTCCACATATTTCAGATTTATTTCATTTTAGTGTCAGAGCACTTTATTTACCGATTGCTGTCGGGATGTAATGAGAATTTGAAAAGAAATATACCACAAAGTGCTTCTGAGCCAAATCGCATACTGCACCTGTAAAAAGACAACGTGTGTCCAGGGTTCCTACCGTGGACGATCTCTCTGATTCCTTCATGGCTGTGGTCAGCAGGGTGGGGCTGGGGCGTGGACGGCTGGGCCGAAGGGGCCTCGTCCTCCTCCTGCACCCATGTCCCCGGCTTGCAGTAATTACAGTGGTCCCACATAGCATAGGGGTGGAGGGTGGTGCGCAGGACAATGGGGCCGGGGGGCATGGCGGACTGAGTCGATGGTTCCACCTCCATGGGGGTCCCGGGCGGTGCGGACTGGTCTGGGGCGGGTGGGGGTGCCGGCGGAGGAGGAGGAGGCAGTGGCGGTGGTGTCGGCGTGGTACCGTTGGACAGAGCGGCAGTGCCGTCTGTCTGAGCCGGCGGCTGCTCCACCTCCATACCACAGTCAGGTCTGTCGGAGCCGCAACGCTCACTCTCCTGCTGCTTCACCCCGGAGCCGGCCACCTCCGCTTCTAGCCAGGGCCCGGACACGCCGGGGCCAGACACCCCCTCGGCCTGCCGCTCCGGCTCGGCGGTCCGCTCCGACACACAGTCCCTTCCCTGTTCCCCTGCAGGGTGTGTCGGCGACTGGTTCGCCTCTTGCGCCGCCGTGGCGTCTCCGGCCCACCCCTCGCCGGTCCCCTCCACCTGCCCTGCGGTCTTCACAACGTTCTTCAAGGGCAGATGATCAAGTTTCCTTCTGGGCGTGTTTTCCCCTAGGTCCAGGGCTCCGCCTCTACCAGTGTGACCCCTCCCCCTGCCAGGATTACCCCTCCCCCTCCCAGACAGACCCCTCCCCCTACCCCTGCGGTGTGGTGTCTCACCCCGGTTCTTCTCATCGTGGCCTTTACCATTGGGTCCGCAGCAGTCACATGACTTGGGTGTCCGCTTCCTCCCAGAGGAGCGCCCGTTGACGGCCCCCTGCTGCTCCGGGAACGGAGCTGGAGTCTGAGGTGTTGGCGTGAGGGGCACTGAGCCGTTGTGTACCATGGCTCTGTCCTCAGCCCCTACCCCATCCCCCCTCTGCTCCTCCTGGGCAGAGCTCCTCGCTCTCAGAGCTCCGTCACCATGGACCTACCCACCACGACAAGTTATGTGTGTGTGTGTGTGTGTGTGGGCTGTCAGTAGATGGCTTGCAGATGCGAACCTCAGGCGTGATAGATATCTTTCAGCAGCTCTCTAGGTAGGAAGGGCTAACGATAGCTGTCTGGGACAGGGTTTCTGTAGGAATGCGGACGTGCTACATCACACATTCAGTCCTGTGTGTCTCAGAAACTAATTTTGTGGCAGTGTCTTCTCACATGTGCCAAGTAGGACGCTGCATGCAAACACAGAGAGAGCTGCGTTAGTTAACAGTGGGACAAAATAATGTAGCAGTCGTTGAATAATATGATGCTAGAATGTAAATATGATCTGCTCTGTTTTTATCCAAATGCTTTCTTTCTGCTTTCTATATGCATGTATTTCCCTTTAAATATCTAACTACTATCCAACGAAACACTGCGAAGCATAAACGTGGAAGTTCTGCAATTAGTCGAGAACGATAGTCTATCATTGAAGCTTTCTGACCGAGGCTATAGTCACGTACACTTTGTGCGTATTAGCACCGACATCATGGTCAATGCATTCTATCCGTCTTTCGCTATCTACTGTATTTGTTTAAACACATCTGTAAGCCTTCTAAGTAGAGGAACCACAACAAAAGCAAGTATGCGACACAAATTAATTTCCAAGACTTTCTGTTAAAAACGTGTCACGTAGCTAGCATTAAATATATTGTTTCGATTCGTTCCCTCAATAATACAAATAGTGTCGAACACAGTGAATGAAAAAAACAACATAATGCATTACCTGATTTTGTATAATAATACAAGTTTCACCGCTACCACGATTTCAGACGACAATTTGTGGCCAAACAATCCAGGTTGCTGTCGCTTGTTGATTACGTCACATCTATTGGCAGATATGCAAAGCCATTTCCGCCCCCTAGTGGACGGGTGGCGTAGAGCGGCGAAGCACGCGCAAGAAGAAAATGCAGGCTATACTACAACAATCATGTTGATTGTGCAAATCAAATTGAAACAGGTCAGCTTGTTAATGATAATAAGCGAAGGAGGTATGCACACGCAGTAACATCTAAAAGTATAGGGTTATCAAGTATAGATAGGCAACATTTAATTGATGAACAACAAATAGCATGCTGTAGAATTGATATATTTTCTGTATGCTGGGTGTTTGATGTTTGGAGCTTTATGAAGCATCCACAGCTTATCTACCTGCCTGCCATGGTAGGCTATGCACACTATTAGTCCTTATTGGCTGTCGTGCAGCCCTTTCGTATTCAGCTGTCTGGGGATTTGTATTGTCCTGTCCTGTTGTCCAAATAAATTAATTGTTCATCAAATTCTGATTCAGATACCTTTATTGTTACACCATATGTAGCCTACATGTACAAGGAAGTACAATTCCTGGGTTCTGACTCCCCAACCTTGTAGCAACAACATAATAACAACACAAGATAATGACAGTGAAGGAGAATAATACATAATAGTAATAAAAGCCATGGCTACAATAGTAATAAAATGGTGCAATACAGCATAATAGACGGCTATATATAGATTCCACTGAACCTGCCAGTGCCAGATTGTTTCATCATACTTCAGTTACCGGTACACCAGAAAAAGATCTGAGGGACTTTTGATTATGTTTTGGTAGACTGCATCCTCTTTGACATTTTACAGTCGGTCCAAGTCTTAATTTTCTGGAACGTTCTAGACTATTGGCCTGCTTTGACTGAGGCAATGTACAAAGTACAAGATGATGAGAATAGTGATGATATGATGATAGGGTTCATGATGTCCAGTAAAGAAAATGACTTGGCAGAACAGGTTTTCATATGCTGATTTTTAATAAGAATAGCAGAGAAAATGCTTCAAGAAGCAGTATGTACCAATACTTCTGCAGACGCACTGGCCTGGCAACTAAACATTAGTTACATGCCAATCATTTAATTGAAGAAAAAATGTCTACAATGGTAAGCAGTAGCTTCTGACAGACACGAGTCAGAACACACAGTATACACTGATATGCTACCTGAGCTTCATATAAAAATACATCTCCGAGCATAAGAGCAGCTTATGATCACTAAGAGCACTATCTAGACAGAGGCACCGAGTCAGACCCTATCCCTTCGTCACATTCATTAAGTTATATGGTTCATTTGCATCACTTTTGCAATACAGTCATATTTCTAGGGTAACTGGACTCTTAACTGTTAATTTGATTCACCACTAAATCAAAATATATTCAGTTTGAGACAAAGGGATTTAAAATTTTATGTTCTCCCCAAATTTAATGGCATTGCTGACCAATGCAAATGCACATCCATAGAAGAAGGCTCCAGTAGCAGCAATAACAGAAAACAGCCTGTCATAATAAAATAATAATTAATTATATTTATAAAGCACTTTTCATTATGAAACAATCTCAAAGTGTTGAAACAAAAATGTGATTATTTATAATTTCATTAACAGCCAAGAAACCTCATCTGATTATATAAATGTGCAGATTTTCGTAATTTTCCGTCCACTATCTGGGGAAAACACATGAAGAAAACAACCCGCTGACAAACATTCACAACACAGACCCTGTGGTCCCAGTGCAACACTAGTGCATATTCACTGATATGGCATTAGTTTATACAGCATGTGCAAGGCCCGACATGTTCACAGACATGGCACGTACCTGCCAAGTACAGTAGTCCTCACAGTAAGTCAGTAAAACTTAACAAAAACCCTTCAGAGAGACAAAAAAGCACTGCATAGTAAAGCATGTAACAGGCAAAAGCATATTCACTGATATGGCAGTCACCTCACCCCCAGTAATCTCAACAGCAATGAAGTCTTTGTCTCCATCGAGGAGAACCTCATTTACTTCCCTCTGAGGTCAGAGGTTATACAAGCATCTAGACTCATTGGCTTTAACCTTGACCGGGTCAAAAGGCATCTTCAACATGTTATCTCCCCCCTCTGATAAAAATCCTGACATTAACATCAATGTGTGCAAGCTAGTAATCTGGTACAATCATGAGCCTCTCCTTTAGGAACAGAATAAGAGGACAGGCTTGTGTTCCGGAGTCATCACAGGTGATTGGAGATCAAGTCGAGAGCGCAGCTCCTCAATGAGGTGTGTCTGTCATGGCTGGTGAAGGGGGGGGGGGCTGAAGGAGTAAGAGCTGGGGATGGGGCCCACAGCCGAGACGCTGGAGAGCCGGGGAGGGGGGTCTGGGTCTGGGGAGGGGGGTCTGGAGCTGGGGAGGGGGGTCTGGAGCTGGGGAGGGGGGTCTGGAGCTGGGCAGGGGGGTCTGGGGAGGGGGGTCTGGAGCTGGGGAGGGGGGTCTGGGGAGGGGGGTCTGGAGCTGGGCAGGGGGGTCTGGGGCTGGATATGTCTCTATGCCCAGGCGCAGGGGAGGACAGAGCTGAGCAGGGCCACCAGGAGCAGGATGGTGGAGGACATCACTGCAGATGACAAACAGGAATACGTAAACCACTCATCCTCAAACATTCCATCAAAGAGTTGTCAAAGCAGAATGCCAATCTTTCTGTTGGTATTATTGTTTGCTGTTTAGCCTATATTTTAGGCATTTAACACACATCCAAAGCGACTTAAAATATTAACTAGTGAATGCCTGGGAAGATCTCAAGCCAGCTATCTTTTTTGGTCACTAGTCAGATAGTGCTCTAACCACTGGCCTGTGTGTGTGTGTGTGTGTGTGTGTGTGTGTGTGTGTATGTGTGAAGAGTACCTTTAATGGAGGAGTTACACTCTAAGTTGATGAGAGAGTGCAGGTACTCCTGTCCCAGCCACTCCTGGTAGGTCTTCCTCTCGGCCACTCCAATCAGGCTGAGGGTGGAATCTTTGAACACAAGGTCAGACCCCTTGTACTGGGAGGAGTCAAACATCCTGAAGTCAGGGCCCGCGTCGTCTTTGAAGTAGGACTGAGAGAGGGAGGCAGAGACGGTGGGAGGAGAGAGACAGCACGGTGTCGTTACAGAATGAACCATCTGCGATGGACCATATATACACCCACGTCCTCCCTTGTTCTGAGGGCAAGGTGGTACAGTCCTACCTGGGCTTTGTCCAGCATGCCGAAGAGAGCGTGGATGTTGGTGTCGGGCCGTACCATGATGGCGTGGGAGGGAACGCGCGCCAGGTTACAGCGGGCATACTGAGTGACCTCCACCCGGGAACCGTGAGGGCACAGCAGCTGGAAGTCTGAAGACTTGAGGGTAGCAGCCCATGGCTCCGTAGAGTTACCTGACGCACACACACAAACACACACACAAACACACACACACACACATTTTTTATTCTTTACTCGGATCTCCATTCTTGTAGCTAGCTCCACAGAGACAGATGGTCTTCCTGGGGCTCAAACACACAACACCGACACAACACTCACATGATCAAGACTATTATAAGATAGAAAGTCACAAACATACACACATTTTAATTTAATCAACTAGTACGCTATTTTTTGAGCATGCATGGAGAGCATTCCAGGACAACATGAATGAGGTCATAGTCTGTCTCTCTCTATCATCCAGGTCTTTATGACTGTGGAGTTCACAGTCTGCGAGGGTTTATAATAGTGCTAGCATCGTCTGAATGACCGGAGATGGTCTGCAGGGCCAGGCTGCTGCTGGAATATTCTAGCGCATGTACACACACACACACACACACACACACACACACACACACACACACACACACACACACACACACACACACACACACACAGCTTACCGTCAGTGTACTGGAAGATTGTGGAGTGTTTGATGAAGGCCACGTCTCCTGCTCCCGAGACCATACACCTGGAGAGAACAACACCGCTGGTTAGTCTAGGAGAGAGACCTATGTAGGTAGAAACACTGCTGGTTAGTCTATAACAGAGACCGATATACTGTAGATACTGGCTGCAAAGACAGCTCTACAGATCTCAGCTTTGACTGCTTCACCCTTTTGATCCAGCGGTGTCAGCTTGGCTTTTGATTCCACAAATCGGACTTCAATTACTTGACTTGTCGCCCACCTCAAATACATTACAGCTCCATAGGTCTTGTCACTTCCATCTGAAAATGCGATCCCCCATGGTTTATCTTTCCAGTCAGCTGGCGTGAGGCTCCTTTGAAATGTAATCTGTCCAAGCTGCACATATTCTTTGAAAAGATGAATGTCTTCTTCTCTTAGACCTTCTGAGAGAGGTTTATCCCAGGTTTCATGCATGGGTCAAAGTGCTAGCCTGCTCATTGGGAGCAATTTGGGGTTCAGTGTCTTGCCCAAGGACTCTTCGACATGTCGTCAGGAGGAGCTGAGATTCGAACCACCAACCCTACGATCATTGGACGACCCGCTCTACCTCCTGAGCTACAGCCGCCCCAGCATAGCCTAGGAGAGAGACCTAGTCTATAAGAGAGACCTACATAGGTAATAACTATAATAACTGCTGGTTAGTCTAGGACAGCTGAGACCTACGTTGGTAAAAGGCAAGATGAGGGATCTTGATTAGCTGGCCCCCATGTGTGTGAGAGCAGCAGGGCTTTCTGGGGGTTGTAGTCTCCTGTACCTGAAGGCTCCAGCGTATCCATCGTACAGGTCCTGGCCCTTCTCACACTTGTTCTGCCCGGTGCTGTCTCCGACACAGAGGTCGCACAGGTTGCTGGGGAAACCGGGCTGGTTGGCCCCAGGGATACAGCTGCTTTTAAAGAACTCGCCCGCCGCTGGGGATGATGGGAGAAGAATAGAATAGAATAGAATAGAATAGAATAGAATAGAATAGAATAGAATAGAATAGAATAGAATAGAAAGGAATAGAAGAGCAGAGAAGAGAACGTTTATTTTGTCATATATATCTAGTAAAGGTACAGGTACATTGGAATTCTTGTTATCGCTTGTCCTTACAATGTCTTATCAGCACTAATCAGTTCCTCATTCCAGTCCTAGGTACATTCCAGTCCTAGGTACATTCCAGTCCTAGGTACATTCCAGTCCTAGGTACATTCCAGTCCTAGGTACAGCTAAACATTATAAGGCAATCTGTCAATTTACTATCCGTAGTGTAGCAGTCAGGAGGAGTCAGACACAGGATGAAGGAACACCAGGCCAACATACATATAAAGACATGCTCAGAATAGGATAAATAAGTACTCTTCTCACACACACACACACACACACACACACACACACACACACACACACACACACACACACACACACACACACACACACACACACACACACACACACACACACACACACACACACACACACACTACCTTGCGGTATCTCGCATTCCTTGGGTCTGATCAGGCCCTTCTCTATCAGGATTCCCATGGGAACGTTCCAGCCAGCGGTGCGGCCGTAGCCCGTGTGACACGACCTCTTCCCCCTCAGGTCCTGCAGCGAGTGGATGTCAGGGTTGCTCTTCTTAACCACCGCCACAGAATAGTAGATACTACCATCAGTGTCCTCTAGGGGGGGAGAGAGAGAAGAGAGTGATGAGGGTATAGAGAGAGAACATTGAGAGAGACAGAGAGAGAGAGAGAGAGAGAGAAGGAAAGAGATGGAGAAACAGGGAGAAAAGAAGAAAAGAGATTGTTAGAGGGGGAGAGGGAAACGGACCAAGTTCTCAGTTACAAAACCATCTCATGGATTGTGGGTAGTGTAGTCCAAGCTACCTCAGTCAGGAGTGATGCAGTGTGATCTTACCTGTGTAGCTCTCTCCTACTGCTGGGACCAGGCCGTAGTCCTTCCCTGCGGTGTAGATGTAGCCTCCGTCCAGGGTGATGGCATCAATCTCTTTGTTCTACACACACACGCACACACACGCACACACACACACACACACACACACGCACACACACACACACTTGTCACGCACACTGCTGCTAAAAGACGGGCTTTGCAGGGCTTTGGTGAAATGTTGCGGCACGCACGCACACACACACGCAAAGTGTACAAACAGTGTTTTTTGAGTGTTCACTAGTACAAACCTGTCCGTCTTGAAGTTAGATAAGTTATTGTTCATGAGTGAATGATTTACTGGGTGGACGTTATACCTGGATCTTCTTCATGCAATCTTCTTCTGAGTCACCAAACACACACTGGACGCTGGGGGTCAAGGACTTCCTGCTGAACGCGCTGCCCATGTCAGCACACTTCTGCTGCTCCGCGGAGGACAGCACGCACCAGCGCACGCTATTGGGGAGCTCTGAATACACCAACGTACACGCACGCACACACACACACACACACACACACACACACACACACACACACACACACACACACACACACAACAAAACTATAGGTGGAATATACAGAGAGATAGAGAGAGAGAGACAGAGGGAAAGAGAGAGAGAGAAGGGGGGTAGATAAACCAGAAGAGAGGGAGTATATTATATACACACAGGAAGCGCGTGGAGAGGAGGGCTCACCCTCAGGGTTACAGTCCATGGCCTTCAGGGTGTTGAAGTAGACCTCTCCCATCCACTCCTTGGGGTCCTCAGAATGCGCCTCCAGGAAGCGCGTGGATGAATCACTGAAGAGAAGGTTGGTGCCTCCGTAGTTGACTGAGCTGAACATGAGGAATCCAGACTTCCTCTGAGAACAGGCCAGACCAGAGGAGAGGAGAAGCCCACCGCGGGGTTAGGAGTTAGAACGTCAGGTGAAACAACACCATCCATCCATCCATCCATCCATCCATCCATCCATCCATCCATCCATCCATCCATCCATCCATCCATCCATCCATCCATCCATCCATCCATCCACCCACCCACCCACCCACCCATCCATCCATCCATCCATCCATCCATCCATCCATCTATCCATCTATCTATCTATCTGGCTGAGAAGTGGTGTCGTAATTCGATTAGAGGTCATGAGGTCATATTTAGTGGGGTTAGATACACAATATCTACACAGTGTTGTTGATACTATCCATTTTGTTACACATGAAGTGTTGGAAGCATACGGGACAAGGCTCATGCGCAGGAGTGTGCTGTCAGCTGTAAGGACTGTGAGATTGAGGTTCATGTGGGGACGAGACACTGTGTTGCTCAACCTGAAGTGTGCTGTTTATGTGATTCAAATGAAAGGAATGTCCTGCTTGTTTCTTGGGCGCCAAGCATCAGCCATTAAAGATGGGAAGTTCACTGGGGTATGGCAAGATTGGACAGAGTTTAAGAGTAATGGTCGTTTGAGTGTTTGGGTCAAGACTTGGCCTCCAAAGAGGCACTGAGGGGATGGTGAGTTATTGACAAAGGGAAGGTCATGTTTAGAGTTCTGGTCTATCTTGGAGAGTGTACGGTCAAACTGGGCTCCTTGAGATTGGTGCTTGGTGTTCCTTCTGGGGAGAACAACACTGTTTGATGCCAGGTTGCTGGGCTGGAGTGCTGGGGTTGGAGGTACGGTGGTAATGGTAAGGAACTACAGTAGGGGAGTGTTGTTTTCATGAAATGGAACGTGGGGTATACGTTAAAGCTGATGTATATGCAATAAAGTTCAGGGATGTTCAGCATTGACCACCTCCGACAGCAGAGCTCTGTTGCCGTGATAAAAACAAATAATTCCTATGAAGACTTCGCCTCCGGCTCATTAACACATGCACCATACGACTCTACCTTCTATGTCCCCAATTCACTATTAGTCACTTTGAAGTGCTGTTCTCTAAGTGGGGAAGCCTGTCAGCGTAGGGTGCTGTCCGTGCCAGTTACCCTGTTTTACCATGAGGGTGTGTGGCTACTGCAAGCCTAGTCTGACTCAACGGATGTAGGTTTTGGGAATAAGCCTCGTCATTCGTTTATTACTGCCCAGTCAGTGGCGATGGAATTGAATCTGATTGGGCCAACAGCTTTTGTCGGCCAATCAGACTACGTAAAAAAAAAGAAAATGAGCGCGACGTTGCAATAACCTAGCGGCCGCTCCGCCGAAGATGTTTGTGATTGTGATCTTACAGTATTATTTGTCAGTGTTAATAATTGTCTGTACTCTACATTGGCAACATAGTTCCGCTGAACATGGAAGTCCAGCCTGATCTCGCAAGCTCACATTTGATTTCACCCCACAGATCAGTCTGGACATCCAACCGTTGTAACGGAATCCGCTCTAACAGAAATCTGTTCGTGCCAATCACAACCGTTTATCTAATATGGGGCGGATTTAATAAGATGACGGAACAGAGGAGCGCCGTAGAGGCATTTTCGTTGATTGGTTGTAGGTCTATCCAATTGCGTCCAGAGGCATTTTGATCTACGCCCGTTGGTAACGCCCCTTAGGAATCGGAAAGCAACTGTGAGTTTTCAGACCCTTCGTATTTTTGCGAATTGTGTCTGGCGGAGTCAGGCTAAGACCCACCATCCCGTCTACCAGCATGTTGTAGACCACCGAGCTGGCGATGTCGCAGTTGACCACCACGCCACGGGCCGGCACCCTGACCAGGTGGCAGCTCTGGTACTGGGAGACGGGCGCTCGCGTCCCTTCGCGGCACAGCAGCTCGTAGTCGGAGGACTTCAGCTTCAGGGCCCAGGCTTCCCCGCTGCCTGATGGGACGGGAGGAGAGGAGGAGGAGGAGGAGGAGGAGGAGGAGGAGGAGGAGGAGGAGGAGGAAGAGGTCGATCAGGGCAATGCTGCACAGCCAGCAGTCCCATCAGGCATGTACCGGCCTTGTCTGCTGTCTGTCTGTCTGTCTGTCTGTCTGTCTGTCTGTCTGTCTGCATGTCTGTCTGTTTGTCTGTATGTCTGCATGTCTGTCTGCATGTCTGTCTGTTTGTCTGTATGTCTGCATGTCTGTCTGCTGCAGAGTGAAGGTCGACCTACCGTCAGTGTTTTCCTTGACTGTTGTGTGCTTCACAAAGGCCACCTCTCCTGCGTCCTCTACCAGGCACCTGCACCAGAGAGAGAGAAAGAGAGAGAGAGAGAGAGAGAGAGAGAGAATGGGAGGGTAGGGTGAGAGGAGAGAGAGAGAGAAGGGAGAGAGAGAAGGGAGAGAAGGAAGGAGAGAGAGGAGATAGGGAGAGAGGAGAGAGAGAGGGAGAGAGGAGAGAGAGAGGAGAGAGGGGGAGATGAGAGAGGGAGAGAGCGAGGAGAGAGAGAGGAAGGAGAGGGGAGAGATGAGAGAGAGGGAGAGAGAGAGAGAGAATGGGATGGTAGGGAGAGAGAGGAGAGAAAGTGAGAACAGAAGAAGTGTCTGCTTCCTGTATTTTCAAAAAGTGTTTTCAGGGAGAACAATGAACAATGTAATTAACTGCCGCTCCAGACATGTGTGTTACCTGAAGGCTCCATTGTAAGCATAGTATTTCTCCTGGTCACTCATCTCACACACGTGCTGCCCAAGTCCGTTGCCCACACACAGCTTGCAAAGCGCGCCCTGCGCCCCCGGGATACAGCTGCCATTGAAGAAGTTAGCCACTCCTGGTAAACACACACACACACACACACACACACACACACACACACACACACACAGAGAGGCTTTAGACACTGGAGAAGACATGATGATAAATTATGGTAGCAGTCTCATTCAGCAGTTCTGTTCTCTGTATTTTAACACAGCACTTTTGAGAGAAAAAGTATGAGTGTGTGTGTCTGTGTTTGTGTATATGTACATGCGTGTATTTGCGTTTGTGTACGTACATGTGAGTATGTGTTTGTCTACAGTACATATGTGGGTGTGTGTATTTGTGTACATGTGTTTGTGACTGTGTGTGTGTGTGTGTGTGTGTGTGTGTGTGTGTGTTTGCGCAAGTCAGTAAGTAAGTAAGTACTGTATGTAAAGTTTATTTATAAAGTATGTTTCTCAGACACGGTCACAAAGTGCTTCACAGAGATGATAAAAACATAGGTAGAAAGAAGCAGCGCATAGAACATTACCCCCCAAGAACCACACAACACCAAGAAAAGAAAGAAAAAACAAACAACAAAAACAAGAAAAAATCATGCAACAGAGATAAAGCATAACACATAGCAGAGAAGGCAGAGGTGGCATGTTACAGAAATGCCTGCTTAAATAGACGGTTCTTGAACTGCTTTTTAAAAGCTTCTACTGAGACAAGAGACCATAGGTGTGTGTGTGTGTTTGTGTATTTATGTACATGTGTGTGTTTGTGTACATATGTGTACGTGTGTGTACTGTATTTACGGGCGTACATGTGTTTTTGTGTATTTGCGTGTGTCGGTGTATGTGCATGCGTTCATGCGTGTGTGTGTTTGTGTACAGGTGTGCGTGTGTGTGTATGTGTGTGTATTTGTGTACATGCGTGTGTGTGTGCGTGTGTGTGTGTGTGTGTGTGGTACCCACCCTGAGGGATGTCACAGCCCATGACGGACATCATGCCGTTGTCTATCAGGTATCCCAGAGGCATGTTCCAGCCCGCTGTGCGCCCCTTGCCCGTGTGACACGACCTACGCCCCTTCAGAGAGTTGATGTTGATGCTAGGGTTCGTCTTCTTCACCACAGCCACCGCGAAGTAGGTGGTGCCTTCCTCTGTGGAGGTCAAGGTCAGGGGTCAGGGCTGGGTATGATGTCCAACCACCACAGGATCTGCAATCTGGACGGCCGCACCTCCACCAACCACACTGAACACTGGGGGGTCAGGGGTCAGGGACTCTGAGCCTTGAGCTTCCCTGTCACAGCCTCAATGACACAGCTCTATCATAAGTACTTATTTGAATCAATAAAAAATAACATAAGATTGTGCTCGGACAGAGCGAGACATATTCTATGGAGTTAGAGCAACTGAGGTTCGGGAGGAGAAAGAACGCCATCATCAATCAAACGAGATACACCTGGTGACGCCCTGCCAATCAACTCAAGTAGACTATTATCCACAGTATATAAAGCCACCTAATCTACCTGTTCTCCCTCTCGTTCCTCTGCTTTCGCATCCCACCCCCTCCACATCTCCTCCTCTGCTCTCCAGCTCCTCTATCTCCTATCCAGATACCATTGTAATGGAAAATTCTGTTCTTAGATATTATTTGAATCCATTTGACATACTAGACCTTGGTTAGATCTCTTTAACAGTGTCTGTTTAGGCCACAGAACTGGCCTCTCATACCTTGTCTAGAGAAAGAATGCTGTGTACTTTGTAATCTTATGTTTTTGTAGAAGTAACTGTCTGCTCGCGCCCTAGCCCTTCTCAGGAACTGTGAGTGCGCTGATGACGTAGCATCTGCTGCCACAGTCCTTTCTACCAACATAGGCAATTTTGACTTTTAAATAGTGGCAAAAACGATGGGTTTTGAAAGCTTGGCACTGCCGTTAAGTGATCTTTTTAGCCGTTTTTTGGCATCGTCATTATTTTTCGAGGTAGTCTTCTTCGAAACCCTCGAAAAATAATGAGGATGCCACAAAAACTGGCTAAAATGGCTGGCTTTGAAATTGAGAGTTTAACATGTTTTTTGAATGATTTTTCACGGTGCCCACCCACATCCATTGTATGACCAAAACGGTGGTAGAGCAATTATCAGACTTTCTCAAAAGTGCTAGTTTTGTCAACGTTTTGATCTGAACCATTGTATATGATCATAAGTAACCTTAAAACAGGGCTAAACATGCATTTTCCCTTTACTACTCCTTTAATGATAGCGCCGAGATTTCAAAACCCATCGTTTGTTAGAATAGGCGTTTCTGCTTTGGTGAGTGGCTGAAATGTTTATTTGACACTTTTTAAATATGAGTGCCAAGCGCCACCAACTTGGTGACTATTTAAAAGTCAAAATTTCCTATGTTGGTAGAAAGGACTGTGGTAGCAGATGCTACGTCATCAGCGCACTCACAGTTCCTGAGAAGGGCTACTCGCACCCCAGCTCTGCCAGTCACTCTGTCAACAAAACAGGATTCCAGCTGGACTGGGGGGTGGGAGGAAAGGGCTAGTAATCAGCCCAGACACCAAGGTTGCGTTTCATTGTATAAATGATTGTTGTGACTCCTCACTGGGGCCACACTTCTCGCTTTGAACTGCTGTGTGCACTGCTGTGTGCACGAAGCAGTCTGAGTTGAATCTCTCCTGAACAATACTCCCGTGACAAATGTACACAACACCATGCAGGGGTCTTGGCTCCTCTATCTGCTGTCCAGGTACCATGCAGGGGTCTGCTGCGCTCCGGGAATCCCAGAGGGACTCATCTGGCAAACCCAGAATATTCTACCTGGATACACTACCTCAGCTCAACCATTCATCCATTCAATTAATTCATTGTCAACCATTCATTCTGTTCCATTCCAGTAAACTTCCTTAAACATTCCCAGTCATTGGGTGTGGACTTTTCATGATCAATAACAACCATACCATTGTGCCATTAGTAAATAATTAACTTGGATTTGAATGAGGCCATACGGGAAATACATTTTGTGGTGCTCATTATAGTTGCCCTGTCAATGTTTAACTATTACTAACATCCACTAACCCACCTAACCCTAATCAGCTGTTGCAACTGATACTTTGTTTATAATAGCCTATTTGCTGATCGTGACGTAGACTATCAGTAAATAGTAGTGCTATGTCCTTCCTGAACTTTAACAGGTGCCTCTGAGGTTCAAGGTTTGTGCGGTTTGCACCTGCCATAAAGAGAGGATTCAGATAAGGTAGGCAGCAATGTGATCACTTCTCACCACTACCACCCGACTCCCCAGCAGCCATCTTGAAAAAGGATTGTTTCCCCAGGCTGTAGATTTCCCTGGAGATCACAGAGAAGGCGTCCACCTCTTTTCTCTGTGAAAAGAGAAGAGGTGACAGACAATTTATATCTAGGTTTACAGTTCACATCTGTAAATGGACCACTTATATAGCGCTTTCAACCAAAGCGCTTTACAATGAAGGCCTCTCATTCACCCATTCACACACACACACACACACACACACACACACAGACGGATTACGGACCGGGCCAATGGCGCATCAATAAGTTCCCCTCCACCACCATCGATGATCCCACTTTTATGGGCAAATGGGAGGCTATTCTGAACAAATGTTCTAGTGACTTGATGCTACTATTGATTGAGGAAGACCTGAGAGTCAAGATAACTGAAATCGAGTCATCTCTATCTCTCCCCATGTCACCTGAGTTACAAGTTCCTTTCCAACAGAAGATCAAAGAGGAGATCCTCAAACACAGACCACTGTGAAAGAACTTAAAATGCGCAAATTCAACAGGGACGAACAGGATTACCAACGTGGCCAAGTATATCATTGGGATCGACAATTACGCACACCCCATCCCTCTGACCCACGGCAGCGCCAGAAGCCTCCTAGAAACGTCTCCTTTAATCTCACCAGCAGCGATGATGATGGACTTTCCAATGCCTCGACCGATCAGGACAATTTTTTGGAACAGGATTGGCCTCGGCCCACCAGAAGGAAACCAGGCACAAAACACACCATGGCAGACGGAGGTGTGCCAGACGCGCGCTCGCAGTGGACGCTGAGGAGCCAAATGAAGCACACTCATCGGCCATAAACCTCTCCAATGTGCACCTCAGCAATGAACAGTTGTCAGTATTGTCGAAAGGTATGTCCTTTGCCCCCACTCACAATACCACTCTATTTAATACCAGGATTGACTTATTCAGGTTTTATCGGAACTTACACGTGAAGACTTGGTATTCCCAGAAATCGGGGCTTAGGCCTAGATCCTTCTCTTCCACCACCATAACTGACTCTGACCTCATTGACTCTGAAACTATATGTGACTCTTTGCCTACCTTTAAACCTAAATCTCGTTTTTCTCCTATTGTGTCCAACCCTTGCCTTGTCGCCTTTACCAAAAAGGTAGATTCTGACATTAGCAAACTATTTGATTCAACTACTAAGTTTAATTCTAAACGTAACTTGACTCAGGGAGAACGTAGGGCTCTGGACGAACTTTCCAAGAATAATGATATTATTGTACAGCCAGCTGATAACTGCCACTGTTGTTTTGTCCAAAGATCAATATATCAGGGAGGCTAATCGCCAGCTGGAATCCAGATATTATATGAAACTCTCGAAAAATCCTCTAACAGAGATGTCTCTACAATGTCAATATATCTTATTGTCCATACTGCAACTTTCTGTCTGTATAGCTAGTGCTAATTGTTTTAGCTTGGCGTAGCCGGCCTGAGCACAGTTCGGCGATATGACAATATCAAATTTGAATTGTCAGTTGTAAGAGAACAACTGATTGTCTTGTTACCATTATGTCAAGCCAAGAGGCAACGTTTATTTGGTATTTTGCCAGAGACCAAAACTATTGTAAAACAGTTAGCGCACCCTCCTTTTTATATTGGCGTTGTATAATAGGCAATTGCAAGCAAATATTAATACCAAATATGCTGTAAATATATAATCCTGCATGACACAATGTCTAGTCTACAGGTGTTTTCTAGACTCATAACGGCTGTCAGATTTCGCAATAAGAATAGGCTGCGTACTGAAGCTGATTTATTAAGCTATTAATGTTTACATGACACAAGCAGTTGGTTTTCTTGCAGTCACAGTGCTGTTACCTTCTTGTGTTGTGTAGCAATAGTGTTGTTACTTAAAAAAAAGTGCAATGATTTTGATTCTGTAGCCTAAATCCTGCTGGGAAATAATAATAATAATAATTTTAAAGGAAAATGCTGTGACCGTAGCGGGGATGAGGGGCTGTCGCGGGGAAGGGGGGGCCCTCCACGGACGTCTGGTCCAGGGGCCCACACACCCCATAATCCGTCCATGCACACACACACACACACACACACACACACACACACACACACACACACACACACACACACACATCAATGGCGGCAGTTGTCATGCAAGGTGTTAGCCTGCTCGTTGGGAGCAAGTTGGATTCTGTGTCTTGCCTAAGGACACTTTGACATGTCGTCAGGAGGAGCCGGGATTCGAACCGCCGACCCTACGATCACTGGACGACCCTCTCTACCTCCTGCATAGCCGCTGATATATCACCTACATATATAGCCTAAAATAAATATTTTAAAAACATATTTCCATAGTTATTAATTATTGATTATTTTATAATAAATATTAAATTACTGTAAGTTTAGTAGGCTTCTACAACTGCTATACAAAATTGAACTCAGGAATACCCAGTGTGATTTAAATACTGTCACCTTTGGTACATCTTGACTCAGGATGTACCAAAGGTGACAGTATTTAAATTACTCTGGGTCCGAAGCATTGGATTGAGCCTAATTCAATTGATGAACAAAGGTTACAACTTTGAATAGTTGAGCGCCACAACTAATAACAAAGGACGCGTTAAAATAAACGGGAGGTGATCAGCTGTACCAGCCCCGCTGCACTCACCGTGATCATTTGCGCGCAGCCCTCCTGCGTGACCCCGTTAACGCATCGGAGCGCTGGCCGGATGCTGACGCCGTCGAAGGCCTGCGCCATGGCGTTACATTTATTCATCTCCGCGGTGGATGTGGCGCACCATCTTATGGTACTCTGGCCAGAGGCTGGAGGGCAATACACAACAGAAAATGAGGCCTGTTACATTAACTGGGGCAAAGTTGTGGTGGTGCCAAATGTACTCTCATACATAGGCTAATGTAAATCAAAGACACCCAAATAGAACCCATATCCTTCCACCAAACAGTCACATTCCATTCATAATAGCCTACCTATTCATAGTAGAAATATTGACCTTTATTTTGAAACCTGAAACATCCCTTATTATTCACGCAGAACATACAAAAGAGGATGAATACGATTTTCAAATATATGTAAATATTTCCTCACCAGTTTGCAGTATCAAAAACAGAGAGCCGAGTAAAGACCACATGGCCATGGTGATGGTCAACCGGGGACGTCAGTGCCCAATACTCCTCAACGCTCTTATATATACCTGCTGGCTCTGACTGAGGCTTCAAAGTCCAAAGTAGGCTAAGGTTGTCCGCATAACGATCAGCACGTAGCCTACATTTACGAGTTATTATTTTACAATTAGTTATTTATTTTACACCCCAATTCTTTGAGATGCACATCGTATTTTCACTGTCTCACATTACCGAGGTAGGCTATTTATTTCTGGCAAACTCTTGTCTCGTGGAACGACACGTAGACCCACTACTCCGCGTATATGGCGCGGACCCAAGCCCGGGACACTGGAGGCATTGACGGGAGAGACCCCGCCTCTGCTGGCCTCCCTGGCCGGTGCTTTTCCATCGTCCAACCGCTCAAGGACGACCGTGGTTGGATTCTTCTCTCTGACGAAGTTAGTGCCAATGATAATGTCATATTGTGTCACAAACATATCATACATGCAGCGTACCTAGCCTAATAATAATTATTATAAGACCTTTAGGGTCTCTGCGGCGACACAGTAGGCTACACATAGGTGAGGTACCTGACAACAGGGTTAAGTGATACAGAACTCAGCTTTTTCATTTGAGACGTGCGCCCAGACATTGTGGACCATATAAAAAAGGTTATCATCAGCAGTATGAATATTTATCAGTGTCATAGAGAGTTCCTGGCTGCTCTATAAACTAATTAAACACGCACATACAGTACAGCATCATTTCATCATAAAACTTATTTTTTTATTTTAGCTTTGCTGCTTTTATGAAGAGTTTATGAGGCAATTTCAACGTGGTAAACTAATTCTGGATGTACAGAATATAATCCAACATGTTATTTAAAACTGGTATCTGTTTGAACCCAGTGATATTCTGTGTGTGTGTGTGTGTGTGTGTTTGAGATTGCTATTCTTGCACTTTGCCTTCAGCACTAGATTATGCTCGTAATTACTTGTTTTAGAAAGGAGACGCACTTGTGAGTTCTGGCAAGTAGTAGTACATTGGCAATTAGTGTTAGGCGCTTTGGATAAAAGTGGCTGCAAAATGACTGTAATGTAAATGTAATGTAATGTGTGTGTGTGTGGCAAGCTAAATCCTCACTCCAACCAGTCATAGTGGCAATGTTGCACTTGACACATCAGTTGCAAGTTGAAGAGTGACAACATTGCTTGGAACTTAACAGTTACACGAAGCAACTCAATGGCAACCAAGTTATCACAAATCATGTGCTCTAATATAGCTAGCAATGTCACATACAAATGTGGAAAGAAGTGTCGGACAGCACGGAGCCGTATGATAAAACCGTTTATTGGCAGTTCTCCTCGATGTGACAAGTGGAATGGGACAGGAAGTGGTTGTGAGGGGGGATGTTATATACAGATCAGGGTTCAAACAGGAAGCAGAGGTGATTCAGAGGAAAGAAGCAGTCAGCTAGAAAACAAACAATCATGGCTGTGTGTTGTTGGGGTGCCTGGGGGGCCCAGAGGGCGTCCCCTGTTGGAGACTTGGAAGCGTTGCGCGTCTGAGCGCTTGGTCAGTCCTTCCTCTAGAAGACACAAGCCAAGGGACTGGCTTGTCTACACAGACACATGCACGCACACACACACACAAGTGCACACACACACACACACACACACATACATCCTCTACATCTGGATACGCCTCATGTGGAAGCTTAAAGATATGACATGTTACAATCCTTGGCGAACACACTAATAACACTCAATCATTGACTCTTCCTTGTTTTCCTATAAAAACAACTACTGCTTTAACCATGCACATCACGTCAAACAGAGAGCAGGGCTGGATGACATGGAGGGAGGGAGGGGTGGGATGGGGGGGCCAGAGGAGAGCTAGCTGCCGTGGTTAGTAACTGTACATGTCCACTGCTGCATCGGGACACAGGCCCACTCAGGGGTCGAAGGTCAGGGTTTGGGGTTACAAGTAGCCTGGCTGCTCAGCACTGAGCCCTGCTCCCGGGAGTGTCGCCAGCTCCCTCCAGCTCCTATGAGCGCACATGAAACCCACATGATCAAACTGGGGGAACGGAGGGGACAGTAAAGGAAAATAGAGTCATATTCATATTTATATGTACTGTATATTATATATATTCATATTTATAATATAGTTTCCACAATGCAAAGAAAATAAAGTTCCCCCCGATGCTGTTACGTTTATGAATTAAAGCTCAATATAGACTTTCATTATAACAAAATAGGCAGTAGACCGAGGGTTAAAATATCCATCCTTAAAATCTCAGTTTACAATAAAATCTCTTGTTTTTGCATTTCACCTCCGGCCAGAGACACGGACACCCTGACATTAGAAACTAACGCCGACTCTCTGAACGGATGTGTAGAGACGGGAGCTCATGAAGACATGGATTCACCAGGAGGGCTGGTCTGGCCATAGGAGATACTGTACCATACATACGTCTGCCTGGGGGTCTAGTCTGACAGAGAGAGAAGGAGAGAGAGAGAGGTAAGGGGAGATAGAGAGAGAGAGAGAGAGAGAAATGGGTGGAGAAAGAGAGAAAGGGAGAGAGAGAAGAGGGAGAGAGAGAAGGGGGAGAGAGGGAGAGAGAGATAGGCAGACCAGGAGAGAGAGAGAGAGAGAGAGAAATGGGTGGAGAAAGCGACAGAGAGAAAGGAAGAGAGAGAAGAGGGAGAGAGAGAAGGGGGAGAGACCGGCAGGCCAGGAGAGAGAGGGAGAGACAGAAGTGTGGAGAGGGGGGTAAGGGGAGACCGGGAGAAAGAGAGAGAGACCGCCCTTGTGCTGGAGTGCCATATAGAGTAGTGTGTGATTGACGGTGGGGTTCAGATACAGGCTTGGAGGAGAACCAAGAGACAGAACATCCAGAGTAGTGAGATGAGAAAATCATACAGTCCAAAAACATGCTCTTTAAAGCTAGAACGTGCAAAAGTTAGCCTCACTGTGTCATTGTTTCTTTACAAACCCATACATTAAATGCATTTACTTTCATTAATATGAAAAAACAACAACAACAAAGAAATAAAGAATGTAATTATACAGCATATATATTAATCCTAAATCATTTTCCTTAAACATTAAGGAAGTGTACCATATTCATCTCCCCCAATCAGATGCTGGTCAGACATGTAGCCCCTCCCCCTGGGCGGGGACTAGAGGCTAATCCAGAGACAGCAGTCAGAGAGCCCAGGAAAACACCAGAGAAAGACAGCCCAACCACCACAGTGTGTGTGTGTGTGTGTGTTTCTATGTGCGTTTGTGTTCATATGTATGTGTGTGTGTGTGTGTGTGTGTGTGAGAGAGAGAGAGAGAGAGAGAGAGAGAGTGTGTGTATGTGTGTCTGTGTGTGTGTGTGAGAGAGAGCGTGTGTGTGATCCATCAGGTTTGTAACTGAAACAGAACATGTGGAACCATAGAAGAACACAAAGTAAAGGAGTGTCTCCTCTGTTCTTTCACAGCTTGTCCTTGGAAGGAGTCCAGATGAACGGGCTCGACTGCTCCTCGATGATCTGCTTCACCTGCTCATACACCTCCTCCAGAGAGTCCCCCTGCACTATGGCTGACGGAGGACAGGAGGAAGGAGCAGAGGGGGAGGGAGAGGAGAGGAGAAGAGGGGGGAGGAGAGGGCAGGAGAGGAGGAGAGGAGAGGAGTGAAGTGGAGAGGAGGAGAGGAGTGAAAGGGAGAGGAGAGGATCGGAGAGGGGAGGAGGAGAGAGGAGAGGGGAAGGAAAGAACAAGAGAAGTTACATTCAAGCGTGCAAATATAAAATACCTCAGAATAAGAACACATTATTTGTGTTCTTATATTTATATATATTTTGAGTTGAATTGGATGTTAGGAGATGAGACTACTGTGTGTGTGTGTGTGTGTGTGTGTGTGTGTGTGTGTGTGTGTGTGTATGAGTTACAAGGCCTCACCAGTGAAGTGCTCAGTGAACTCCTGCTCCAGCTTCAAGGCTCGCTCAAATGACTTCCTGGCTTGTTCCTCTGTTAGTCTCTTATTCATCTCCCTACAGAGAGAGAGGGGGGGGGGGCATGAGAGAGAGAAAGAGAGAGGGAGAGAGGGGTAGAGGGCAGGGAGCGAGCGAGAGAGAGAGAGAGAGAGAGAATGACTCAGCCACTTCTCAAACACAGCTAACAATATGGACTATGAACACAAAATCCATATTCACTTAACTGTATTTCCCATAACTGCCGCCTCCCCCAAACACACACACACACACGACTACAAAGAGGGAGGCGGAGTCTAACCCAAGAGCGGAGCTGAACTCACAGGATGTTGTCTATGGACCTGGGTCTGATGAAGATGGCGATGGGGTGGAGCTGGGCCAGCTGGAGACGCCTGATAGCGTTACCTGACACATCCAGGATACAGTGCTTACCCTGGAGGGGGGGGGGGTAGAGAAGGAGAGAGAGAGGGGGGTATAGAGAGAGAGGGAGAGAGAGAGGGGGGGGTAGAGAGAGAGGGAGAGAGAGAGGGGGGTAGAGAGAGAGAAGGAGAGAGAGAGGGGGGGTAGAGAGAGAGGAAGAGAGAGAGAGCGGGTAGAGAGAGAGAAGGAGAGAGAGAGAGAGAGAGAGGGGGGTAGCGAGAGAGAAGGAGAGAGAGAGGGGGTAGAGAGAGAGGGAGAGAGAGGGAGAGATACAGGGAGAAAGGAGAGATGGGGAGAGAGCAGAGAGAGAGACGGGAGAGAGCAGAGAGAGAGACAGAGGGGGAGAGAGACAGGAAGAAAGGAGAGAGACAGAGAAAGTAGAGACAGGGAGAGAGGAGAGACACGAGGAGAGAGCCAGGGAGAAAGGAGAGAGACAGGAAGAGAGGGAGAGTTTAGCACGTTATGCTAGCACTGCCATGCTGGTCCGTGGATGTCTGTCCTCTCCTCACCTTGTCTGCCACCTCTTTCACGGACTGGATGCTGGTCCCGTACAGGTGGTTGTTGTACTGGCCCGCCTCGATGAACTTGTGATCCTGGATGTCCTTCTCCATCAGCTCCCGGGACGCCATGAAGTGATAGTCCCGTCCGTCCACCTCGTAGTCGCGCTTCGGACGCGTCGTGTCTGGAAACACGGAGAGAGAGAGAGAGAAAGAGAGCTTGCTTTAAGGTGACACCAGGGAGAGGTTTTGGCTAAACAGTGAACGACGCCCCCAGACAATGGAATGACAAAGACCCTGCAGACGCGCACACACTCACGGGGAACACACGACCCGAATTTGTCAGGGAACTCCGAGATGAGGTCATCGTTGATCCGGTCTTTCATTGGTCCCAGGATGATGACAGGGCGTGTGTAGCTGACTGGGGGAGGGGCCGGGGGTGGGGGGACAGGGAGGTTGAAGCTGTTACCGCTGCTCACCAACAGAGGGAGCATGTCTCGGTTAGGACTACTGCAATAAAGTCCTGCAATAAAGCCTTGGGCACCAAGAGTGAGTTCAGTCTGAAAACGGTGTGCGTGCGTGTGCGAGGTAGGTTTTCTCTCATTTGGTGGGCGCGTGACACGTCAGAGGTGTTAAGGAAAAATAGAGTTCCACACACCAGATAGCTCCTATTAAAAATGTTTTTTTAATTGCAAAAGTGACATTTCGTGACTCTTCCTCAGGAAGTCTGAGGAATTAAAAAACACATTTTAATGGGAGCTATCTAGTGTGTGGAACTCTATTCTTCCTTATCTACAAGAGTTTGTATTTCCCGCACCCAGCCTAACAAGTACAGTGGATTGTGCGTGTCTTTTGTATATTTTTTACTGTGTTGGAGGTGTTAACCAATCAGCAGACTAAACCCAGCTGTATCTTCTCAGCTGCCATAGGTTGCAACGCTTGTGTAACACACAGGGTGTTCAAAGCACCACCGTTTCCGTTTCAAGAAACATTTTCCAACGTTTTGCCTGGCTGAACTCACCCCAAGACTAGACCAGAGCAGTCTATGTGAATTTCCTACCAGGCTATCATAATGTCATTATCAATATTATGTAGAATTGTGCAACCAATTACACTATAGCCAGACTAGTAGTTTGATCAGAACTCATTTAATCTTTGAGTAGTATTAGAACAGGGCATATCTAGAGGTGAAAGGTGAGAGGGAGGGGCTTACCTTCCTGCTGTGTTACTGCCTGGTAGGTCAGGATATACTCTTCTTGGCCACCTGATTGGATCGAGAGAGAGAGAGAGAGAGAGAGAGAGTGGTGTTAAGACATAGCGGAGGACTATTCAGCATGTGTGTGTGTGTGTGTGCTTTAGCCAGCCAGTCGTCATGACAGGGTAACAAGGCACTGCTGGAGCCAGACAGCCAGGTGCAGGCCTCAGCTCAGCTGGTTTCCTGAAGCAGCTGTTTGAGCATGAGGCAGCCAGGCAGAAAGATAGAGAGAACGAGAGATAGAGAGAGTGAAGATAGAGAGAAATAGAATATATATATATATATATATATATATATATATAGAAAGAGAAAGAGAGAGAAAAGACAGAAAAAGAGAGAAAGAGAGGAGAGAGATGAGAGAAAAAGAAAGAAAGAGTATATGCTTTGTATACATGCTCTCAGGCAGAACCCCCCCCCCCCCCCCCCCGCCCACACACACACAAATATCCAACACCAGAACAAGGCAAATAGAGAAAGGTTGACGACGGAGGTAGGGAGGGAGGGAGGAACTTACGGCAACTACTCTCACTATCGCTGGCATTAGAGGTTACATGCTCTGAAAATGACAACACAGGGAAGGTCAACACACAACTGAGAACACACACAAACACACACACACACCTACAGTACAGACACACAAACACTAATTAACACACACAATATTTTAGTACACACATCTTAAACCACCACATACAATGTAAACAATGACATGGGATCACCAGCAGATGGCACTGCTAACAACCTTTTGGGAAATGAGTGCACACACACACACCCCCTGGGGACAGGACTGTGAGTCATTGCTACATCCTATTGTCGCCTATTTTAGCTTGACAGCTCTTTGTGAGCTGTACCTGTGCAATGGCTGCTGAGTGGGTGAGACTACACCAGTACACCAGTATCTCCACTACCTCCTCAACACCACCACCACCACTACTACCACCAACACCACCGCCATCACTACCATCACTACCACCATCAACACCACCACTACTACCACCACCAACACCACCACCACTACCACCAACACCACCGCCATCACTACCACCATCAACACCACCACCACCAACACCACCACTACTACCACTACCAACACCACCGCCATCACTACCATCACTACCATCACTACCACCATCAACACCACCGCCATCACCACCATCACTACCATCACTACCACCATCAACACCACCACCACCAACACCACCACTACTACCACTACCACCACCACCAACACCACCACCATCACTACCATCACCACCACCACCACTACCACCACTACCACCGCCGCCATCACTACCATCACTACAATCACTATCACCACCAACACCACCATCACTACCACCATCAACACCACCACTACCACCAACACCACCACTACTACCACCAACACCGCCGCCATCACTTCCACCACCAACCATCACTACCACCACCACCACGGTGAACCACACTGACTGCTGCCCATGCAGGAGCAGTATAGCCAGCCATGAATCACCACCGCTCCACAGTGGCATCACCGCCACGATGACTGGAGCGCTGGGGGGGACTGGGGGGGGGGGGACTATATTGTTCTGCTGTCTGAGCAGAATAATGAGCAACACAGAGATCTGAGCTCATAGAGATACAACATTAGCCATGCTTCTGTTCACACCCCTGGTCAGACTACAGCGTCCACGACTCTAAATGAACTACAGCGTCCAGGGTTCTGGAACTGAACTACAGAGTCCAGGACTCGAAATGAACTACAGCATCAAGAGTTTATCATTTAGAAATTCTGTATTAGAATTTATCTGTAGCTTAATCTTGGAGCCGGCAGCAACATTTCACTGTGACTGTACACCATACATCACGTGACAAATAAAAGGAATCTTGAATCTTTGGTTCTGTAACTGAACTACAACGTCCAGGGCTCTGTACTGTAACTGAACTACAACATCCAGGGCTCGGTACTGTAACTGAACTACAATGTCCAGGGCTCTGTACTGTAACTGAACTACAACATCCAGGGCTCGGTACTGTAACTGAACTACAACATCCAGGGCTCTGGAACTGAATGAAGAGCGTTGTTCCTGCAGGTAAACGGTGCGAATGTGAGAACTTTGCATAGTTTCAGTAATTACCCCCCTGGGATAAATAAAGTGCCTACCTACAGTACCTACCCTCCTACCTACCTTCCTACCTACCTACCTACCTTCCTACCTTCCTACCTACCTACTTACCTACCTTCCTACCTACCTTCCTACCTACCTTCCTACCTACCTACCTTCCTACCTACCTTCCTACTTACCTACCTTCCTACCCTCCTACCTACCTACCTTCCTACCTACCTACTTACCTACCTTCCTACCTACCTACCTTCCTACCCTCCTATCCACCTATCCACCTACCTACCTACCTACCTACCTACCTACCTACCTACCATCCATCCATCCATCCATCCATCCATCCATCCATCCATCCATCCATCCATCCATCCATCCATCCATCCATCCATCCATCCATCCATCCATCCATCCATCCATCCATCCATCCATCCATCCATCCATCCATCCATCCATCCATCCATCCATCCATCCATCCATCCATCCATCCATCCATCCATCCATCCATCCATCCATCCATCCATCCATCCATCCATCCATCCATCCATCCATCCATCCATCCATCCATCCATCCATCCATCCATCCATCCATCCATCCATCCATCCATCCATCCATCCATCCATCCATCCATCCATCCATCCATCCATCCATCCATCCATCCATCCATCCATCCATCCATCCATCCATCCATCCATCCATCCATCCATCCATCCATCCATCCATCCATCCATCCATCCATCCATCCATCCATCCATCCATCCATCCATCCATCCATCCATCCATCCATCCATCCATCCATCCATCCATCCATCCATCCATCCATCCATCCATCCATCCATCCATCCATCCATCCATCCATCCATCCATCCATCCATCCATCCATCCATCCATCCATCCATCCATCCATCCATCCATCCATCCATCCATCCATCCATCCATCCATCCATCCATCCATCCATCCATCCATCCATCCATCCATCCATCCATCCATCCATCCATCCATCCATCCATCCATCCATCCATCCATCCATCCATCCATCCATCCATCCATCCATCCATCCATCCATCCATCCATCCATCCATCCATCCATCCATCCATCCATCCATCCATCCATCCATCCATCCATCCATCCATCCATCCATCCATCCATCCATCCATCCATCCATCCATCCATCCATCCATCCATCCATCCATCCATCCATCCATCCATCCATCCATCCATCCATCCATCCATCCATCCATCCATCCATCCATCCATCCATCCATCCATCCATCCATCCATCCATCCATCCATCCATCCATCCATCCATCCATCCATCCATCCATCCATCCATCCATCCATCCATCCATCCATCCATCCATCCATCCATCCATCCATCCATCCATCCATCCATCCATCCATCCATCCATCCATCCATCCATCCATCCATCCATCCATCCATCCATCCATCCATCCATCCATCCATTGATCTATCAATTTGTGACAGCTGTAGGTCTTTCTCACCTTTGTCATCGGGGTCCTGTGAAGGAGTCAGCACAGAGACACAGACACAAGAGAAACAGTCGTTATCGGAACATACTGTGTGCGGCGCGTGTGCATGCGTGTGCATTAATTAATTGTGTATTAATAACAACCCATTAGCAGGTTGTGTCATGCGAGGCTAGTGACTCGCACAGTATCGCGAGTGATGGTGTCAACACCAGTGATAACTATAGAGAAGGTGTGAGTGAGTGTGCCATCATATCATGACTCACTCACTGCCTCACCTCACCGTGTTCAGAGAGAAGTCACTGAGGAGTAGCCAACTATTTTCAAACACCTCAAAGGACTCAACGTCCACTTTTGAACCGCCTGCGGTAGCAGACTGTCATTCACAATAAGTTTCAGAGATGAGCCACAAGACGGTCTCCATTTCCGTCTGTGCCGTCTTGGATTCTGCTCAACCTGAGGGAGCGTGTTTTAAAAGGCGAGGCTCTCACCACTCTGTCTTGAGACCGGGGGTTGACTTTGACCGTCTTTAGCCTCGCCCTCTCTTTCTTCTCCGCCCTGCAGGAGAGAGAGAGAGAGAGAGACATTGTGAGAACAGAGGAGAGGGAGAGAGATAGACATTGTGAGAACAGAGGAGAGGGAGAGAGAGAGACATTGTGAGAACAGAGGAGAGGAGGTTGAAATAACTGGACGGGAGAGCTGCGTGGGTCCCTGGTCAATCAAACGAGAATCGGGTGCTCTTTGGGAAGGGTTGGCCCAAAGAGTAATACATACTGTATGTTTGAGGCGTATCTCAATGTATGGAATACTTGCAGGAAACTTAAAGAACGTCCAAGGCACATGTTCCGTTGAAAAAATGAAAAAGCCTTAATTGGTGGCAGACATTAGGAAAAAAAATGCTGAGACACCAACGCGCGTCGGCTCAAAATAACCTTCCTCATGATGCCAAAGGAGGAGAGGAGATGTTGAAAGAGGAGGAGACGAGGGGAGAGTGAATGGGGCGACGGAAGGCTGTTGTTCTCCCAGGGGTGCCCCATTAAATATTGAACAGGACCATGAAATCAGTTTGTTACTCTGAATGGAGAACCCTCTCTGTGGCTCGGGGCTGAAGCAGGGAGGTGACTCAGGACTAGAACAGATGCTCCTGAGGCAATCACTGTCTCTCCATTCTCTAATGGCTTCCATCATTACGCCTCTGACTCATTTCTAGCGCATTCAAATGAAAAATGCAGCAATATAGCAATATTAAAATTGGAGCAAGTAAAGTGGGAAAAGCCTTACTTACATAGAGATCCATCACAATGACTCCTACTCTGTATCACACCTGGGTCAAATACTATTTGACATCCTTTCAAATATTTTGAACGTTTTCTTGGATCTATGGTGTGTCAGATGGGTGGGTTTGAATATTTGGGACTAGCCCTTCGGTTCCATTGTGCAAGGAAAGTCCATTCAAGCACAGGTGAGTATTTGAATGGGTTCAAAAATAGTATTTTGACGCAGTGCTTCAACACCCCCTCTATACCCTCCCCATCTCCTCTGCAACACCTTCAGCTATTGCTGCTGCCGCTGTCATCTCAACTGTTTCAGAAGTGAGAGACCAGGAGAGAGTGAAAGAGAGAGAGAGAGAGAGAGCTGGAGAGGGAGAGCTGAAGAGAGAGAACTGAAAAGACAGCTGGAGAGAAAGAGTGAGCTGCAGAAAGAGAGAGAGAGAGAGAGAGACAAAGAGGTAGGTGAGATGCTGCTTCTCACATGTCCGTCACCTCAAAGCTCTTCCCAGGGAGACGGTGAGAGCAGAGAAGGGAGAGAGGGAGACATAAAGAGGGAGGGAGGAGCCAGAGGTGAGGCACGACTTAAAAGTGTAAAAGAGAGAGAGAGAATGAGAGAGAGACGGCAGAGAGAGTGTGATAGATGATAAAGAGATAGAGGAGAGAGGAGAACGTGTGAGAGAGGGGGATAGGTAGAGAGAGAGAGAGAGAGAGACGTGGGGGTGATAACCACCCCTCCACCCCCCTGTAACAGAACATCTGTTCTCAGCCTCCTCCTCTCCTCTCCTCCGTCAGAGCGAGGGAACAGCAGCTTGACATCAGGTCCAAAACCTCTCTGTGAAAAAGAAACCTTGTGAAAGTAAAGATGAACACCAACCCACCCCACCATGACCCCTGCCCCCTGACCTTCTCTTGCTGGGGATGACCCCGACCTCCTCGGCCTCTCCGTGCACGGTCACCTGCCGCGCCTGCCACCACTCATCGTCCGAGGGGTTGACCACGTGGAGGATGTCCCCGAAGCGGAAGTCCAGACCCTGGCCGGGCTGGCCCGAGTCCCTGCTCCTCTCGTAGTCAAACAACGCCCTGGGACGAGGAACGCGCACGGTTAGAGAGGTCACACACACACACACACACCAGGGTTCCTGGTTCTCTCAAAGTCAAACTAAAGGAATTTAAACAGAAAGCTTCCCCTGTCTGGGAGCGCCTGGAGGATGGAGGGGTGTTTCTGTGGAGGTTGATATGAGAGGAGGATGGAGGGATTCCAACTGACAGGTAAGGAAACCCAAGAAACCCATCAGAAACCGCCTTTGTCTGTCTGTCAGCCTGTCTGTCTGTCTGTCTGTCTGTCTTTCAGCCTCTCTGCCAAGCCTGTCTGTCGATCTGTCTGTTGATCTGTCTGTTGATCTGTCTGTCTGTCTGTCTGTCTGTCTGTCAGCCCGTCTGTCTGAACATGCAGTTCACAGAGCTGCTGTGAACATCTATGATCGATATATGTATGTAGACATACCAGAGGGATTCCTCATTCCTTTAATAAATAATCTGTGTCCAAAAACAGCTGAGGGTGTCTTTTCCAGCCTTGTAACCTTGACAAAATGTGTGTGTGTGTGTCTGGTTACGTGTGTCTGTCTGTCTACTGTCTGGAGCCTAGATTACACCCAGGGCACTAAGTAGGGCACAAACGTGTGTGTGTAGGTGTGTGTGTGTATGTGTGTGTGTGTGTGTTTCAGAGAGGGAACTAGAGCTGAAGTAACAGCCATCCCCTAAAGTCTCGACAGCCTCATCTCTACATCGATAAATCACCCCAGCCCTGTTGCACTGGGGAGACAGAGAGATAGAGAGACAGAGAGAGAGAGAGAGAGAGGAGAGAGGGAGAGAGAGATATGAGAGAAGGAGAGGGAGGAGACAGAGAGGAGAGCAAGAGAGAGGAGAGGGAGATAGGGAGAAAGAGAGGAGAGGGAGAGAGAGAGGGAGAGAGAGGGAGGGAGGGAAACAGAGTGAGAGAGAGAGAGAGAGAAAGAAGAGAGACAGAGGTCATAACAGGGATAACTAACAAACCAAATGTATCAGGCGGAACACACACAGCAAAACAAAATGCACAAACAAGTCATTGGGAATGCCTGACACACAGCAGACCTGCTGTCTAGCAGGTCATGTACAGCTCTATGAGGGGAGGTCGTCTGAGGGGAGAGACAGCCTGAATCCTCCGCGCCTCCGAATCTCATTCCCAGGTGAAGGCACGCGCTCCTAAGGGGCCGGGCTGACGCTCACTCACTCAGCCTGGCTCTCCAGACATGGATGTCACCGGACAGGTCACTTCGCCACTAGCCTCGGCTGTCACCTCCCGTAGCCCTGCTGCTGTCTGTGTATCTGTCACCTCCCGTAGCCCTGCTGCTGTCTGTGTGTCTGTCACCTCCCGTAGCCCTGCTGCTGTCTGTGTGTCTGTCACCTCCCGTAGCCCTGCTGCTGTCTGTGTGTCTGTCACCTCCCGTAGCCCTGCTGCTGTCTGTGTGTCTGTCACCTCCCGTAGCCCTGCTGCTGTCCGTGTGTCTGTCACCTCCCGTAGCCCTGCTGCTGTCTGTGTGTCTGTCACCTCCCGTAGCCCTGCTGCTGTCTGTGTGTCTGTCACCTCCCGTAGCCCTGCTGCTGTGTGTGTCTGTCACAGCCCGGCGAAGGACCTGGCCTTCACACACCACTCTGGTGGCATGGTGGCATCTCTCTCTCTCTCTCTCTCTCTCTCTGTGTTGTGGTCAGTCTACCGTGCTGTCTCTACAGGAGCACACACACACACATGCAAGCACACGCGCGCACACACACACACACACGCAAGCACACACACACACACAGGCATGCACGCATGCACTCGCACACAATCACACACACACACACACACACACACACACACACACACACACACACACACACACACACACACACACACACACACACACACACACACACACACACACACACACACACACACACACACACACACCCTGTTCACACTGCCTGAGTGAGCATGTCTCCCTGGGTGTAAAGGTTACTAAGTCCAGCCTGGCCCTGCTGTCTCTCCTCATCTCCTCTTCTCCCCTCTCCTTCTCCCCTCTCTTCTCCTCGCCTCTCTTCTCCTCACCTCTCTTCTCCTCCCCTCTCCTCCTCTCCTCTCCTCCACTGCTTAGCCATCTGCCCTGGGGTGACTCGCATCCCCAATATGTCAGCCAGCTAGGCAATTGTTCCTTTAAAAAAAAAAATAATCAAAAACTGTTTAAAAAATATTGACACCTGACCCCTGTCCTCTCTGACCTCCTGAGGGTCAGGCAGGGTTTAGGTTCTTCCCTGACCTCCAGCTAACCGTCCCCCAGGGTCTAGCGTCCGGCTGTGTGAGCCACACCCCGCTGCTCTCCGGGGGTTTGAACACAGCAGTGAGAGAACCTCTCCGGAGGGCGCTGGGAGCACTAACTAGCACTCTGGGGAGACCGGAGCTGTCCCCGGTATGGGAAATCTGTCCTTCTTGTATGTACAGAGAAATCAACACAGTTCAGGCCAGGGTTTCACTAGCAGTCACCGTGACCTTATCCCCAGGGAAGGGGGTTGCTTTGTGTGTGTGTGTGTGTGTGGGGGGGGGGGGGGGGGGAGGGGGGGGGAGTTAGCCTTAAATGATCCTGTAACACCATCACTCTCCTCAGCAGCCCTGAGGAGCGGCTCTGCCCTGCTTTTACTCTGCTCTATCTACCTTCTATCTCTGCTCTATGTCTGCTCTGTTCTATCTCTACCTCTGCTCTGTCTCTGCTCTCTCTGTT
>NC_140243.1:6206922-6216922 GCF_949987555.1 Borostomias antarcticus
GACTTCCTCCCTTAACTCCACTCCCGTCTCCCTCTTCACCTCCCCTCCTCCCTCCCCCGTGCCCCTCCCTGTCCTCCACCTCTCTGCCCCCCCACCTAGGCTCCCCCCAGCCTGCCCCCCCCAGCTACCAGCTCTCCCTCAGCAGCCAATGATGAATAACTCTGCAATACAACACCAAGGATAATTGGGCAAAGTCAGCCATTAAGAGCAGAGAGAGAGAGAGAGAGAGAGAGAGAGAGAGAGAGAGAGAGAGGGAGAGAATGAGGGAGGGAGGGAGAGAGAGAGAGGGGGAGGGAGAGAGAGAGAGGGAGACAGAACAAGAGACAGTGAGAGAGAGAATAAGAGAGAGCAAGAGAGAGAGAGAAAGGGAGGGAGGAAGAGAGAACGAGAGAATAGGCAACAAGCGGGGCATGGCTTCACCTACTGCATGTCTAGACTAAGAGTGGCCACACATAAGCAGCTTAGGCACAATAAATACAGTACATAAAAATACCCCATATACGTCGTACTGAATGAACTGCATAATAGGGTTAGAGAAATAGATCTGATTGAAGTGCCTATTTCTTGTCCTGGCTATTTACACTTGCATAAAAGTTTTAAAAGCACATTATAAAGGTAAGCATAGCCTATGTGATTATGTATGGTTTTGGATGTGTGTGTGTGTGTGTGTGTGTGTGTGTGTGTGTGTGTGTGTGTGTGTGTGTGTGTGTGTGTGTGTGTGTGTGGGCAGGAGGCAGACTGTAGGCAGTAGGAGAGAAATGACGGAGCTAGGTAATCCTCAGATTACTGTCACTGCTGAGAAGACTAGAGTCTAGAGAGGAGGAGAGGAGGGAGAGAGAGAAATAGAGAGGAAGGATGCAGAGTGATAGAGAGAGGAGAGGGATGGGGGAGAGAGGGATGAGAGAGAGAAATAGAGAGGAAGGATGCAGAGTGATAGAGAGAGAGGGGAATAGAGAGGAAGGATGCAGAGTGATAGAGAGAGAGAGAGGAGAAAGGGATGGGGGAGAGAGGGATGAGAGAGAAATGCATCTCTCTGTCTGGCTCTCTCTCCCTTTCTCCCTGAGGGATGAGAGAGAGAGAGAATTAAATTAAATTGAAATTGAGAGTCAGAGAGATAGGGAGTGAGGAGAGAGGGATGAGAAAGAGAAGTGACAAAACACTGATCTAATGGCTGCAATGGAATCTATACAGGCTGTAGGCTCTCCAAACACTGTGAGATCTGTATTACAGCGGCCTGTGGAAACTCATACATATTTGATACTCTGCAGGTCTTTTAGATCAATACTGTTATTGATATCGTCCTCGACCTCCATACTGACCCATCTCCACAGAACATGAGCCGGTAGCCATGGTAATGAGAGAACCAGGAAGTGGTATCAGCATCTAGGAAGAGGGCGCGGTCTGGTCTCATTGGTGGGGGGGGTCAGGATGTGGGGAGGGGGTAGGAGGAGGAAATCCCTGAGATCTAAGGCTCAGGACCTCAGCTGAGGTCGCCATCATGGATCCTGTAGAGCTCTGGGTAAGAAGACCCTAACGCGTGGTGAAGCCATTGACCTACTGTCAACAATGTGTCAGTGACCAGTGTCACCGTTTGACCGAGAGGGCATCTCTGAGGTCAGAGGGCGATGTTTAGTAGTACCACAGATAAAAAATGGTACCCAATACCTCCCTGCTTGGCACTCAGCATCAAGGGTTGGATTGGGGGTAAGTTTAACCTGATTACAGTTACACCTGGTATTAATGTGTCTCCAGTGTCCCCAAAAAGATCAGATTGAGATCAGATCGCTCTGTCCAGCACAAACAACCGAACACCACATCGGTTTAACAATGCATTTGCGTTTACACTTGTGTTCAATGTGGTCACAATGCCTCCCTGACCACCTCTGGTGCTTTGCCCCCTCAGATCACAATCCATCCTCAAAGAACTTTGGGTGCATATTTACACCTGCTCTTTCATGGTTTTTAACACTTTCTGATAGAAATCAGATCACCCAAAATATTTTAATGGCCAGTGTGAAAGGGGTCCCTGATAGGACTTTCTGATTATGAGGAATGACATCAAGTTCCAGGGGGTGGAGAGATGATGGCGTGGGCGCCAGGAGACCACGCTAATCTGCTACAGCACCCCAGCCTGCCTGGTGATAGACTGATGCTGCTGTGTGTGTGTGTGTGTGTGTGTGTGTGTGTGTGCGTGTGTGCGTACAGTATGTGTGTGTAAGCTCATCTACTGTACATAATAACAGTGCTGTCATCCCCTTAAGGCGTTAACAAGTCTGCATCTGGAGACGAATGGCACTGAGGAAGTCAACGATTTGTCACACAAACACATGCACACACACACACATGCACACACAAACCCACACACACGCCCACTCACACACACACACACACACACACACACACACACACACACACACACACACACATACACAGACAAACACTAACACACACAGACAAACACACACACACACACACACACACATAAGCGTGTCTGTGTCCATTAAGCACAAATCTTTTAACTCTCTGAAGTCATAATGATCAAAGCCTGCTGTGTTGAAGCATGTCAGGAAGTGGCTTCCTGATTCAAACAACTACAAATACTGACTGACTGACTGACTGACTGACTGACTGACTGCCTGCCTGCCTGACTGACTGACTGTGTGACTGACAGACTGTCCTGCTCACACTGTGTATGTACGAGGTGCGACCGAAAGGATTGTGTCAGCCACAGTAGTAAAGAGTATCCCCAGAGTTAATGCACTTCACCTCCATGGAAGAGATCAAAGCCACCGTGAGTGGGGAACTAAGGGGGCTCAAAGAGGAGGACTTTGCCAAGTGCTTCCATGGGTGGCAAAAGCTAATGCAGAAGTGCATTAACTCTGGACTACTTTGAGGGGGACAATGTGTAATTTCTCTGCAGATTCTGTAATAAAAATGTTTTGAGAGCGTACTTTCTTTATTGTAATAAAATTGTTGAGTTTTGGGTGTTGGTAGAGAAAAGTTACCCCTGCGACACTCTACAAAACACCCTGTCACAGAAGCACCGATTGAGTGAGGTGAACAATATTATACCAGAATAGTCGTGAGATATAGGGCAACAAAGGGATATCATTGTTTTTTCAATTCAAATAGAGGCATGAGCGTGGCTGACACAATCCGGGGACTTTTCGGTCGCACCTCGTATGTGTGTGTGTGTGTCTGTGTGCGTGTGTGACTGACAGGCTGGCTGACTAAATTAACGATTGACTGACTGTTGACTGTGTGTGACAGACAGACTGGCTGACTGACTGACTGACTGACTGACTGACTGACTGAACGACAGACTGACTGGCTGACTGACAGACCTGACTGACTGAATCACTCACTAAACGGCTGACTGGTCGCTGTCCTATCTGTCAAAACAACTGTTCAGCTACGCACAGCCAACACAGAGCTGCTCTCTCTGTCCTTCCAGGCATTCTGGTAGGAATGTGTTGATTTAGGTTTTGTGTGGATACCAGGGGGAGACAGAGAGTCCTTCTTTAAACAGCCAGCGAGTGCGTAGTCAGACATTACACAGCCATTACACCCAGGGAGAGACGCACAGCTGCTGTCTCAGCTAGTTCTACTGAACCACTGCACAAGTCTCTGTGGATCACGGTCACACACACACAAACATACACACATGCACCCCCCCCCCCCCCCCACACACACACACACAGACACACACACACACTCCAACTGTCACTAGGGGCATGAAAATCATTTTGACATCAATCTTTTTTTTTGGGGGAGCTGAAAAACCAATGACAAGAATCAAGTTTCTCTCTAGCAGAACACCTTTACCATAGGATTTCATTAGAGAAGGCAGCACCGCTGCTCTGTGGTGACATCATGCTCACTGATTGTATCTAATTGCATTTAATCCCCATGGCAACAGCTGCTGTTGTTTAATGAAGTAAAGAATTTATTTGCATTCATTAAAGATGGTGGGATTAGCTGGCCTGTCAGTCAGGTTCAGAGAGTAACTCCAGAGAGGCTAGGGGAAGCACACACACACACCACACACACACGCACACACACACACACACACACACACACACACACACACACACACACACACACACACACACACAGACACACACTACTACTCTTTCACCTCTCAACAGTCTATAACAGAATGTCGATTTGCTCTCTCATGTCCTTTCACGTCATCATTGCATAATGTATGAAGCTCTTAATTGGCCCTCTCTTACGTTAAGAAGACAGTTACACTGTCTGCACTTTATTTTTAAATGTATTCACTTTCATTTTCCTCCATATTTAAACAATTTAAAACAATTAATGATCCCATTTTCTTCCAGTCACCAACTCAGACACACTACACAGCTTTTTTTCTGTTCCAAATGTTAAGAAATCAATATCAAAGAAAGGCTTCATGTTTGAAGCTCCATCAGACTGGAATAACCTACCTGTTCATATCAGATCCATAGCATCATTTCACCTGTTCAAAACTGCACTGTCATCATATCTTGAGATTAACTGCACATGCATATGTTCTTAATGAATTGATCTTACTTTTTGTTCTTACTGTCACCAACACTACCAATTGATCCTTTCTAACTGTTGTCCTCTTAGTTCTGAAGTAATCTCTTGTTTTGTGTGCGTAATTGTTTACCTCTTGTGTGTATGCCTTAGTTAGTTTGCTGTTCTTGTCTGTTAGTTATTGTCTTATGTACTACTGTGGTCGTTGAGTGTTAAATGTTACCTCCTGTATTGTCACTGTATTGTATGGACCCCCTTGAAAACGAGATGACACATCTGAAGGGGTTATTCCAAATAAATACATTTCACACAAAATTACACACACACACACACACACACACACACACATACATACACACATACAGTATATACATACACATACATACACACACACACACACACACATTAGAGAGCACTGCTTCCACTTATCTATTGTTAACCAAAAATGCAGCTTTAAATGGCAACATCACCTGAAAGTCACAGTGTGTACTGTATGAATGAATAACCATTAGTAAGCACATGATGGATGAAAGCAGCAGTAATGTAATTGCCTTCCCGTCTGTGCTTCCAGAGCTTTCATCATTAGCAGCAGCCGATTTTAAGAATCCCTTTCTTTTACAATATCACCCGACTCCACACATCCATCCAGTCAGCCTCCCAGTCACGCTCTTCAGAGCTTCCGTTTGCCTGTGGAAGCTAGCTATTACTGCCCTGACACACACACACACACACACACACACACACACACACACACGCGCACACACATGTACGAATGGACCGGAAACAACCAATTACTGTGGTGCGAAGGGCTTTATTGTTTATTCTAAATGGATCCCCATTAGTCGTCAGCATAGTGAAGACAATTCTTCCTGGGGTCCACATAAAAGACAGACAATCAGGAAGGAAAGAGAGACAGAGGGAGAGAGAGGGAGAGGGAGGGAGAGGGAGGGAGAGCAAAAGAGTGCAAGATGAAAATGAGAGCATGTTAAAAGCAGGAAGGTGAGAAGGAGGAGGAGGAGGAGGAGGAGGAGGAGAAAAGCCTCCCCAGCACCCTGCATATGGGAGCAGTGTTCTCTGCTGAGCTGGGCCGAGATGGCCACTGAGCAGTGCTGCCTTTTGCTGAGCCATACGGTCCTGGGCTGTCAGATAGATACTTTAATAATCCCCTCACAGGGAAAGTGGGCGTTTCAGCAGTGGAAAAGCTACAGTATGCTGATCTATGCTGATCTATGCTGATCTATTTTGATCTGTGCTGATCTATGCTGATCTATGCTGATCTATACTGATCTATGCTGATTTGTGCTGATATATGCTGATCTGTGTGTGTGTGTGTATGTTTGTGTGTGTGTGTGTGTGTGTACTCTGAGCCATATGGTCCGGTCGGTGCTTTGCTGAGTGATGCTGTGCAGAGCTGAGCCAGACTAGACCAGGCTCCAGCACCATGCTGGGAGTGTGATCGCTGGTATAAATAGTCAGACCCCCAAAGAGGACTGGACACTGACCAACACTGACCACAGAATACAGCTCTCTCTCTCTCTCTCTCTCTCTCTCTCTCAGTCCGTCATCCTCCAGCTCTCACCCCAACTTTCTCTTTCTCCCCCTCTTTCCTCCTGTTCTCCTGTACCTACAACTCCTCTCTCTCTCTCTCTCTCTCTCTCTCTCTCTCAGGTTGTGTGTGCTCCTCTCTCTCTCTCTCTCTCTCTCTCTCTCTCTCTCAGGTTGTTTGTGCTCCTCTCTCTCTCTCTCCCTCTCTCTCTCTCTCTCTCTCTCTCTCTCAGGTTGTGTGTGCTCCTCTCTCTCTCTCTCTCTCTCTCTCTCTCTGTCTCCCTCTCTCTCAGGTTGTGTGCTCCTCTCTCTCTCTCTCTCTCTCTCTCTCTCTCTCTGTCTCCCTCTCTCTCAGGTTGTGTGCTCCTCTCTCTCTCTCTCCCTCTCTCTCTCTCTCTCTCTCTCTCTCAGGTTGTGTGCTCCTCTCTCTCTCTCTCTGTCTCTCTCTCTCAGGTTGTGTGTGCTCCTCTCTCTCTCTCTCTCTCTCTCTCTCTCTCAGGTTGTGTGTGCTCCTCTCTCTCTCTCTCTCTCTCTCTGTCTCTCTCTCTCAGGTTGTGTGTGCTCCCCTCTCTCTCTCTCTCAGGTTGTGTGTGCTCCTCTCTCTCTCTCTCTCTCTCAGGTTGTGTGTGTTCCGCTCTCTCTCTCTCTCTCTCTCTCTCTCAGGTTGTGTGTGCTCCTCTCTCTCTCTCTCTCTCTCTCTCTCTCTCTCTCAGGTTGTGTGTGCTCCTCTCTCTCTCTCTCTCTCTCTCTCTCAGGTTGTGTGTGCTCCTCTCTCTCTCTCTCTCTCTCTCTCTCTATCTCTCTCAGGTTGTGTGTGCTCCTCTCTCTCTATCTCTCTCAGGTTGTGTGTGCTCCTCTCTCTCTCTCTCTCTCTCTCAGGTTGTGTGTGCTCCTCTCTCTCTCTCTCTCTCTCTCTCTCTCTCTCTCAGGTTGTGTGTGCTCCTCTCTCTCTCTCTCTCAGGTTGTTTGTGCTCCTCCTCTCTCTCTCTCTCTCTCTCTCTCTCTCTCAGGTTGTGTGTGCTTCTCTCTCTCTCTCTCTCTCTCAGGTTGTGTGTGCTTCTCTCTCTCTCTCTCTCTCTCAGGTTGTTTGTGCTCCTCCTCTCTCTCTCTCTCTCTCTCTCTCTCAGGTTGTGTGTGCTCCTCTCTCTCTCTCTCTCTCTCTTTCTCTCAGGTTGTTTGTGCTCCTCCTCTCTCTCCCTCAGTAAGGCCTGTGGTGTTGGCAGGAAGTGTGTGTGTCTGAGAGTGCCAGCAACAGGAAGTACCGCTGTGGATCCGTGATCAGGAACAGCGTCTCCACAGGAAAATGATACACACACACACACACACACCTCTAAGTGGACAGACGGCACTGTTCGGGGATAGGAAAATATTTTAGAGTCACGAAAAAGGTTAGTCACCGCAGACAGGCTGTTGGAGGGTCACGACACCCATCTACACACACACACACACACACACAGACACACACGCAAACACACATACTGTACACACACACACACAGACACACACACACAAACGTGTCACACTGACACTCATGCATACGAGCACCTATAGATAGATAGATAGATAGATAGATAGATAGATCTAGAACTTTAATAATCCCCGTAAGAGGAAATTTGATGTTTCAGCAGTGGGAAATTACAGCAAAAGGTTGGATATGCAGATACAGAATATAAATAGTAGCGAATATGCATAAAAAGAACAAGGAATATATTCATACATACATACATACAACATGTGTAAAATATATATTCTACAACAGTTACTACATATATATATTCACAAAAAACACACAGTAGTAACATTCAATCATTTATTTACCAATCATTCTTATCATTTTAGTATTTAAAAAATCTTTCGCGATAGGCTATAGTTCTGAATTAAATGGTTGCCAGGCAACATAGGTTATCTCGCCTTGTTCACATAAGCCATAAGGCATAATTCGGGTGGTTCACGTTTATTTGAATATTTCCAGCTATGTGTTTTTATGAGTGTGTTTTTGTAATAGGATACGAAAAAGGCAAGGTTGCTGCGAGTGGTTGCTACGCAAAGCATAGCCTACCGCTTGATCTTATCAATGGCCTCGTCAATGAGATTGACAGTGCGTTAAAACTAATTGTTATGCAGTCGCAGCCGTGGGTTACAGAGCATTTTACCACAGCTGCTAGCCAATCAGAATCAAGTATTCAAACTCTCCGTTGTAGAAAAGCAATTGACCACTCAAGGCAGTGGGTTACACAGGATTTTACCACAGCTACGGGGGTTTTAGGCCATCCGCTATCGCCTCGGGCCTAACAACGCCCCGTAGCTGTGGTAAGATCCTGTGTAACCCACTGCCTCTCGTCGTCAATTGCTTAAATATATCCAGTATATATTCGAGTATAGTAATATTCCTATACTGTGACACACTAATATACCTGTATATGAGTACACACACACACACACGCAGACATACACATACACACACACACATATACTGTACACACACACACACACACAGACACACACACACATACAGTACACCTGTGGACCCTGAAGAGATATATGCAGTATTCTCACTAGCCGCAGAGAAGGTGCCTGTTGCCATGACATCAGAGAAAATAAGCCTATCAGCAGCAGTAACCTGGTTACAGGGGTGATGACCTTCTCAACCACTCCCATTCCACATACCCAGCGGACAGAAAACACTCACGGTAATGGTCCCGGTCTGGCCATCTCTCTCTTACTCACCACATCCCTCTCTCTCCCCCTCCGATTTCCTCGTTCTCTCCCTCTCTCTCTCTCTCTCTCTCTCTACCCCACTTCCTCTCATCTCTCTCTGTCTGTATGGGTACAAGCCACTCTAGGGAAGGTCTATGGGCAGAATTAGTGCTCCTACACTGGAAGAAGTGGGCATGGAGTACTCTCTCACAGGACTCAAACCAACGCAATCAAAATTCTATTCAATCAGTTCCCATTGAACTTTATTAGATGTTCACCCTCTGGCCCTCCTACTCGACTGAGCAGGTTTGTGTTGGTCTGAACTGGTTTGAACTGATTTGAAAGCTACTCTATCCTGGTCTGGTCTGTACTGGGGTGCGTGGCTTACCATCAGGTCTGTACTGGGCTGGTCTGGTCTGTACTGGTGTGCATGACTCACCCTCTGGTCTGAACTGGTCTGTACTGGTGTGCATGACTCACCCTCTGGTCTGGACTGGTCTGTACTGGTGTGCATGTCTGGTCTGTACTGATCTTAAAGGTACCAAACGAAACGTGAATCAAAACAATCCGTTCTTTGTTTATTTTCGAAATTCCTCGATTAGATGGTCCTTGTCGTCTAATAAACATGTTGAATCACTTGAATGTCTTTCCTACCTTGTAATTTCTTCGCATAATGATATTTAGCTAATGTTTTGAAAACAACAAAGATGTGTGAAACGTCACTATTATGTGCTCCGCGTATTGACGCAATGACGTAGTACGCAATTTTCAGGGACCACCTTCTCAAATTTGCTCTAGAGCGCATACTATTGGTCAAAAACTACATTGGGTACCTTTAACTGGTGTGTACTGGTCTGAATTGGTCTGCACTGGTATGCGTGACTCATCGCCTGCTCTGTTCTGGTCTGAACTGGTCTGAACTGGTCTGTACTTGTCTGAACTGGTCTGAACTGGTGTGCGTGACTCACCCACTGGACTGTACTGGTCTGAGCTGGTCTGTACTGGTGTGCGTGACTCACCCTCTGGTCTGTACTGGTCTTAATTGGTCTGTACTGGTCTGTACTTGTCTGAACTGGTCTGTACTGGTGTGCGTGACTCACCCTCTGGTTTGTACTGGTCTTAATTGGTCTGTACTGGTCTGTACTGGTGTGCATGACTCACCCTCTGGTCTGTACTGGTCTTAATTGGTCTGTACTTGTCTGAACTGGTCTGTACTGGTGTGCATGACTCACCC
>NC_140243.1:6221922-6251922 GCF_949987555.1 Borostomias antarcticus
ATTTCACCAAGTTTTATATTGAAAACCACAAATAAAATTAGCAGCACTATACACTTTCGGTTTGCATTAACATTAAAATAATGCTGTTGCTAACCTTGGTTGATGTTGGACAGTATTTACAGTGAGTTTTTCAAAACATGGAAATCAAACGGTTTTAATGATTATTTTAGCGCAATAAATGGAAACAGATTTTATCATGGTTGATCATTATACCGGTTATTGTTACATCCCTAACTAGGGGTGCTCCAAAGAATCGATTCTTGAAAGGATCACGATTCTTAATGCCACGATTCGATTCCCAATCACCTCCCAAGAATCGAGTCTTCTTCTTTTTTTCCTCTCTCTCTCTCCTGAGCACTTTGACTTGAGAAATATTTGAATGTTTTATTTAAGTTCAGCAAACTAACTGTGAATTGAGAAATACTTGAAGTTGAAGAGAAATACTTTCCTTGTTTTATTAAAGTTCAGCATGGTCACTGACTGAATTGAGAAATACTGGAAGTTTAAAGTTCATGACTGTTATACTTGAGAGGCTGAATGTCAAGTTCAGCATGCCATTAATAAATGTGACTTTTTTTTGTCTTAGACTTGCCTTCGTGTGCTATTGCAATATAAAACGACATAATATTATACCCTTTATTCTGCTATATTCCACTTTCTTAGCACATATCGGACTGGAGTAGATCCTAAAATCCGTCTTTGTAGAAAATCCTTTGAGAATCGAGAATCGATTCTGGAATCTGATTGTGACCCCAGGACTTGGAATCGGATCGGATCGTGGCTAAGTGGAATCGGAGCACCCCTATCCCTAACACACACACACACGCACACTCACACATTGCATAAAAGCCATCACCCTCAACACTAAACAGAAAGCACAAAGAAAGAGCTCAACAGAGCGTGTGTGTGTGTATGTGAGTGTGTGTGTGTGTCTCTGTGTATCCACAGTATGTGTGTGTGTGTGTATCCACAGTATGTGTGTGTGTGTGTGTATCCACAGTATGTGTGTGGGTGTGTGTGTGTGTGTGTGTGTGTGTGTGTGTGTGTGTGTCTGAGAGGTCCATGCTCCTCTAGCTCTAGGGCAGTTGGTCTGTGGCTTCGGAACATTCCACTAACTAAACTTTCTCAGCTCACCTTGTGACCTCGTCGTCTCCCAGCATGCTTCTAGGTAGGGGCGAGTAGCGTCCGGGCGTGGGCGGGGTCAGAGGTTGGCTCCGGTAGGCAGGGCTGATGTGATTGTCCAGGTGGGGGGAATACGCTGCAAGAGACACACACACACGGTCAGATGACCAACACACACTCACAACGGCCCACCTCCCTTGTTCTCTGTAAAGCGCATTGTGTTGCCTCTGGGTATGAAATGCGCTATACAAATAAAGCTTTGATTGATTGATTGATTGATTGATTGATTGATAGATTGAACGGCAGACTAAGGCGCACAAAACACACTCATGTTTCAAAAATGCAACATCACTTGACAAGCTTGTAGAGGACTCGGGCCAGGCATCACTATAGATGTTATACCTGTTTTCCATCAAGATTAGTGCCTATAAACGGGCTTTGTACACGTGGGTACCACCAGGAAGAAACCCCCAGGGTCTAGGCGATTGAGACCCTTCCCGTCACAGTGCCTTCCCGTTGATTTTCTGGTGCGTCACGTTTGACATCACAAGTGTGTTGGTGGGGTGAGAGTTCCAGCGAGCAGTGCCATGTCCATGTTACATGGATTAGGCTAGCAAACAGCCAAAAACATTTTTTAGGCCATTTCAAGTTTTTGATTTTGGTAGGCTACTATCAGCCTCTAGTTTATCATGGTACAAAATAGATTTTTATAAAACTGAATTGGAAGTGGTTTTAAAGAGTTTATGGAGCCTACATTAGAACGCAATAGTTATGGCGCCTGGTTAATCCCAATGATCCCAATGATGATACATACTCTTCAGCGAGACATCTTTTTCTAGGATTGACTTCATTTTGCCTCCAAAAACCTCTTCTTAGAGTTAGGACTAACAGAGCTGCAAGATGGCTTTTCAATAGTACTCTATCACGCAGTTTCATCGCGTAGATTCATTTATATTACAGTTTACTCCACAACTGGAAGAATGTGTTAGTATAAATAAGGGTTGTGTTGATGACCTGAGAGTGCTTTGTGAATAAATGTGCTGCCCCGAATCAATTTAGTAAGTTCTGTGCTTCCGCTCCCACCCTCCTCCCTTTACTGGAACAAACTGCAATCTGCAGTCACTACAGTACATTTATCTAGAGACGTAAACGGCCTCACATTAGACTGAGCACACTGCAGCAGCAAAGACAGGATGGGCGTCTTTCCCTGCCTGATTTTAAACTCTACTTTTGGGCTTTTACACTGCATCCTCTGGTAATGTGCTTTAATTCCACGGCTGCGGTTTCTTGGCGTGTTCTTGAAGAGGGATAATGTTCCCCCTCACGTGTTCTTGAAGAGGGATAACATTCCCCCTCACCTGTTCTTGAAGAGGGATAACGTTCCTCCTCACGTGTTGTTGAAGAGGGATAACGTTCCCCCTCACACGAAGGAGGTACGGTCAGTCGGTCAGTCGGTCAGTCAGTCAGTCAGTTAGTCAGTCAGTCAGTCAGTCAGTCAGTCAGTCAGTCAGTCAGTCCCTGGCTAGTAATATTGTAACAGATGGGCACTTGGACAGGTTTGGGCAGTAGGCTACCACTGATGGAGGCATAGGGTGAGGTGTGTGTGTGTGTGTGTGTGTGTGTGTGTGTGTGTGTGGGTAGCGACTCACAGTTGGTGATGTCAGGAGGTGGGTAGTTGTCGAAGAGGCTGGCGGGCTTGGCCACCTTCAGGTAGACCACATCAGGTGTGTTCTTCAGGGCTGACACCGCATCCTCGTGACTCACCTCCTCAAGGCAAGAACAGTTTACCTGCCCAGGACACACACACACACACACACACACACACAGAAATACTCAACGACATACTCTAACATCAGTGCACATGAACAATTAGGGAAGAATTTTTACAGTTCCCCTATATTGACCCAAATGGGTGAATTATTATTTTTTTTGCTTCCCTCTAGAAAATTAGGGGTAGGATCTCTGTCCTTCCCCCTTTTCTTTATGTAAAGCGCATTGTGTTGCCTCTGTGTATGGAATGTGCTATATAAATAAAGTTTGATTACTTACATATTTTCTTGTGTTATGTAATTATTTTTTGTAAGTATTGGTGTTTTATTTTTAATGTAATGGTGTGAACTCATTGCACAGGTCAATTGTTTAAAATAAAATAAATAAAATAAATAAAATAAATAAAATAAATAAAATAAATAAAATAAAATAAAATAAAATAAAATAAAATAAAATAAAATAAAATAAAATAAAATAAAATAAAATAAAATAAAATAAAATAAAATAAAATAAAATAAAATAAAATAAAATAAAATAAAATAAAATAAAATAAAATAAAATAAAATAAAATAAATAAAATAAATAAAATAAATAAAATAAATAAAATAAATAACTAGCCGATCAATCAACCAATCAACTGAGCAGTTTGAGGAACAGTCCTGCCAGCCAGAGGAGTGCACAACAGGCATGTGAGAGCCAGGCTCCCTGAGAGCCAACCGGTCTATGATGTATGTCGTCTTAACTAGTATCTGGCTCAAGAGTGTCAGAGTGCATGAATGTCTGGTGCTGCATTCCTGTCACTGGACCCTTAGTTTATAAATAAACTTGCCTTGCCTTGCCTTAATGACCTCTAATATGATGGAAGTGGAGGAGAAACATACTGTATGTCCTTTTAACTCAGACATCCCTTTAACCTACAAATCCCCTTTAACATTTCACATGACAAACACGCAAGACGTGGAGAACTATGTACAGCATAATTGACTTACCTACCCTGTTTTCTACAAACAAAAAAAGTAAAATGTTGATCGACGCCTTGCTTGCAGTGATGACATACAGCTGCCTCACTGGGCCTGTGTTTCTACTGCCTACTGTACAGGTGTGTACAGGTGTAGTGTGTGTGTGTGTGTGTGTGTGTGTGTGTGTGGTGGGGGGGGGGGGGGGGGGTAGCGTCTTACAGCCAGGAGCTTGTCTCCGATCTGCAGCCTGCCGTCCTTGTGGGCGGCCCCGCCCTCGATGACCTTGGTGACGTAGATACTGTTGTCACCCGGAACGTGTTGGTTCCCGACTCCCCCCGCAATGCTGAACCCCAGCCCTGAGATGAGAGAGGAGGGGAGAGAGAGAGAGAGAGAGAGAGAGAGAGAGAGAGAGAGAGAGAGAGAGAGAGAGAGAGGGAAAGAGAGAGAAGGGCAGATGATTAAATACATGAATGAAAGGACATCAGTGAAAGGACATCAACGGTTCAAGGTCTCAGGGGCGAGGTCACCAACTTTGATTACACCCTGCGACTCTAGCTCTGTATCTTCCTAAGATACTCAGTTATCAGGGCAGGCGCGTCATTTTTTACACCGTATTTTACTTGATTTTTTATCTTTATCATTTATTGTGTTTTATCTTCCATCTTATTTTTCTGCTTTCTGATTATCTTATGTCTATTAGTATATGAAGCACTGCATGCACATTATTTTTTTTGCGTGGCTGTAAGCCAGCGCACCAAGTTTCACTCCCTCCCTCCCTTACTCCATCACTCCGGACAATGTTGGCCTGCATTTCTCTGTTGGCACCACAAGAGGCAGTAGTCCAAGCACAGCAAAATAAAGAAGGACACCAAAATCAACCCACAGTTCTTCACTGCACAAGTAGACTAGTGGTGAGAGCATTGGACTCCCACCCGGGAGACCAGGTTTCAAGACCCGGGGGGATGACTTTATGGGACTATACCCCAAACCTCCACATGTTCATCCTTTCACCCCAACCTTTATCCCTTGCCTTATAGGTCAGATCCTGTCCCAGCTCCAACCCTTATTCTAACCCCAACCCACACTAGGGACTGGAAGAAGGACACCAAAACCAACCCACCGATCTCCACTGCACAAGTAGAGTAGTGGTCAGAGCATTGGACTCCCACCCAGGAGACCGGGGTTCAAGACCCGGTGGGGAGGACTTTATGTTATCATCAGTGTAACTGCTTTAGCCACTGACCGCTACCATTAATGTTATGGAAGCTGCTGCTAGTTGTTGTGAACTCATGACCTAACTGGCTATCCCACTCTTATTGTGCTGGATTAGCATTGGAAGCATTGGAACTGATGTGTCCAGGTGACAAGACCTATCTTAATTTATCAGACATTATTTCATGTCATTTCAATTCACAGCTATTTCAGTGGCATGACTAGCTTCCGTCCTACCAGTCCTGCACAGAAACAAGCCAGCCACGCACATAAGCCAGGCTGGACCTGGTTTGTAAAGCACTTTGAACTGCATTTATTTTTATGAAAGGTGCTATACAAATAATGTTTTATTATTATTATTATTATTATTATTATTATTATTATTATTATTATTATAAAAAGAAGGTGAATTTCTTGACTTACAGTAGCAGGATCCTACTGTTAAGTGTGTGTCTCGGAGCAGAGAGGGCAGAGCACAGCAGAGGAGGTAAGGTTTGATCGGCCTCTAGTCCAGTCTTACCTTTGGGTCCTTTGATCAGCTTGAGATCCACGATCTTCTCGCTGTGGGCTTTCCTCCTGCGTACGTAGAGCCTGACGATGCAGCCGGCCTCCTTAAGGGCCTCCACAGCCTTGCTGTGGGTCACCTCACGCACGTCCACATCATTCACACGCAGGATACAGTCATTCACTCTGCACAGGAGGGTCAAACAGGAGTCCATGATTCAGGAGTGGGACAGGACACTGCTGCAGTCAGGAACTTGTGGATTGACCAAACACTGATTCCTGACTTAGTTAGATTACTACTTGGAAAGTGTGCCTGTGTGAGTGTCTGAGTGTGTGTGTGTGTGTGTGTATGTATGTGTGTGTGTGTGTGTAAATGAGTGTGTGTACGTGTGATTGAGTGTGTATGTGTGTGCATGTGCGTGTGTGTGGGGTGTGTGTGCATGCGTGTGTGTGTGTGTGAGAGAGAGAGAGAGAGAGAGAGAGAGAGAGAGAGAGTGTGTGTGTGTGTGTGAGAGAGAGAGAGAGAGAGAGAGAGAGAGAGAGAGAGAGAGAGAGTGTGTGTACAGGTATGTGTGTGTGTTGTGTGCTGTGTTGCCGCTCACTCACGTGTGCTGTGTGTCACGTGTGGCTAATAAAGACCCTCGAGGTCCAGTCATAATAATAATAATAATAATAATAAATAATAATAATAATAATAATAATAATTGACAATAATAATAATAAATATAGCTGCAAGCAGCAATGAGCGGGGCCAAGCCATTACGCAAAAGCCAATAAGCAAAACATGCCATAGCCACATTTGAGCTACCATTGAGCTACCACTAGCCATTGATGTCAATTAACATACAATGAAAGCACAAGGGGGTGTTGTTGCATAAAAACAATACACCTCCTCGCTCCTTTACACCTCCTCATCTACACCTCCTCCTACCACTACTCATCCACCCTCCTCTACACCTCCCCACTCTACACCTCCTCCTTCTTCTACACCTACCCCTCCTCTACACCTCCTCCCATCACTACATCTCCTCTACCCCTACCCCCTCCCCTACACCTCCTCCCCTACACCTCCTCCTCTACCCCTCCCCCCTCCTCTACACCTCCTCCCATCCCTACATCTCATCTACCCCTCCCCCCTGCTCTACACCTCCTCCTCTACCACTCCCCCTCCTCTACACATCCTCCTCTACACCTACGTTTTTGACTCCTCCCACCCCAACACCTCCTCCTCTACACTTCCTCTCTCTCCTACTCCTCATCCCTCCTCTACAACTCCTCCCTGAAAGAATGAAAGCGCAACCGGGGTGTTGTTGCACACAAACGCTTATATCTACATCATAATTTAATCTGACGATTTTCTGTCCAATTAGTAAATTGTAGAGCATGCCATCACCTACCCATAGAAGCAGGATGAGCCCCATCCGGCCAAAGGGGGCGCTACAGCAATCTATTGCATTTTAGCCTTTTTTAAGCACTTTGCTTGTTATAGCGCCGCCCTGTGGCCAATTTGCTTCATATTTCTAAGATTACCTAAGGATACACTCTGACACCACTCTACCAATTTTCAGAAAAATCGGCGTAGCGGTTAGGCCTTAACAGGAAATTAGCTCTCTAGCGCCCCCATTTGAGTTGATCGGGCCAATAATGCATGGATAGCCCCTGGGTATATGTGAGGACGTGCTTGCAATAATTTGTGGTGTTCTGTACAACCCTTCAGAAATTATACCACTTTATGTAAAATGCCACACCCTCTGCAAACTTCATTGGCTCATAACTTCTTCTTTTTTCAACTTTTCCAAAATGTCTCGAGATGGAAATTAAGATATTGCCCCCGACATTCTGTGTACCGAGCGTCATGTGAATCGGTCAAACTTTCTAGGAGGAGATAGATTTTAAGCATATTTCAAAATTTGCAAAATAGCGGATCATTTCCATAACCGGATGTTATAGGTTCTTGAGGCAAATTTGTTCATCGTGAGGACACACATATGTCGGCAAAGTCGCATGACATTATGTCAAACGGGGCATGAGATATGCCTGTCATATGTCTTTGAGAGAGTGATGGCTGGCTTTTCACTAAAATGCTTATATCGACATCAAATTTACATCTGGTAAATAAGAGTCCAATGAGTAAGTTGTAGAACATGAGATGATCTACCCATACAACCATTACAAAACCCATTTGACCACAGGGAGCGCCACAGCAATCAATTCCGTTTTAGCCACTTTTAAGCATTTTGGCTTGTTATAGCGCCACCCTGTGGCCAATCTGCTTCCTATTTCACATGATACCTCAACATATGCTCTGGTACGAGTTTACAAAGTTTCAGAAAAATCGACCTGGCGGTTAGGCCTAAATGGGAAATGAGCTCTCTAGCGCCCCCATTGGGTTTGATCGAGCCCATAATGCAGAACTAGCCTCGGTTTATATGTGCGGAACTTCCTTGAAAATATGTGTGGTGTTCTGTACAACCCTTCAGAAAATATACCCCTTTACGTGAAAAGCCATGCAAAGCCACGCCCTCTGCAATCTTCATTGGCTCATAGTTTCTGTTTCATTCAACTTTTCCAAAATGTGCCGAGATGGAACTTTAGATATTGCTCCCTAGATTCTGTCTACCGAGCGTGATGTGAATCGGTGAAATTTTCTAGGAGGAGATAGATTTTAAGCGTTTTCCAAAAAATGCAAAATAGCAGATAATTTACATAACCGGAAGTTATAGGTTCTTGAGGCAAATTTGTTCATCGTGAGAAGAGACATATGTGTGCAAAGTGTCATGACTCTACATCAAACGGGGCATGAGCTATGCCTGTTCAAAGTTTGCAGTTCCAGTCGGCTGCTATAGCGCCCCCTATTGGCTAATCGATCTGGGTCGTGCTCCATGGACTCAGCACATCATCCTCTACCATCATGCAAATTTTGGTAAAAAGTTACCACTCCGTTCTATAGGCTGCCATTGACTCCCATGGCGGAAGAATAATAATAATACCATCAATTACAATAGGGGCTTCGCACCTTGTGCTTGGCCCCTAATAATTGTTTACGTTTGTGTCATGCTTTTTCATATTAATTGTGTCTGTTTCCTGCTGTGTCTGTTTCCTGTGTGTGTGTGTGTGTGTGTGTGTGTGTGTGTGTGTGTGTGTGTGTGTGTGTGTGTGTGTGTGTGTGTGAACCTCAGTCTGCTGTCCTGAGCTGCTGCTCCTCCAGGAATGATCTTGGTGATGAAGATGCTGGGGTCCTCTCCGATGTGGGGGTTATCTGTTCCCCCAGCTATACTGAAGCCTAGACCAGAGTTACCCTGCACACACACACACACACACACACACACACACACACACACACACACACACACACACACACACACACACACACAGGAGATAAACAATTAATATGAAAAAGCTAACTTAGACAATCAGCATTTCTGACCAAGAAATACACATTAGTACACACACTGTGTAGTGGGAGAAGGACTACTGTATAGTCAAGCCAGCACCCATTTCTGTGTGTGAGTGTGTGTGTGCATGTGTGTGAGTGTGTGCATGTGTGTAAGTGTATGCGCATGTGTGCATGCATGTGTGTGAGTGCGCATGTGTGTCAGCGTATGCGCGTGTGTGCATGCATGTGTGTGTGTGTGTGTCTAGGGTGCAGCATGTACTGTGTAATGGGCAGTATGGATGGTTGCAGGGTGGTGTACTGTGTGTGTATTGCGGAGCGGCAGCAGTATAGGGTCCTGGCTGATGTGGAGGGGTGGTTGGGGGCGGTGTACAGTACGTCTCTGCCTCTGTCTCTCTGTGTCTTTAATACAGAGTTAGTGATGCAAACAGAGCTGCTCGCTGAACCAGGTCACTGCAGAGAGGAGAGGAGAGCAGCCCTAAGGCAGCCAGCCGGGCAGGCAGGGAGGCAGGGAGGGAAGGAGGGAGGGAAGGAGGGAGGTAGGGAGGGAAGGAAGGAGGGAGGGAAGGAGGGAGGTAGGGAGGGAGGGAGGGATGGATGGACGGTGACCTGCTCTATGCCATCGCACATACCCCATCATGTCATGTATTTTTCACAAACTGAGGTCTGTGGCTGTAGAAATGTTGTTCTCACCCGTTCCAACGTAATTTCCTCATATTCATAATCTGCTTCGGTTCCGTTCACCTTAAAGATGAGAGAGAGAGAGAGAGAGAAGCCAGAGGAGAGAATCAGTCATATACTGTAGCAACAATAAACACTGCTGTAAGTCAATCTGGATCTTCTGCTCAAAGAGCAGGCTATGACAGGGAACCGTTTCCCTCTAAGGAACGGTACATGTAGACGGACAATTCCCACTCCACTCATGTGTTTCTAACATTCCATTACACTTTCACCCTGAGAGATATGAGTTGAAGGGGTTTACCAGGGGCCCCACAGCATCACAAGATGATGATATAGAGAAGGGCTGAGATCCCCTGGGGCCCAGGGCCAGGGCTAGAGCACTAGGACTGGAGTTGGAGCCCTAGGACTGGGGCTGGACACTAGGACTGGGGATGGACACTAGGACTGGGGCTGGACACTAGGACTGGGGCTAGAGCACTAGGACTGGGGCTGGACACTAGGACTGGGGCTGGACACTAGGACTGGGGCTGGACACTAGGACTGGGGCTAGAGCACTAGGACTGGGGCTAGAGCACTAGGACTGGGGCTGGACACTAGGACTGGGGCTGAACACTAGGACTGGGGCTGGAGATAGAGGACTAGGACTGGGTCTGGGGCTGAGGGATGCGGTGCTGGAGGACTGGGACTAGAACTGGGACTGGAGGACTAGGTCTGAGACTGGTGCTGGAGGACTGGGACTAGGACTGGGACTGGAGGACTAGGTCTGAGACTGGTGCTGGAGGACTGGGACTAGGTCTGGGACTGGAGGACTAGGTCTGAGACTGGTGCTGGAGGACTGGGACTAGGACTGGGACTGGAGGACTAGGTCTGAGACTGGTGCTGGAGGACTGGGACTAGGTCTGGGACTGGAGGACAAGGTCTGGGACTGGTGCTGGAGGACTGGGACTAGAACTGGGACTGCATGGAGGACTAGGTCTGGGACTGGTGCTGGAGGACTGGGACTAGAACTGGGACTGCATGGAGGACTAGGTCTGGTGCTGGAGGACTGGGACTAGAACTGGGACTGGAGGACTAGGTCTGGGACTGGTGCTGGAGGACTAGGTCTGGGACTGGTGCTGGAGGACTGGGACTAGGTCTGGGACTGGAGGACTAGGTCTGGGACTGGAGGACTAGGTCTGAGACTGGTGCTGGAGGACTGGGACTAGGTCTGGGACTGGAGGACTAGGTCTGGGACTGGTACTGGAGGACTGGGACTAGAACTGGGACTGGAGGACTAGGTCTGGGACTGGTGCTGGAGGACTAGGACTGGGACTGGTGCTGGAGGACTGGGACTGGGGTATAAAGCTGGGATGTGGGCTGAGGACAAAGCTGCAGCTTTGGGGTGGAGGACTGTGACTGTGTCATGGATCTCTAGCTCAGTTAAGGACTGAGGGATTGGGAGGGGGGAGGGGGCGTAGAGCTGGGGGGATGGAGAGATCATGGTAGCGGGTCGTTCGGGGGGTCTGGGGGATGGGTTAGCGGGGCAGAGCAGGGAGCTTTCTGAGCCTAAAACGCTGTGCTCCTGTGGCGCATGGAGGGATCATCTCTGTGGGATTACAGCTGCTGATGGCCCCATGTTTGGACCGAGAGGATGACAGCAGGCCTGCTCAGCTGACTGCCCCAGCACACACACACACACAAACACACACTCTCGCTGCTCACTACCCGCTCCATTCACAACAACAGTGACACTGCCAAACGCAATTATAGAACAGCTCTGTTTCCCATTCACAGCCCCCTCGGCCTACCTCATCACCAGTCAGCTACAGGCCCCTCACCTCCCCAGCCGACCGGCGGACAAGTCCCTGTAATTCAGCTTGGTCCGAGATTTACATTTATATTCATACTGTAGTCATTTAGCTTTCATCCAAAGTGGTTTACGATAAGTACATTTGTCTAGAAAATCCGAGACTGTCATGAAGGTCATGCTCATCACGACAGCGACAGCCCAAGCCACCTCCTCCCCTGCTTCACAGCTGTTACGCGTCACTGAGTCCATCCACAGTTAGACGCAGATAAAACCACAGAATCACACATCAGTAATGCCGCCATAATCCTATCACATCTTAATTAATTACATCATGCGTGGAGTCTGAGCACGTAAATGTGCTGTACAAATAAACTTGCCATGCCTTGTAAGATGACTGGACAGTCTGGTAGCGGTGGTGTGTGTGTGTGTGTGTGTGTGTGTGTGTGTGTGTGCGTGTGTGTGTATGTGTGCGTGTGTGTGTGTGTGTGTGTGTACAGTATGTATGTATGTATGTATGTAAGTATGTATGTATGTATGTATGTATGCATGTACACCTCAGTAATGTCAGTAATATGTATGTATGCATGTATACATGCATCCATCCATCCATCTATCTATCTATCTATCTATCTATCTATCTATCTATCTATCTATCTATCTATCTATCTATCTATCTATCTATCTATCTATCTATCTATCTATCTATCTATCTATCTATCTATCTATCTATCTATCTATCTATCTATCTATCTATCTATCTATCTTTCTATCTCTCTCTCTATATATATATATATATAGCACCAACCCTTCAGGTGAAATCCCTTAGATGAAAACCTTGGTGCAATGCTGAGATTCTGACAGCTTTTCTATATCAATACCTTGTTATTGTCAAGCTGTCTCCTCCAGCCTTCAGTTGAGGTCTGAGGACACATAAACACCGGGTATCGAACCCTAGTCTTTCCCTGCCAAAAACCCACGCGTCCGTCATAGAGGACATCTTCATGGTCCGACGAGCAGCAGTCAGCTTACAAGTCTCCCACAGAGGCGGACGCAAGAGCATACTATGAACACATGCACCTGCATACGAGGGGGAAAATGTCTGTATACTGGCCTGCATAGCATACTGTAGGTCTGGGTTGGGGGAGAGAGGCAGAGAGAGACAGAGAGAGAGACAGAGAGAGAGAGAGAGAGAGAGAGAGAGAGATAGAGAGAGGGAGAGAGAGAGAGGGAGAGAGAGAGAGAGAGAGAGAGAGAGAGAGAGAGATTTGTATATACTGTATGAAGATACTGGGATGGCATTCAAAAAATGTTTGGACAGGGTCACTCCTCAACAACACACACACACAAACACACACACATACATACACACACCACTGACACTGACAGTAGATAATGAGTGTGTGCCTCGGACCCAGCCCCGCCAAGCAGCTCTCACATCTCATCAGATTCTGCTGTTCAGACACACTTCCCCATGCATGACCAATTACACCAATTACACATGAGGAAAGCACACATACAGTAGCACTGAAACATGAAGCCCACACCACGTATGTGCGGCAAAATCGAGTCATATTATATATATATTTTATATTTAGAATCCTCTCAAGACACTTGAGTGCTTGATTGAGCATGCCTGGAGCAACAGGACCAATGGAAACGCAGGCAACGAAACCTCACCCATATGGCACTCCAGGCAAACTCAAGCAGAGAGGATTTGTAATGCCGGGCATGGTGGAGGAGGAAGAGAAGGGGTGTGAGCAGAGACCTGCTGGGGACTGAGGGAGAATGGAGAGAACATGGGGCTGCAGCCATGACAGGCAGAGGCCAGGTGCTCAGACAATACTGGAGAACAGCCTTCATCATGGCAAACCACTCTCTGTTCACTACACCAGTCCTAGCATGTGTACAAGTTCGACATTCCCTGACCTCAGGACATACAAATCAGATATTCATTGGGCAGTGTTGTGTTGCCCAGTGGAGCTTACCAGGGCTGAGTGAACTCCCGATCCATATCAGACACCAGCCAACCACGTACTGTACCACCTGCCATATAATCTCAGAGACTGTAATCTCAAACTCAAACTCCCAGCGCAGATTAGATTATGTATTATTAGATTATGTATTATACACATGAACATTCTGGCTACTGAAATCAATGACAACTGTAATACAACGTACTGAAGCGTGATGTTGTTCAATCATAAACAGCACTAAAGCAGATGTTCATCGACATTGACCACTGAGGTGTCACTATCTCTATTTTCTATATCACATCTCTGTTTCTATCACCATCTCTATCTCTATCTCTATCACTATATTAGCAGCACTTTGAGCTGCATTTATTTGCATGAAAGGTGTTATACAAAGAAAGTTTATTACTATTATTATTATTATTATCATCATTATTATTATTATAACATCACTATCATTATCACTCTCTATCGCTATCTCTATTACAATCTCTATCACTACCACTATCACTATCTCTATTACTATATCACCATTACTATCTCTATCACTATCACCATCTCTATCACCATCTCTATCTATATCGCCACATCTATCTCTATCACCACCTCTATCTATATTACTATCTCTATCACTATCTCTATCTCTATTACTATATCACCATCACTATCTCTATTACTCTCTATCACTATCTCTATCATCACCTCTATCACCATCTTTGTCACCATCTATATCACTATCACCATCTCTATCACTATCCCTATCACTATCTCTATCACTATCTCTATTACTATATCACCATTACTATACCATTACTATATCACCATCACTATCTCTATCCCTATCACTACCTCTATCACTATCACTATATCACCATCACTATCACTATCTCTATTACTATCACCATCTCTACCACTATCTCTATTACTATCTCTATCACTATCACCATCTCTATCTCTATCACCATCACTATTACTACATCACCATCACTATCTCTATCTCTACTGCATCTCTATTACTATATCCCTAGTCTCATGCCAGACCCCTGAGAGTTCTTTCGCTGACACACTACCTAATGTAAGCTACACTAACTATAATCAGAACACCAGCTTGGGCGACGAAATGGCACAGACTATTATGTAGTATGCGTAGCGCAGCGATTCAACATAATATTTGAGTCTGGAGAGAGACTACTATATCACCATCTCTATAGCTATCTCTATTAAAATTTCTATCATCATTTCTGTCACAATCTCTATCATCATTTCTGTCACAATCTCTATCACCATCTCTATCACCATCTCTATCTCTATCACCACCTCTATAATTTATATTACAATCTCTATCACCATCTCTATTACCATCTCTATCGCTCTATTACCACCTCTATCACCATATCTATCTCTATTACCATCTCTGTCACCACCTCTATCACCATCTCTATCACTATCTCTCGCTGTTCAGTACAAAGATACCCAGCACTAGTTCCCCTCTATGTCATCCATACGAAAGCCAACAGCTATATTTTGCTCAACAAAACAATCAAATTTCTTCCTTTATCACCAGGCTATTTCCCGGTATTGACATGTGACCATATAGCATTACATAACCATCACCATTTAGTTTATTGTATACAATAGGACCATGTCACGACAGATTTGTTGAATTGTTGGAGGTAAGCATTAAAATCACCCAGTGTGATTACCATTGACTTTTGTGACTATGTAAAGTGTCCTTGGGTCTCTTGAAAGGCGCTATATAAATGTATAATAATAATAATAATAATAATAATAATAACAATAATTAACATTTATTATAATGATGATGATGATAATGATGATTATTATTATTATTATTGTTATTATTACCACTGTTCTATCAAAGAACATTCTATCAGAGAATGTTCTACAAGAGATGGGATGGAGACTTTAAGGTTTGGTGGAATACATACGAGGGTAAAATACCCAATAATGAATAATAAAATGCAGCCAGTCAGGGGGGTAAAGCAGACTTACGTATGGGGGGGTGTCCAGAGTGTCTGTATTGATCACCACAGGAGGTGGGTTCGCCTGGGGGGAAACAAGAAGGCAGGAGGTAAGATTAAGTCCGATCTCAGCTAAATAAAAATCAATACATTCACATTGTTAGAATGCTTCGAAGTCGCAGGAGCATCACGTTACACGACTGAAAGCAACCGCCGGGCCCAAACCCAGAAGCAACCACTTACTCGTCGCATGTTTTGGTACAACATTGTGAGTGTTGTACGGGGTAGAGATCGCCACAGCAGAGCAGGGAGCCGACCTCCACCTCATGACATACTGTCCTGTCCTTCCTGTCCTATCCTGTCCTATCCAATCCTGTCCAACTTGGGTAGTCCAGGAGCCCAAATCTCTGTCTGGAATCAATGCATCCTCACCATGCAGACCCCGAAGATCCCCGGTCAGTCACACCCCTACTCCACCCCCCCCCCACCCCCCACCCCCAGCCTCCCCCAGTCCTTCCCCCAGACAGCAGCTGGCCCCCAGCCCACCCCAGGAGCCCTCCGCTAGTGCAGCCCAAGAGGGGGTGGCCGACTGCAGGGGCAGAGAGACCAGGAGAGAGCAGCCGCAGCCGAGACCAGACCCAGAGAGATGGAGACGGAGACAGAGTCTGCTCCAGCAGAGGTAAGGCACCAGACCCAGGGATGGAGATGAAGCCTGCTCCAGCAGGGTCAGAGCCCAGCAGAAGCCACCCGACAGCCCAGACCCTGAGAAGTAATTCCCCCTGACCCCTACAACAAGCACCACCACCGCACCCCTACAACAAGCACCACCACCAGCTGCAGCTACGAGAGAAATGACTGGGGGTACAACACCGCCACAGAGAATGGAGGGAGGGAGGGAAGTAGGGAGGAAGGGAGGGAGGACCTGTGACGCAGATGGAGAGGAGGGCGGGGAGATGGTGATGGTGGCGATGGTGGTGATGGTGGGCGTGGCTTCCTCAGGGAGGGATGGGGGTTGTGGTGCGGGTGGCGTGGGGGGTGTGGTCTCAGCGGGGATCACAGGGATTATGGGAGCCACGTCTGCCTGCTGAACAATGGCAATGGGGGTCAAAGGTTAGGGTGGGATAGTCATAGGAAGACTGGAAACATACACACACACACACACACACACACATCAAATAAACACACAAACACGCAATGCACAGTAAGATCAAAGCACGTGGATGGGACTGGGGGTCGGAGGGTGAACAGGGTGAGAGAGAGATGGGGGAAGATGAATGGATGGACAGAGACAAAAGGAGAGAGTGATAATGTTCTCAACGGATGTTAATGTGACAGCGAAGCCTGGCTGACACGCGACTGCTGAGAGCTCTAAAGAGCGTGTGTGTGTGTGTGTGTGCGTTTGCGTGTGTGTACTGTATGTGTGTGTGTGTGTGTGTGTATGTGCATGTGTGTGTGTGCGTGCATGTGTGTGTGTATGTGTGTGTTTATGGATTGCGGCTGTGAGGGGAGAATGCGGGGAGAGATGGGGGGGATGCAGTCTTTTCAGCTGCTCCATTGATAAGAGTGCAGGATTTGCCTGTGGCGCTCTGGAAAAGCAAATCCTCTTACAGTGTAAACACGCCTGGTTTTGAGGAACACTGAGGTAAACGAGGCTCTTAAAAGACACGGACAGAGAGCAATACCATATGCAAAACAAAACGCCTTCTCTACACTCCCCCCTCCCCCAGCCTCCTGTCAGGCCAGCCCATTGACAGTCCACCCCCAGCAGGGCTGGTTGTAATGTTAATCCTATTACAATACATCCGGTGGCTCCATTGACAGATGTGGTCGTGCAAGCAGGCTGGGCTGGGTTATATAACAGGGATGAGCGTGTGTGTGTGTGTGTGTGTGTGTGTGTGTGTGTGTGTGTGTGTGTGTGTGCGTGTGTGTGGCCTGACAAGGCAAGGCCAGCGGGGGTCACACCACCATATACGCAGACACATGGCCACAGAATTGATCTTCAGCCAAGGCACTCTCATCAGCCACTCATACCAGTTACCATCCGTTTCACACAAGATTTGATGTGCAAATACAACAGTGTGTGTGTGTGTGTGTGTGTGTGTGTGCGTCCTTCCTGCAGAGGCCACTGTGTCAGCACTCTTAGACAAAGGCATACTGAGCCCCCACCATGTGAATGTGTGTGTGTGTGTGTGTGTGTGTGTGTGTGTGTGTCTGACGTGTGTGTGTGTGCGCGTGCATGCGTTAGAGCTAACTCTGATCTACAGAAGTTATTTGTGTGAAAAGCTAGTGGACATCATTTCTAGCCTGTATTGAATAGACTCATTTTAAAGTCAGGACCAAACAGAACCAACAAAGGTGAACTGACTAATCTGCATCAGAACAGACAGACAGTTGAACCGACCTGGAAAATCCCATTCTGAACCTCAGAACCTCTGAACACCTCCACAGAGAGACAGAGAACTATAGCCAACTGACTATACAATCAACCAGCTGAAAGCTGACCAGCCAACCAGTAAACCAACAGCTAACCACCATGCCAGCCCAGTGCCCAATCCTGCTGGTGCCAGTGCAACCGGTAGACTGGTGTGACTCGTACAGTAAGATCCATATCTGATGTCCGAGGCCAGCGTTGGTTACACAAGCGGCGGGTTCCTGTCACCGTGGTGCCCTGCTGTAACCCATCCAGCATGACAGAGCTAAAATTAGTCCTGACATTCGCGCCGACCAGGGACAACAACGGCCGCACGTGTCCACGTGTCTTATGCAGGCCAAACAAACAAACCGTGTACATTTGGAAATAGCTTGATTGTTTAAACAGAGTATCATGACTATTCAGAGAGAGCATGCACACAAAACACTGACTGACATACTAACTGTGCTCAGACCAGTCTCACAAGAACAGTCTTGCAAGACAGTCAATAATACTAATAGAGTCCTGTAGCATTGGATGACTCACAATGCAGATATACATGGAAACGGACAGATGTCATATAGTATCAAATTATTTACTTCTAACCACTAACAGATGTTCGGATATAATCTTCAATCATGACAGGCAGCATAATCTGATCCTAGAACCTAGAACAACCGTCTGGTTTAAACTGTACTATAGTATGCTCTCTCTCTCTCTCTCTCTGTCTCTCTCTCTCTCACACACACACACATTCGGTCTAATCAGATTGAGAATGATGATGATCTAATAAGAGTGACCATGACAACGCTGTGTACTCAATCTGTCTGTCTCACCATAACACTGTCCAGCATTACACACAACCACTCCAAGATCAAAACACGAGACACACACATACACACACACACACGCACTCATGCACACACACACACACACACACACACACACACACGCACACACACACACACACACACACATACTGTACAAACACACACACACACACACACACTTTGGCTGTTCGCCTATACAGTATGTTGCTCCCTAGCCCCCATTTTCATTTTCAGTTAAACTCCCACTGACCAAACCCCTCTAAATAATTCCATTATTCCACAATTTCGCACCATGATTTAATTCCATGATCCCGGCTCCCTCTGGAAACCAGACCAGAACATCCAGCTGAGCTTCTCCGTCTTGGAGCACCATCCATCCATGTTGGTTTCTTCTCACACACTTCCATCTGTTACTGTAAAAGCAGACGTCCTGCGGAAGGTTCTTCATGCTAGTGGATCGCCTAGTACACACACAGCTGTGATGGCTTGGCGGGAAAGAGTAACACCCTCACCCCTCCTCCAAACACACCCACTGATATGTGCTCCGAAAACACATCCGACCCCCCTCTCTCCCCAACGGACACGCCTACCTGTACCTGGGGTGCTTTCTCCAGGGAGCGGGTGGTCCAGGTGTTCTCCAGCCCCCACCGGCTGCCGCCTTTGGCCTTGACCTTGCTCTTGGTCGGGCTCTTCTTCACGCTGTCCCTCAGGTTGGTGAACTTACCCCGGCTCTTGCTTTTGGACATGGAGGAAGGGAGGGTGCAGGTGCTGCTGTAGCTACCACCGGGAGCCTGCAGAGGGAGCTGTGGCGAGAGGAGCGGGCGGAGCGTCAGGGAATTCTTGTGCTGTGCCTGGCTGTGAGCGTGGTGATGGTGGAAGTGGTGATGGTGATGTTGCTGCTGCTGCTGTTGATAGTGCGCCATCGCTGACTGCTCCTGGAGAATCTGTTGGCACTGGAACTGTTGGTGGTGCTGGTGCTGCTGGTGGTGGTTGGGTGACAGCTGCTGCTTCGGCAGTTGTTGTTGGTAGTGGTTTAGAGTGTGTAGGTGGTTTGGAGATAGTTGTAGCAGGGTTTGCTGGTGGTTTGGTGAGTGGAGCTGTAGTTGTTGGTTCGGTGAGTGGAGCTTTAGTTGGTGTTGGTTCGGAGAGTGGAGCTGTAGTTGTTGTTGGTTTGGAGAGTGGAGCTGTAGTTGTTGTTGGTTTGGAGAGTGGAGCTGTAGTTGTTGTTGGTTCGGCGAGTAGAGGTGTAGTTGTTGGTTCGGTGAGTGGAGCTGTAGTTGTTGTTGGTTCGGAGAGTGGAGCTGTAGTTGTTGTTGGTTCGGCGAGTGGAGCTGCTGCTGTAGTATCTGCTGCTGCTGAAGCTGGATCTGCCGTTGCTGCCTATGGATCTCTACCAGTTGGTCTTGGTTCTGAATGAGCCTCTGCTGAACATGGGTCTGGGCCTGGTGCTGGCCAGACGCTGCCTTCCCCTGGCCGGGGTCACAGCCGTGGGGGGGCGTCCCGCAGCAGTACTCATGGTTGTGGAAGTAGGTGGTCATTGTCAGAGCTGGAGTCTGGAGCTGGAGATCAACGAGGCTGGGCTGCGGCTGGAAGTGCAGGAGCCGGGTGGAGGTAGAAGAGGAAGGCGGAGGTCGAGGCGAGATGGAAGACAGAAGGGCGTTGGTCCAGACTGAGGAACAGATTCCCCGGTTTCTCCTCCCCTCTGGGCGGTCTTGCGGTGCTTTCCGTGGAGAGAGAGAAACCAGAACAAGTCCTCTCCCTTTTTAGCAGTCTTGTCTCTCTCTCCCTCTCTTTCTATCTCTCTCTTCTGCACTGCTTCCCTCTCTCAGCGTCTCTGCCTCTCCGTCTCCCTCACTCCGTCTCTCTGCCTCTCATCCCCCCTCGGTCTCTCTTTCTCTCTCTTTCTCTGTCTCTCTCTCTCTCTCGCTCCGCAATTAATGAGCTCCGATGGGCACTGCACATGACAGCATCCAGGCATGAATAATCAATGCGGAGCGGAGACAGTGATCCGCAGCTCAGGGCTCGTCTGTGGAGCCTGGCTGGCAGTGGGGAGGAGGGAGGAGGGCAGGGATTGGTCCCCTGACTGGTTCCATTCACTTCCACACAAGCTTTTGTTTTCTCTTCTCACAGAGAGAGATGGACAAAGTGAGGCCAGGTCAAACGGAATGAATGCCATGACATAGTGGAAGCGTGTGCATGTGTGTGTGTCTGTGTGAGTGCACGTGTGCTCCGGTATATATGTTTGAATGCCTGAGTGTGTGTGTGTGTGTGTGTGTGTGTGTGTGTGTGTGTGTGTGTGTATGTGTGTTGGCCTAGTTTTGCCTGGTATACATGTTTGCAAAGAGGCTTTAATGTATGTGTTAATCTGGACCCAGGTCAGTTGACCAGTACATACAGCTGTGTGCCGAGGAGATCTGTAGCTGCCTCTCACTCACCGTCATACAGTACACAGCGTACACCACTAACAACACACGTGAACACCTGTACTAAGGTAGTTAGGTACTTACTATTTAGTAAGTTAGAAGTTACAGTATATCACTGGAGACAATAGACAGCAAAATACATATTTCTCAGCACCACCACCCATTCTTCGGATCCTGTTAAGCCCCTACCAGCGCTCCCCAGCCGCCCTCTTCGGCGTTCAGGCTCCATTCTCTTTACTCCTCATCCTCACGGTCCCCCACTGCCACGCTGCCCTCCGAGCACCCCCTGGCCTGGCCAGTCAGCCTGGTCCTCCACCTGTCCACGATCGGAGAAACCATCCTCTACCAGAGGATCAGCGTCAGGTGCCCTCTCGCCAGCGGCGGTCTCCAGTGGCCCCCATGCACATCAAGCCCCCTGCATCTGTGCTTATAGTAGGCTCTTCTATGGTGTGCCATGTTGTAGTTCCAAAGGCTCAGACCTACTGCTTCCCAGGGGCTAAGGTCTCAGACATCAATTCTGTCATTACATCTCTCATCCCCTGGTCTCATCTGTCGTCATCCGCGTTGGATCAAATGACATCAGGCTCCAACAGTCTGAGCGGCTGAAGGAGGACTTCAAGGCCCTGATTGCCACTGTTTTGCTGACGGACAAGACCTGCATCATCTCCGGTCCCTTCTCCTCCCCTCAATATGGCGACGCCAAATACAGCAGGATCCGCCAGCTCCACGTCAGGCTGAAAGGCTACTGCTGCCAGCTGAGGGTTCCTTTTATCGATAACTTTGCCACCTTCTGGAACCAACGGGACCTCTTTGCTCGGGACGACTTTTATCCCAGCAGATCAGGCACCCGTCTGTTGTCTCTGAGTATGGACCTGACCCTGATGTCCTGCAGGGTCTGAGGTGGGGTAAGTCCGATCCGTTTAACGACTGTTTAATTCATGAATATAGACCTCCTGCTCCTTCAGATCAGGCTACATCAGGGCTTTCTGATGACTGTTTACCTCTCCATGTGACAGCGAGTCCTCAGCACATACCCTCTAGAATCATGGTTATAATCCCTGTCCGCCTCTCAAATTGGGCTGACATATCTATTAGACCTAGGCCTCCGGTGAATCGCACTGTGAGACATAAGCATGAGGCATAGGTGTCCCTTGACCCAGGCCTCTGTCATTCCAGGCTCTGTCCCATCTGATTTAGCAGTCACCCCGGCTTGTCTAAACAATCCAACTGCCTTTAAGGAAAGGATAGGGCTTGGGCTGATTCATCTAAACATAAGAAGTCTCCTTCAGCAACATAAGTAAGATCATCAGAAACATTCAGGCAGACCCTGAGTCCTGGCTAAAAAATTCTGATAGTGACTGCTCTGTAGCTCTGCAGCAATATAATTTATGTATAATTGATAGAGTTGGCAGGGGTGGTGGGGTTGCTATTAATGTAAAATCTTGCCTGTCTGTCTCTGTCATAAATTTAATTACTATTCCGAAGTGTTTTGAACTGCTTGTATTGAAGGTGAACTGGGGCCTAGTAGCTCATTGTTTGTGATTGGTGTCTACAGGCCTCCCAAGGCTGAGGTCAGAGGTCAGCGCTATTGACAGAATCTGACATACTCTCTTTGTATTCACATTCTGAGATGGTGATTTTAATCTGGACTGGTGGAGTGTTGCTTCTGGTTACCTGAAGGAAGTGAGTGGTAATCTGGGCCTTTCTCAGTTGGTCACTGAGACTACTACGCCGAATCCTAAAAAGTATGCAAAATTTACTGTTATTGATTTAATCTTCTCAGACAGATGTGACAGAATTTCAGCTTGTGGTGTTTTTTATTTGGGTATAAGTGACCATTGTCCTATGGCTTGCGTTAGAACTACAAAGTTGGTGAAAACACGGCCACGTATTGTTTTGAGGAGAAATCTTAAATCCTTCAATGCTCAAGCCTTTTTGGATGACATTATTGACTAATAGTTTATGCTCAGTTGAGTCTGATGACGTGCAAGTCACCCTTGACTCTTTTGTAAAAACATTCAATCACTTTGTAGATAAACACGCCCCTTCTAAACAGACTAGGATTGAAGATAGAATTGCACCATGGTTTTCTAGTGATCTGTCTACCTTGTCCAGTGCCAGACGCACAAGGGATACCCAAGACTGGCTTTCTTTAAGAAAATTTAGAAATAAATGCACAACAGCTGTGAGGAAAGCTAAATCTGGCTACTTTTTCTCTAACTCCTATTCAAACACTGCAAAGTTCTGGGGTGCTGTGAACTTAACTAAAAACCCGCTACTTCACTGCCATTGGCCGGGTTTCCTGATCCTTCTTAAGGAACCCTTCTTAAGCAACCCTTTGTATGGGAGTTAAGAAGTACTTTGGAGTTAAGTGCTTCTTAACTCGTTTGGGAAACCCGGCCATTGTCCATTAATATGGATGATCATGTAATCTCTGAACCAAATGATATTTGTTTTTCTTTTAATAAGCACTTCACTGAGAGTGGGCACTTATTTGATAGGTTGTATACTAGGCTGGCTCCCTTGGATACTGATTCTGGTTGCAATCCCCCTTTGGATTGTGTCTCTCATTTCTCCTTTCAGCCTTTTACACCCAGTGAAACATTAGGATCTTGCAATCCATAGACCCTAAGTGTTCTACTGGAGAGGACAATCTAGATTTGTTTTTATAAAATTGGCAACCCCAGTTATTAGTGAGCCATTGTCATGCATTTTTAATCTCTCCATTGTGTCAGGTATAGTTCCTCAGGTTTTGGAGATCTGCCCAGGTGTTCCCGTTGCACAAAGGGGGTGATAGGGATAAGATGGATAACTATCGTCCTATCTCCAGATTACCATGCTTAGCCAAAGTTCTGGAGACCTTGGTAAATAACCAATTGAAATATTTTCTTTCAAGTCACTCAGTTTTAAGTACTCACCAATCTGGATTCAGAGCTAATCACAGCACCATTTCTGCTGTTACTCTTGTTACTAATGACATCATCTTGGCATTAGACAATAGGAAACATTGTGCTGCCCTTTTTGTAGATCTTTCGAAAGCATTTGATACAGTCGATCACTACAGTACCTGTACCTTTTAAAGAGACTAGTATTGGTTTGGATAGAGGTGCTTGTGATTAGTTTCAGGACTATCTGTCGTCAAGGTGTCAGTGTGTGAAATTGGGTAACATTCGATCTGATTTGTCTCTAGCTAAAGTTGTGCCCCAAGGCTCAGTGTTGGGTCCTGTCCTTTTTATCATCTATATTAATGATATTGTCTCTACACTAACTGGCTGTCATGCTCATCTATATGCTGATGATACAGTTGTCTATGGTATTGCGGATACTGTTCAAGAAGCCATTGAGAACCTACAGCTTTCTATGTGCTACAAGAAGCTCTCACCAATCTGAAACTAGTCCTTAATCCTAGCAATTCTAAATGTATGTTGTTTTCTAGAGCCAGGATTACTGATTATGATAGGCTGCATTAATTAACGGCTAATGGCTCGCGTATTGAGAGAGTCACTGAGTACAAATATCTTGGTTTGTGGCTGGATGATAAACTATCTTACAAGTTTCATGTAGACAGTCTAGTCTCTAAGCTGCAGCAGAAAATGTGATTACTGCACAGAAACCGTTCTAGCTTTCCTATGTTCAGCAGGAAGAGAATTGTTCAAGCTGTCTTCTTATCAGTATTAGACTATGGTGACACAATCTATAGACATGCTTCTGTGACTACCCTGAAACCCCTGGACTCTGCCTACCATTCCGCCCTAAGATTTATTATGGGTGATAGTTATGACACCCACCACTGTGTTCTTTATGATAAGGTTGGCTGGTCTCCTCTCTCTTTAAGGCATAACTATCACTGGTATTTGTTTATTTTCACAGCCATTATTGGTAAACTTCCACCATACATCTCGTCTCTGTTGGACTGGAGCCTTGGTACCTACCAGACCCGATCAAACGATCAGCTTGTTTTTAGGGTTCCTCGAGTGTATTATGAATTTGGTAGAGCAGCTTTTTTCCATGATGCTCCTTATACCTGGAATACTTTACAACAGACTCTAAAGCTTGAGGTACTTCCTTCAGTCGCAGAGTTTAAATCCATGGCTCTTGACATTTGTACTTCGACCTGTAACTGTTTATTATCATCATTATTATTATTATTATTATTATTATTATTATTATTGTATGTTGTATTTGTTCTGTTGTTATTTGTGTGAACTTGTCAACACTGTAAATGAGGGAAACCCCAGTGGTTTACGATAAATAAAGGTTTGAAATTAAATTAAATTCAAAACCTACAGTATATGACACACAGAGTGAGCGCACTTGGCTTGAAGCCATATACAGCCTATGATATATCTCCATACAGCCTATGTTACACTCTCGTTACTGTAGATCCACTAAGAGACTGATATTGGCCAGGGCGATGTTTGATATTTGTAAAATGTCAGCTATGTCTTGGAGACAGCACTTACAGTACACACGCAAAACAACCCCTAAGGTCATTTGTCCACAAGGGGGCCTTACAGAGCTTTGAAACTTTACAGAATAAATATGGGTTGGGGAAGGATGACTTTTATAGATATCTGCAAGTAAGGCACTTTTTCAACCAGAACCTGAAAGAGGCTTTGGGCCATAGTGATTCCTGCTGGTATTTTTAATAATTTTTTGAGTCTAGAACATGCACCAAATTTATATCCACAGTGTACAATGCCATTCAACTTTCTAAACAAGACGGCACAGAACATATAAAGAAGAGGTGGGAAAAAGAAGGAAATACAGTAATTTCTATGGAGAGTTGGGAGAGTATATGCAGCTACAATGGATTTCAACAGGGTCGAATACATGGCGAGAGTTTGGGTGGAAAAATGTTGTGAAATTTTTTGTTACACCAATTCAGAAATGACATCAGGACAAGGGTGATGCTTGTTGGAGACTATGTGGGACTACTGGAGCCAACCATTTCCACATCTTTTGGGACTGCCAGGTTATTAGAGCTCATTGGGAAGAGCTCCATGAACATATAAATAATATTTTTAGCGTTGACATCTCTCTCCAATGGGAAACTATGTATCTGGGCGATATCTTATTTGATAATTGGACCACTAACGACAAAAAATGTCTATGTATACTACTGGTAGCAAGTAAAAAGTTGATTACAAGAAAATGGCTAAGAGTAGAACCACCCACCATTGGAGAATGGATTCATATCCATTTTTCATTTCCGTTTTATCTTTTCCTAGCAGGCAGGCAGGCAGACAGACATAAATTATATTATTTAAATTAATCTCTCTCATTCCAGCCACGAGCAGCTGAAACACGGTAGATAGATACACTACAGTAGAGTACTAATGGGTGTCATGGTTTTGATGGCCAGCCCCTCAGAGACTTGCTCACTGTTGACATAGCCTTTAGTAACATACAAAATGAGGTGTGGGGGAGAGGGAGAGAGAGAGGGAGAGAGAGAGAGAGAAAGAGAGAAATACAAAAGGAGGTGGGGGGGAGAGAAAGAAAGAGGTATTATAGTAAGACTCCTATGCAAAGTGCTAGCGCTAGGGGCTTTGTGTGTCTGTGTGTGTGTGTGTGTGTGTGTGTGAGAGAGAGAGAGAGAGAGAGAGAGAGAGAGAGAGAGAGAGAGAGAGAGAGAGAGTGAATGCAGTGCTAGAGGCCAGACTGAACAGGGGAAATGCCTCTGTCTCACAAAGACTGGGAGACGAGGAGGGATGGACTGGGAGGAAGGACAAATGGGATGGGCAGAGAGAGAGAGAATGGGAGACAGAGAGAGAGAGAGAGCGAGAGAGAGAGAGAGAGAGAGAAAGAGAGACAGACAGAGAGAGTGAGAGAGAGAGAGAGACAAGAGAGTCGTCCGGATGCACTTTAGACTAACATGATTTGCCTTCAGCATAAGGCTTTCTTAATGGAAGGTGTGAGTGTGAACGGTGTAAACAATGACGAGTGGATCAACCACAACAACACTGATTTATTACCATGACCATCATGAGCCAGGCGTACATTAATGGACGGCTAATAATAGTAATAATCACAGATCTCAAAGCACTTAACCCCATCACGTCCATCACCGCTGTCAGTCTGAGGCAGCACTTAGGCCAACCGAATGGTCATCTGTTGAGTGGTAGTGAGTGGTTACCACACGTAAACACACTGTAACAGCATGGTGTCTGTGTAAAGTATTTTATGACTGTGCCATTAACGGGCAGCTGACACTTTGGCACTACTGGAGGAAAACATGGATGTGCTGCAGTGGCTCTCAAACGATTACCCAGCATTTTTAATATGCTCATCACTGCAGCTAAAGAGCCATGTATTTTCAGACTGTGTGTCTGGCCTAACAACACCCCCTATCTGTGACACGTGGGTACTGAACGTCTCACTCTGCCTGCTCAAAGTAGGAGCTGTCCGCCCATATAAACATAGCTCAGAACACTCAAACATCGGTTCAGTTTTCATTCTTCCTCTCCCTAATTCCACACGAGACAGCGAGATTGCAGAATATAATTTAGAGACTAGATTTTCTCTAATCTAACCCCAGCCATACCTTTGATGGACATGGAGTTGATTCTGAATCAGCTTTTCGGCTCCAATGTCTCCATACTAATCGTTAGTTGCTTCATATTCTGGAGTCAAGCACCACAAAACATGGGCAGAGGGGCGGAGAGCATTTCCTTTCCAGCTGCGTTTGAACGGCCAATCATGAAAAGGGGAGGGGGGTAATCAGCCTCCCCCCACAGCCCACAATCTGCATGGGCCAATCATCCTCCCCACACAAAACCATGACTGTACTCCCATTTGCTGTCCACAAATATCAGAAGAAGTTGGCGTCACAGCGTGAGCTTCTGGGAACTCAGATTAGCTGCATCATAAATGTCTGTCGGCTGCATGGAGGGAGGATCTCCAGAACAGTGTGATGCTGCTCCTGAACACCAGGGGGCAGTGCAGGCCCACAGGGCAGAGCACACGGCAGGTCTGGCTCTGCAGATTGATGGCTTCGGTACATAAGCAAACAAAAAAGTTACTGCAGGGAAGATGAGTTCAAAAGTTAAGTGCAGTATGATGATTTCAACGAAGCGTCACTCATTAAGAGGCCTGTAGTCAGCAAGAAGGCACACACACACACACACACACACACACACACACACACACACACACACACACACACACACACACACACACACATACACACACTTATTACAAAGCCTGTAGTCAGCAAGAGGGCACACACACACACACACACACACACACACACACACACACACACACACACACACACTTATTACAAGGCCTATAGACAGCACAATGCAGCCAGCTGGCCACAACATCAACAACATAATCAGGGCCGGCCGATGCTATAAGCAATATAAGCGGTCGCTTAGGGCCACAACCACTGGGGGGGGGGGGGGGTCATATCACAGGAGGAAAAAAAAGAAAATTATATACAGTCCTCCTGAGTTTTTGGAGAGAAGACAGGGAGTAATATATAAATATATGAATTTATTTATTCATAATTAATATTATCTCAGTTTTGTTCATAAAGCAGGTTTTCCCTATGGATAAAAACCCATTATTGAAATTCTAAAGCTCCAACAGTGACATATATAACATGCAGCTGGAGGACCCATAGATATCTATGGAAGGGAGGCTAGCCTCCCTTAGGGCGGGTTCTTTTCTCTTAAATCAATGTAATGCCTTTTTTTCTTGCTAATTTGTGATTGGCCAAAACGCTGAAAAATTACCACAAGGGAGGACAGGCTATAGCCGGTAACGTGAGCTACGAGGTGCACGTCAGGCTACGGCATAGCCAGGCGCGCAGATTGGCTGGAGGCGCAAACTGTCGGCAACTCGTCCAAAACATTTCTAGAGACTGGGTCGCAACACCGGATCGGAGAAATCCACAGCCTGGCTCCTGCTTGCGTGAGAATTGATCACTTTGGGGTGCTTATTCCTCATCCAGTGATGGATGGGTGGATGGAAAACTTTCAACTGAATGTGCATATTGTTCTGATAATTGTAGGCTATAGCAACATAAGAGTGGCAGCTTTGACAGCAACCCAAATGAGCTAATCCCATAGCTGTACCATTGCTAGCTAGCCATGAGCGAACTGTTGGATACTGCATTTGCTGTGCAACATATTCCATTGTCCAGTTGTCAAATCTATTTGCCAACAAACTGTTTGAGAGCCAGCACACCTCAGTGTCCCCTAATCATTTTTTTTTCATATATCACCTAACCTCTCCAGCACCTCACCAATATCAATTATTTTCTCTCTTTAGAGAAGAGTACAATCCATTACAACAACTATTGCTTACAATGTTTTATTGTTGTTTTGTAATATTTAATCATGAATAAGATAAATAAATGCTGCATGTAGTTAAAGAAAGTGTTATTCAGTTTTTCATATGCTAAAATTTACTCTAAATCCACTTTAAAGCTGATATTTCAAATAATAACTGACTGAGGGTCAGTGCCCCCCGGCGCCCATGGGTGGTTCGCCTCTCTTCCTCCTGTCCTCCTCAGTTTTTTGAGTCACCAGCTGGCACTGATATATATATATATATTTTACATATTGTTACATTATGTCATGTATACCCTATCCAAAAACTGGCGTTGTTATTTAATATGCAATAAAATGAAAAGATCTCATAACAGAATGATTTTATAATAACCCACATGCAGTTGAATGCAATCCACCTGTCGCCCCTCCCCCTCCCTCCTTCCCCAACTTCACTCTATCCAAATCTGACATTGAATCTGGTTAATAGGCTACTTTAGCTATACCTCCCCTCGTGGAGAATGATGGTGTGGTACACAGGGAACCCATCATCACTTTAAAACGCACCAGAGACTTGGCACAAAAGCGCAGTCATAGGTGCATAGGGGACGTCTCAAGTTACACAGAGGGACTATTGGCAGCTTTTACAGTCAGAGGACCGACTTGAAGATCTTCGCT
>NC_140243.1:6254422-6269422 GCF_949987555.1 Borostomias antarcticus
CTCCTGCTCTCCTTCAACCAAACATGTCTACTCCTGCTCTCCTACAACCAAACATGTCTACTCCTGCTCTCCTACAACCAAACACATCTGCTCCTGGTTCTCCTACAATCAAACATACAGTATCACAGGTTCTGTGCAATGTCGGACACACACACACCTACAGTACACACACACACGCACACACATACATGCACACACACACACACACACACACACCTACACTGCACATACACACACACACACACACACACACGCGCATGCCGAGACACCCACCGCCCGTTGCTTGACCATCACCATAACAACATATCCATGACAACAGCCGAAGCCGCACACCGCAGTGAAAAGAGGGAGGGGGGGGTGAGTGTTGTCTGGAGCAACTGTGGCGACTCTTGAGGAAACACATCACTGGTTCACAGGAAGACGGAGATGGCCGTGAAGACACCCCTGCATTCAGTTAATCATGTTGTATGTCTGTTAAAAAGATCACGCTGTCCAATGCTTGTGACGTCAACTGTTAAAAAGAGAGAGAGAGAGAGAGAGAGAGAAAGGGAGAGAGAGACAGAGAGCAAGAGAGAAGGAGAGAGAGAGGGGGACAGAGAGACAGACAGACAGACAGAGAGAGAGTGAGAGAGAGAGAGAGAGAGAGAGAGAAAGAGAGAGAGACAGAGAGACCTCTGTCACAGTGAGTGAGCTGCTGTAACCAGAGAAGCTGTCTGCTGATGAAAGGAGCACACGAGATGAGGTCTTTACTCATTTAGCAAGACAAATGACTTCTAAATGACCTGTAATCAGCCAGTCACTCGCTCACACACAAGACAAGCAAAGGGCCGCTCCTGTCAGAATTACTTCATTGTGGAGACTGTGAAGTTCAGGTTCACGTTGACACACACACACGCACGCACAAACAATACAACACAAACAGGAATCCCATCATCAGGCACTGGGAAAGGAGAAATGTTTTTGACATCTCAGCAGGATGATGAAGGCATACCCCAGGGTGAACCTGACTGTGTGTGTGTTTGTGTGTGTGTGTGTGTGTGTGTGTGTGTGTGTGTGTGTGTGTGTGTGTGTGTGTGTGTGTGTGTGTGTGAGTGTGTGTGTGTGTGTGTGCGTCTCTCTCTCTCTCTCTGCTTGAATTTGCATTCTCTCTTTTACTGTATTTATCCTTCATCTTTCATTTTTGACTAATTCCTCAGAGGTGGGGGACGGAAGCAAACAGATAATGAATCAAGCAGCTGTCTGCTTCCCTCTTCTCTTCATGTCTGCTTCTCTCCTCTCCTTATTTCTCTCTTCCAGACTCCATCTCTCATTCTCCACTGACGCCAGTGGCCTTCTCAGAACCGCTCTGAAGAGTTGCTGCATAACTTTCATTCTCTGAGCCGCTCAGCTCATTCATTATTAGGCAGCCAAACCACAAGAGACAAAAGAGAGAGAGAGAGAAGGAAAAAGAGAGAGGGAGTCTGCAAAATAGAGAGAAAGAGAGAGAGAGAGAGAGAGAGAGAGAGAGAGAGATAGAGAGAAAGAAAGAAAAGGCTGTTCACTTTGCTGCTGCCCTCCACTCCTCCACTCCAGGAGAGAGTCATAAATCCACTGGATGACCACAGGACGCATGTCGTTGCCAGGGAAAGCCATGTCGCTGGCAGTGGACAAGCCCAGCGACCACCAGTCAGAGGAAAGCCACACCAGCTGACACGCAATCATCAGATCAATGTCTTCGAATTACACAGTGACTCGTGTCCGAGATGTCGTTCACACTTACAGGGTGTTTCATGTTGGTATTTCAGGGGTCCTGGTTTGTTATTGTTGGCCGAAAATAGGATAAGACTTGTCTACCTGTCTGTATGCAAACATGGTAGCTGATCAATGCAGTTCAGTTCAGTTCATTTCTGCAGTCTAAACATTTCTGGTACGCCTTACAGCTACATGCAGCACAGTAACTAAGTCTAAATCTGGGTAGCCAGCTCGCTAGCTAGATAGGTAGGCAGCTAGCTACAGTAGCGAGGTGGCTAGGTAAGTATCTAGCTAGGTGGGTCCCTGGATAGCTAGCTAGCTAGCCAGATAGGAAGTGGCTTCCAGGTACCAGTGAGGTACTGTAGATAGGTGGCTGGTAGTTACAGGCTACAGTAGTGTTACAGTAAGGCAGGCTATAGTGGATGTAGACCTGTACTTGTATATAATGTTTATAGCTGGGTGTTTTTGAATATCAGGCAGAGAGGGGACCCAGAGAAGGGACCCAGAGAGGGGACCCAGAGAGGGGACCCAGAGAAGGGACCCAGAGAAGGGACCCAGAGAAGGGACCCAGAGAGGGGACCCAGAGAGGGGACCCAGAGAAGGGACCCAGAGAAGGGACCCAGAGAGGGGACCCAGAGAGGGGACCCAGAGAAGGGACCCAGAGAGGGGACCCAGAGAAGGGACCCAGAGAGGGGACCCAGAGAAGGGCTTGGCGTGGGAGTCAGTGAGGGTGAATAGGCTCATTAAAGAGACATGAGGTGATGAGGGCTCGGTCAGATCTTTACAAACCTCTTTGTCTCCACATCAACATAATCAGCTGGTCACCTGCCATACTGTATGACTTGACTGACAAGACACACGGCCACATACGCACGGCCACATACGCACGCGCGCATACACACACACACACACACACACACACACTAGCTAGCCACTGATGTAAAGTTTCCATTCATCCATCTCTCTCTCTCTCGCTCTCTCTCTCTCTCTCTCTCTCTCTCTCACTGTTTGTCTCAGAGAGGGCTATGCTGGCAGTCTCCCAGGCTGTGCGTCTGTCTGTTTAGCAGTCCTGGAAGTAATGGAACATCAGTCATCCACTGAGTGCTTTAGAAAACACCTTGGGAAAAAGACACTTAGAGAAGCCAATATGATTACTGGCCCTGGCTCGCTGGGTAATAGACCACTGAGTGGTTCTGGCGCTGGACAGGACAGACAGACAGAGAGAGAGAGACTGGCAGAGACAGAGCGACCATCACAGAGAGAGGGTTGGACAGAGAGAAAGAGAGAGAGAGACAGGGAGAGAGAAAGACAGACAGGCAGGGAGAGAGAAATCGGCAGAGAGGGAGAAAGAGTGAGAAACCGTCAGAGAGAGAGGTGGACAGGCAGAGAGAGAGAGAGAGAAAGAAAGAGAGAGAGACAGGCAGAGAGGGAGAGACAAGCAGAGAGAGGTACAGGTTGACAAGACAGGCAGAAAGAAAGACAGGCTGAAGGTGTATTATACTGCACTAACAACTTATTGCTGCGTACTGTAAGTTTAAGTACAACATTAGCTGTTATTGACGTTATTCACACGGCGACCATTTTGCTCTTACGTCACGCTCAGGGTGGGAGAATGCGGAAGTATCCATAGACCATATAGTACAAGTTCGTTATAAAAATAAAACTTCAAGATTCGAAATAGTCAGAAATAATAGTCAGAATACACTACTGGAATTACAAACTCATGATTACTCGACTTGTGAGCGTGACGTAAGAACGAAATGGCCGCCGTGTGAATAACGTCAATAGTCTGTCCATAAGGTCCTCACAGACAATGTCTGTCTGTCTGTCTGTCATCTGTCTGTCTGGTCACAGAATACACAGTAAAAGTGCTTTGCTTCTGCAGAATGTCAACACAATTTGGAGACACTCGTTGTTTCGTTTAGATGCCTAGACACCTTGAATGTTCTACTGTTAGCAAACAGAGTTGGAGATGTGGCTGAATAACAGTAAATGAATGTGGATCAGTCGACACTTTTTGCTCCCTGTCGATCTAGGCTCCCCTTTAGCTAACTTAACACCCTAGCAGAACCAGGACTCTAACAGAATACAACTTAAGGTGTCTCCCCAAAAAATGACAAGACTTTCTTAGTGGCTCCAGTTTTGTTTACAGTCTGCAATTTGTGACCTATCCCTTTTACGTGCGTGTTAGTGCAGACTGAGCAGGTGAAACTATAGAACGATGTTGCTCTACTCCCTGACCACAAGGACAAACCACATAACACAACAGGGGACCTGACAAATGACCCTGCTCAGTTACAACACCACCCCCACCCTGGTCCCCAGCCTAGCCCACTGGCTACCTGACAACACACACCACACACACACGCACACACACACACACACACACACACGAATGCACACACACACACACACACAAATGCACACACACACACACACACATGCACACATGCACACACACAAACACACACGTATGCACACACACACACACACACACACATGCATGCATGTACATCATCTCTCACACAGCAAGCGGCCAGACTCTGGGAGCTTGTACCCATCTTATAACAGGTGTGTTGTGTGTGTGTGTGTGTACGCGAGTGTGTGTGGGAGTGTATGTTTTTACCTGGCCAGCCCCGGCCGTGATACAGTCGCTGAAGGCATTCCGCCGCGCAAAGAATGTGAGCAGCTGCTGCCAGCGGGAGGAGGAAGACGAGGAGGAGGAAGAGGAGCCGGGTCCTGGTGCGGCGGGCAGCTCCTCCGACGAGCCCCTCTTGGGCCCCTGTTTCTGTTTGGGGTGCGCCAAGCTCAAACCGGAGCCCTGCCCCCCGCCGCCGCCACCCCCACGGCCCGCACGGGGGTACAAGGTATTGTTCCCGAAGATATAGTTCATCTCTGGGTGGAGGAGGAGGATGGAGGGAGGAAGGGAGGGGGGGCAACAGCAGTGAAGTAAAGAAAGTAAAACTTTCTCGTTCCTCCGTCGTCTTCACCTCTTCTCTCTCTCCCTCAGGGCCTCAGGGCAAGGGGGAACGGTCGCCGGACGGACGGAGAGATCGTAGCAAGAGCCGTGACGGACGGAGAGAGAGAGAGAGAGAGAGAGAGAGAGAGAACAGGCGGACGGGCCAGACGGTGACGCGGGGCGAAGGCTGACAGACTGATAAAAGTTGCAGCAGTTACAGTGTCCTCCTCGGGCGGACGTCCTCTCTCCCGTCCAGATGCATCGCAGCCTCGGGCCGGGCAGAGTCACGACCGGGAGGGATGGAGAGAGGACCCCCCCTCCACCCTTTCCCTCTCTTCTCTTTGAAGAACGACAGAACGGGGAGAGAGAGAGATAGAGGCCGGCCGAGGGTAAGGCTATGAGCTCTGTTGACTGGAAGAAAGCAAACAAGGGGAGCTCTTTCCTTTCTTCCCTTCTTTCTCTCTTTCTGGCTCCAACGTTCTGTCTGCGCCGTGCCTCCTGGCCGTAGAGTGGACGTCCGGGGAAGTGCAGATGACCGAGGCTCAATCACGGCGTCCACTTAAGAGCAGAGTCATTCTCCTGGCAGCCTCTCCGCTCCGACCTCCCCCTCACATTAAGTATGAATGGAGGGATGGATGGAGGGATGGACAGGGGGATATTGAGACAGATGGATGGATGGATGGATGGATGGATGGATGGATGGATGGATGGATGGATGGATGGATGGATGGATGGACAGACGGACAGGGGGAGTGGTGTGGTCACGCTCCCACTCTCCCTCCTCCTCCTCCTCCTCTTCCTCTCTCTCTCTGAAGCGTTGATCGGCGGTCGACCAGCCACAGGGCGGAGCAGCTTTCACTCGGCCATTGATCGGTGCCACTCCAGATCTGTCGTCCTGGGGAGAAACCCTATCCTCCTCCTCTCGGCAGGGCAGATAGCGTTACAACCGACCCCTCTGGCAACGCCCCTGCTTTAAGCCGGCCAGCCAATGGCATCGCCACGGAACCTGACCCCCCGTGAGCCGCACTCAGAGCTCCGGAGGGACGTTGCCGGATCGGAGGAGGGGCAGAGGAAAAAAAACAACCCCAAATCGCAGAGGAGGAAGACGAGGTGTGATAACTTCCCAGGCGCTTGAGTGTGATAGAGAGAGAGAGAGAGAGAGAGACAGAGACAGAGAGAGAGAGAGAGAGAGGCGTGTCAGATTCAGGAAGAGTGTGTGTGTGTGCCAGCCGCCAGCGACTCCAGTAAGGCTTCTCTCCCGTGCTGCCGAGTGCATGTGTGTGTGTGTGTTCTGCTCCTCCTCTGGTCTCTGGTGTTTTCAGACTCAGCGGCTCCCCGGTCTTTAACACAACACACATACACACACACACATGCGCGTGCGCACGCCGCCTTGCCTGTCCAGAACAGAAAAACAACAGGCTGCTAGTGATGCAGGATGAGAGAGAGAGAGAGGCTCAGATGGGCTGAACACACTTAGAGAGACCGAACTGCCGAGTACCACGGATGCTGTCTCAGTTTCTCCCTGGGAGTGGAAGGCTGAGAGAGGCTGGGCAGAGGCAGTGAGGCTGGCCAGGGGGGGGTTGCCTGGATAAGGCAGGGCGAGGCTGAGGTAGGGGCAGCGAGGAGTCGTGTGCCTGGCGTCCGGGGAGAGGAGCTACAGGTGGTCCCGGCAGCAGCAGCAGCCAGCCTGCTGTCACACTAGCGCTGTTGTCACAGACCGAGACGCCGTTTCCCCCGGGGACCAAAACCATGGCAACAGCGTTCGCATCCAATAGAACTGACTGTAACCCCTAGTCAGCCCGTTACTGCCGTCTAAATATAATATATAAAAACACACACGAGAGGAGAGAGGAGAGGAGAGGAGAGGAGAGGAGAGGAGAGGAGAGGAGAGGAGAGGAGAGGAGAGGAGAGGAGAGGAGAGGAGAGGAGAGGAGAGGAGAGGAGAGGAGAGGAGAGGAGAGGAGAGGAGAGGAGAGGAGTAGAGAGGGGAGGTATAAATAGCGTTATCTTGAGTCGCTGCTGCTAGATTCACATTAACCTGTAGCTCAGGTCCTGACCACCAACCAGCCTGTCGCTAGGAGACCAGCGTAGGATCCGCTAGCTGGTTAGCACAGTCAGTCAACACAGGGGGAGTGAAGGCTAACACTACACACTTTCAGGCTCCAAAACATATCTAACTATTTATTAGCCTGTTTGTAGTAGTGAGTATTTACACACTGTACACTGCATAACTGTGTATATAATCCATTTACTCAGCCATGTAGACATTGCACACAAGGTACGTGGATTGACATACTGTACTGCCAAGTACATTCCATGGATGTATAGAGTTGTGCATATCTGGGAGAACAGCACACGTTGGCAGACTTTCTACTGTACTGTCTCTGCCTCGCCTATTCAAATGTCAGACTATCAATTATGCAACATGACCAATTAAATAAAAACACAGCATGCATATTTAACCAGCCTGCCAGGGACCTGTCTACCCTCTCTTCCCCTAACCTCTCCCCCCTTTTCCTCTCCACTCCAGACAGGATGCAGGGTCAGAGTTCAGCACTCTACTATTTCCACGCTGAAACCCGAACCCATACAGTATGTGTCAAAACAAGAGCATCTCAACTCTCACTCTCTCCCATGCTCGCCCTAGTTCCAACATTATATTACTGATTCCAGGTTATGATCTGCAATATCTGAACCTCATCATGAGTAGTAGTAGGGCAGTGTCATGAGTAGTAGTAGGGCAGCAAGCCGGTTTCCGACCTGGTAAACCTACGAAAAGCCAGCTGCTAAATCTTACTCAGCACATCGAGAATGGGTTTCAAAAAGGACTGGTAACAGGAACTGTCTTCATTGATCTGTCTGCAGCATATAACACTGTGAACCAACGCCTCCTCCTGAAAAAGATCTTGGAGATGACAGAAAACCTGGCTCTCACAGACCGCATTGGAGACCTCCTGAAGAATAGGCACTTCTCTGTTAGATTGAATAACAAACAAAGTCGCTGGTGAAGACAACGTAATGGCCTACAGTACCTCAAGGCAGTGTGCTGGCCCCACTACTGTACAACATCTACACCAATGACCAACCAATGGATCAGAACACTGAGCGGTTCATCTATGCTGATGACCTCTGTGTAACATCCCAAGAGACCATGTTTGAAGCAGTAGAAGCAAACCGCAAAAAGTGTTTTGTGGACTTGGAGAAGGCTTACGACCGGGTCCCTCGAGAGGTCTTGTGGAGGGTTATGCGGGAGTATGGGGTGAGGGGGTCCCTACTTAGGGCCATCCAATCCCTGTACACCCAGAGCGAGAGCTGTGTCCGGGTCCTCGGCAGTAAGTCGTCTTCCTTTCCAGTGGAGGTTGGCCTCCGCCAGGGCTGCTCTTTGTCACCAATCCTGTTTGTGATTTTCATGGACAGGATATCGAGGCGTAGTCATGGGGAGGTGGGTTTGCAGTTCGGTGAGCTGGGGATCACGTCGCTGCCTTTTGCAGATGATGTGGTCGTGATGGCATCATCTGCCTGCGACCTCCAGCACTCTCTGGATAGGTTCGCAACTGAGTGTGAAGCGGCTGGGATGAGAATCAGCACTTCTAAATCTGAGGCCATGGTTCTCAGCAGGAAACCGGTGGCCTGTCCGCTCTGAGTAGGAAATGAGTCCTTACCCCAAGTGAAGGAGTTCAAGTATCTGGGGGTCTTGTTCACGAGTGAGGGAACCATGGAGAGGGAGTTTGGCCGGAGAATCGGAGCAGCTGGTGCGGTTCTGCAGTCGCTTTACCGCACTGTTGTGACGAAAAGAGAGCTGAGCCAAAAGGCAAAGCTCTCGATCTACCGGTCTATCTTCGTCCCCACCCTCACCTATGGTCATGAAGGATGGGTCATGACCGAAAGAACGAGATCACGGATACAAGTGGCCGAAATGAGTTTTCTCTGGAGGGTGGCTGGGGTCTCCCTGAGAGATCGGGTGAGAAGTTCAGTCATCCGGGAGAGACTCGGAGTAGAGCCGCTGCTCCTTTGCGTCGAAAGGAGCCAGTTGAGGTGGTTCGGGCATCTAGTGAGGATGCCTCCTGGGTGCCTCCCTAGGGAGGTGTTCCAGGCGTGTCCGGCTGGGAGGAGCCCGCGGGGTAGACCCAGGACTAGGTGGCGGGACTACATCTCCGCACTGGCCTGTGAGCGGCTAAAGATTCCCCAGGCAGAGCTGGTTGATGCTGCTAGGGAAAGGGATGTCTGTGGCCCCCTGCTGGAGCTGCTGCCTCCGCGACCCGACCCCGGATAAGCGGATGAAGATGGATGGATGGATGGATGGAAGCAAACCTCCCCTCAGCCCTAGATGAGCTCTTCCTCTGCTACGAGCGCAACCATCTACATGCCAACCCTGCTCAGACTCACGTCAGCTCATTCTATCTCAGGAATCGGGAAGCCAGCCAACCTCTCAACATCAAATGGTCTGGAACACCACTTGAGCACTGTACCCACCCTGTCTACTTAGGAGTAAACCCTAGATCGCACTCTCTCCTTTAAAGAACACACAAAAAAACCCAAATCAAAAGTCAGCTCCAAAACAACATCCTGCAGAAACTGACAAACTCAAAATGGGGAGCCAAAGCACACACATTAATTTGTGCCTTGTGCTATTCCTCTGTGGTGTATGCGTGTCCTGTTTGGGAGAGATCAACCCATGCCAAGAAACTTGACCCAGCGTTGAACAACACCTGCCGTCTGATCACTGGTTGCTTGAAGCCCACCAACCTGAGCAGCCTGCACCTCCTCACTGGAATTGTGCCTGCTGATGTCAGGTGAGAAGTTGCCAGCTGAGTGGAGATGACAAAAACTATTAGCGACAACCGCCACCTCATTTATGGATGTCAAAGCCCGGCCCAATGACTTAAGTCGAAGTTTCCTCAGCCATGTCCAGCCCCTAACAACATCTCGGGAAGGCACAATTCTCCAGCTTTGGACAAAAAAGCTTCAGAGCGACCCTTACTCAATAGACATGTTAATTTGCTTCAAACCCTTATGGAAAAAGGGATCTAGAAGCCTTTTTTGGGTCCGGGAAACATAGGACCCTTTTTTGGTACTGGGGAACACATCTTTTTTAGGGACATGGAACATAGGACCCAGGGAATATAGGACCCTGTTTCAGACCGGGGAACATAGGACCCGGAGAACATAGGACCCTTTTTCAGACCGGGGAACATAGGACCCAGGAAACATAGGACCTGGGGAACATAGGTACCCTCCCCATCCCTACCAGACCCATCCTACCCTGTGTCCCTGACAGACCCCTATGTTACCCACCACACCGAGGCAACACCTGTGTTACCCCTGGTCACTGGCAGACCCCTGTGTGGCCCCTGACTGTATAGATACTAGTGCCTCATATACCTTCACATTCCTGAAGCCTTTCATTGTACATGGTGCCTGTAGCTTGTACTGTACATGTGGCAAATTAACCTCTGTGAACCTTGAACCTTTTCTAACCTTTTTCGGTAAAGGTGGCTTACTAGGGGTAGTGATGATAGGTTCAGCTTTGTCACCTTTGTCAGACTAATAATTCCCCTTTTCCAATTGAATTGAAGCGTGTTTGGTTCATTCGATTCAGAGATTTGTGTCCCTATTGCTGAATATGATTAAGGCCCAATATTTGTCCCTGACACACATTTACGGTCGTGATGATCGCTCTGGCGAATCGGAGCGCAGAACACTGCCCTTCTTCTTCTTTTCGTGTCTTCGTAGCATGTTGGTTATATGACAGTCTTCCCATTTCTTAACATAGTTCTTTGCATTATTATTGAACTCTGCAAGGTCTTTTGAGCTGCAAGGGCTGTGTAGTAGAGGGCAGACAAGGCAGTGCTGGATGGTGTGTTCTGCTTCTCCACACTCGCAGGTGGTTGGACCAGTGTTGTAGCCCCATCTGACCAAAGCAGCCTTTGCTCGTCCCATTCCTGTTCTCAGGTGATTGAGTGTCTTCCACTGGGTCCATGGTGCTTGTGAGCCAGTAGGGAGGTCCTCGGCAGGGGGGATTAACTACTTAAGAAGAAGTAAATTTGAGCGATATTTGAAGCTTCCAAATGGTTTTCCATAAACAGAATGACTCTAGCGAGTTAACCCGACTGCATAATGCTGTGTTGTTGCGCTCTAATTGATTTTGTGTAACTCGCAACAACATTCTGATTCTAGCGAATGGAATTCAAATAATAAGTCTTGATCACCCCAAAACAAATAGCCTACTCTCCTCCTTTGCAACTCTGCCAGCCCGGAAACAAGAGATAGGCCTATGGAATTGTGAATCTTTCTGGAGGAAAGAGAATGTTGGATAATTGGAAGGCTATTGATTGTGTGTGTGTGGTTCACTAACGTAAAACTTCAGTATATCTATCATATAGAAAACATGCCATGATATCTATTTATTCAATGAAACATATACAGTATATTGGATATATTGGTGTCTACATATGATTTGGTATTTTTCTCAAACAAAATCAAAGAAATACAGTAGAAATATCTGTCAATAATCAATCCAAAACATCGTAAATCACCTGTATTTTTATAATGTGAAGTGAACAGCGTTACAGTGTAGGCCTATTCCTATAGATTTTTTTTTAAGTCTCCAGATCTGCCTATTACACGCAACCGTATTTCGAGCGCCAAAACGTAGCTCCGGCAGTATCGATCGACCTCTGGGTTTCAGCTTCGTTTTGGCCGCGCTAGTGTAGCTAATTGCTAGGCACAAACGTAAGTCGTGAAAAACACCAAAAAAACGCAGTAGAGTAATCCAGGCCTCAGTGAGTGAGGATCAGCTAAATTAGCTAGCTTAAGTTAGACAAGAAATGAACATATGGTCGATAGACTCGTAGTAACTCTAGCCATCTAGCTAACGTTAATGCTAGCTAGCTATAGTATATCTAGGCATGGTGATGATTCCCATAGCTAGCATGATACTGTCAGGGACAACTAACTGTCACACTAGAGGTACAGTGCAAATACTGTGTTCCATTTGTCTGGGAAGTGGTGAGGTGGGAGGTGGGAGAGATGGAGAACGTCACCCACGAGGTAACCGCGGTAGGCTACAGTAGACGACAACAACAGCTCAGAATAAAGATGGACGTTAGCTAGCTTTGCCAAACCAGTTGATAACAATGCACTATGCGGTATTTTGTACATACAAAAGAGGTCGCGAACATGTCCTCAGAACAGTTGGGGAATACTGTGTGTACGACTGATGCTTAAAGAGACAGACAGAAAAGCTAATAAAACAGTATTACTTAAGTTTCACTTAGTTACACAGGGAGCTGCCATCTTGTTCACGTCCCCCAGAGGGGTCATCCCTATATTCCCCGGGTCCTATGTTCCCTGGGTCCTATGTTCCCCCCAAAAAAGGGTTCTATGTTCCCCGGGTCCTATGTTCCCCGCGAAACGCGAAAGATAAACGTGATTATGCCTTCGCATGATTTAATGCCTCAGTAGGCTACCCAAAGCAGCTCTGACTATAATGTAGGCTATTCTAGATTGTATTTTATTTTCTGAAGTTAGCCTATCACCAAATTAGATAACTGTTGTCTATATTTTTTCATAGGCTTATGTGTGTGATGGCGTATTTATTAAACTTCAGTTATTTCAAGAGCATAGTGGTTGAGTGACTATCATTTCTACTGCGAGCGGATCCTCTCTCCACTGAGATTTTTCCCCCAACGGATTTGCGCCTCTCATGAGCCAGATCCCAACTCACAGCAGGATGGGTTTGGACTGGGACACTGTCAACTTCACGAAGGCATCAAGCAGCTTCTCCATTCATTGACATAAAACCAATAGTAGGCTAGCCTTACAATCTAGAATAGCCTACATTATGCTGCTTTGGGTAGCCTACCTGTACTGAGGCGATATGCATTGCGCATCACATAACTAGGCTAGGCTACGTCTGATCCATGTCAAGTTAACATGCAACATTTTTGAAACTTGATGTGAAAAAATGCGGGCATGAAATCATGCAAGCCTCGCATATTTTGGACGGAATTCTGCGATTATTGGGGTGAAAATGCATCCTTTCTAAAATAGGTGCATAATCTGCCCCTTTTGGCATTAACATGCGATGGCATAATCACGTTTTCTGGGGGAACATAGGATCCGGGGAACATAGAACCAGGGGAACATAGGACCTGGGAAACATAGGACCCGGGGAACATAGGACCGGGGGAACATAGAACCCTTTTTGGGGGGGAACATAGGACCCGGTGAACATAGGAACATATTCCCCTTCCAGAGCTAACTGGGGGTAGGGCCGAGTGGTACGAGTTCACGAGCCTAGAAAACAAGTCGTGTTACAATTAAAACTGCAAGTAGTATGCTAAAGCCAAATGGAACGCAGCAACACTGTCACACTAGAGATTCACACACACTCAGGAGAGGCCTGTCACACTAGAGCTACACACTCACTCAGGAGAGGCCTGTCACACTAGAGCTACACACTCACTCAGGAGATGCCTGTCACACTAGAGCTACACACTCACTCAGGAGATGCCTGTCACACTAGAGCTATACACTCAGGAGAGGCTTGTCACACTAGAGATACACACTCACTCAGGAGAGGTCTATCACATTAGAGATACACACTCACTTAGGAGTGGCCCATCACACTAGAGATACACACTCACTTAGGAGTGGCCTATCACACTAGAGATACACACTCACTCAGAAGAAGTCTATCACACTAGAGATACACACTCACTTAGGAGTGGCCTATCACACTAGAGATACACACTCACTCAGAAGAAGTCTATCACACTAGAGATACACACTCACTTAGGAGTGGCCTATCACACTAGAGATACACACTCAGTGGAACTGCTGCTCCTGTACTGATGCACTGCAGCAAGACTCGGGTCTGCCAGACAGCATTCAGCTGCACCGGCTCCACCACCCACCACAAGGAGTGGGCACAGAGAGAGAGAGAGGCGGGGAGAGAGAGAGAGAGACAGAGAGGAGAGAGAGAGAGAGAGAGAGAGAGAGAGGGGGGGAGAGAGAGAGAGAGGCGGGGAGAGAGAGAGAGAGAGACAGAGAGGAGAGAGAGAGAGAGAGAGAGAGGGGGGGGGGAGAGAGAGAGAGAGAGAGGCGGGGAGAGAGAGAGAGAGAGAGAGAGAGACAGAGAGGAGAGAGAGAGGGGGGGGGGAGAGAGAGAGGCGGGGAGAGAGAGAGAGAGAGAGAGAGAGAGACGGAGAGGAGAGAGAGAGAGAGGGGGGGGGGAGAGAGAGAGAGAGGCGGGGAGAGAGAGAGAGAGACAGAGAGGAGAGAGAGAGAGAGAGAGAGAGGGGGGGGAGAGAGAGAGAGATGCGGGGGGAGAGAGAGAGAGACAGAGAGGAGAGAGAGAGAGAGAGAGAGAGAGGGGGGGGAGAGAGAGAGGCGGGGAGAGAGAGAGAGAGAGAGAGAGAGAGGGGGGAGAGAGAGAGAGAGGCGGGAGAGAGAGAGAGAGAGAGACAGAGAGGAGAGAGAGAGAGGGGGGGGGGAGAGAGAGACAGAAAGAGAGATGTACAGTAACTGTGTGTGTGTGTGTGTGTGTGTGTGTGTGTGTGTGTGTGTGTGTGTGTGTGTGCGTGTGTGTGTGTGTATGGAGTTGGAGTAGGATGTCAGCTCTCAGCATCTCCAGGATAGGGTGGTGGGGGGGTGGCAGACAGAGTAGGATGCGTCAGTATAGAAATGCAGCTCCTATTAAAAGTAGAGATTCAGCACAGGAGAACCTTCCCTCTCTCCCTTGGCATCCCTCCATCCTCTGGCTAACCCAATTCAATTCAGTTCAAATCTTTATTGTCCCGCAAAAGGAACTTGGTTTTCAGACAGGGTTTAAAAAAAAAACATATTCCTGTAAACACAAGGCCACAGAACCCAGAATTCACCGTAGAAGAACATCATCAGCTGATAAAACCAGATGAAGAGTCGATCAGGAGTCAGTAAGGCCACAAACTCACGAGTACATTGGGAGAGTGCTGACAATACAATCCCTTTGCAACATTCAAGGTTACCATCAAAAACAACTTGATAAAAGAAAAAAGGTTTCACCAGACATGAAAAGGTTTCACCAGACATGAAAAGGTTTCACCAGACATGAAAAGGTTTCACCAGACATGAAAAGGTTTCACCAGACATGAAAAGGTTTCACCAGACGTTCGCAGACGTGGAAAAACACCACTGCAAGTCGCCCCTCCTCCTCCTAGCCCACACCATCACTCTCTGCATTAGTCTAATGATGGGGGATGTGCTGGCAGCTCGGAGAGCTGTTAGTCAGTCAGTTAGTGTGTGTGTGTGTGTGTGTGTGTGTGTGT
>NC_140243.1:6274422-6276922 GCF_949987555.1 Borostomias antarcticus
ATGGAGTTGGAGAGAGAGAGAGGGAGACGGAGAGAGAGAAAGAGAGGGAGACGAGAAAGAGAGAGAGATGGAGAGAGATAGAGACATAGAGAGAGAGAATAAGAGAGAGAGGGAGACAGAGGAGAGAAGAGAGGAACTCCCCAAAGGAGGGTCCTTGTCTCTGCTGTGATGAGAAGTTCTCTTAGAACCGCTCTCTCTCCCCACTCTCCCTCTTTCTCTCTCCCTCTCTTTCGCTCTCTCCCCCTCTCTCTCTCTCTCTCCCTCTCTCTCTTTGTCTCTCCCTCTCTCTTTCTCTCTCTCCCTTACTCTCGCTCTGCCATCATACTGACAAATACATGTATCTGTCAATCATCCAGCGAAACTCTAGACTCGGCAGCCTGCACACCAGGTACTACTAATGGACTACAGTACCAATAACTACCAAACACACGCACGCACACACACACACACACACACATACAAGGACACACACACACACACTCTTCTCCCTGCTCACTATAGCATTGGAGCGTAGCATGAGAGGAGTTGTGCGTCCAGTGGTTTAGTAGGAGTGATCACACGAGACCGTAAGCCAGGTGGGGTTTGTGCAGAAGAGCGTGTTTGTTTGTTTGTTTGTTTTTTTGGGGCGGGGAGGGGGGTGTTGTCAGGGACCCTCAGAAGAGCTAGCTGTTGTGTAATCATCTGGAGTAGCTGTTGGTTGCTGTTAGGATAGAGGTGCCCCAGTAAGGAAAACAATCCGGATCACCTGAGCTCACAGTTTCAGTTTCGCTTCGACTTCCCCCAATCTCAAACGATTTCTCTCCGATTGCGTTTTTTGACCAGGCCAATCAGGGACTGTGTTCTGACTGCTGTTCTGCGGCTTCTGCCCCCTAGTAGAACGTAACCCTGGATCGGTTCCCAAGGCAAAACCGTCTCCCGATCAAGAACAAGAGTATGCACAGAGTTTCTCTGAGAAAAACTGGATTTGGCAAACGTTTTGTTACGCTGACTGGCTGAAGGAGTTATCTGTCAAGGCCAGTATTCCTGCCCACTGAAATCGTTTTAGATTGGGGGAAGGCCAGACAGATCTGCGGAGTGAAACAGAATGTGAGCCCGCTCAGGATGGTCTCACAAGGCTAGGAAAACCATATCCCAGGTGCACTAGGACCCAGTGTCTTGGCCTGGGACCTGGCCTCTGTTATGATAACACTGCAAGGCTAAGCACTCAGGAGTTTAAACACATACACATTGCTCATCTATTTTTTACCAACTCCCAGAATGTATCCCACTACAGTACACTCACTCCGCACTCACACTGTACAGTACATCACTCCATTCTGTATATAGTACGTAAATTGCATTTGTGCCTCTCTTTTTTTCTTAACAGTATATCATAATTTGTATATTGCACTGTATTTTGTTACCTCCGCCCCAGTGACAGCGCAGGGTGAGAGGTAATGTTTTCGGTAGCGTGTGTGCATGTGTGCGTGTGTGCGTTTGTTTGTTAGCAGGATTACGCAAAAAACTACCAAACCGATTTTTCTGAAACTTGGTGGAGGGGTCTATCATGGGCCACCTTAGAATCTATTACATTTTGAAGCAGATCCAAATCAAAGGCCAGATCCACGAAGGAAAACAAAACGAAGGAACGAACAAAGACAGGTCCCTGTGTGCGGGTGCTAGAGACACAGGGTTTGGACTGGGGTGTGCGGGGGGAGAGCCCGGAGTGCACTACGTTACCCCCGCCAGCTGTCACTTGAGGGGGTCGCCACAGAGCCGGCCAAATACAGCCCCCTATTCACCTCCAGTCATTCTTACCTCCACCCCAGCAAATCACAGGGTGGGTCCAGGAGCCGCCAAAACACGGCCCGGATGGCCATTCACCTCCATTCATTTTATGGATTAGGATTACGCCAAAAATGACCAAACTGCTTTTCATGAAACTCTGTGGGGGGGGGGGGGGGGGTGTAGCATGGGCCAATTTTGGCACACACAGAACCACGAAATGCATTCAGGGGTGGAGGTCTGTGTTCTTTGAGCACCATTTCTAATATGCACATGTTTTTTGTATTTGCACTGTTTTTTGTACTGCATTTGCAGTCATGTCTTTCCACTGTGCTGTCCTGTCCTGCACCCTATCCTATGTCGTCTGCAACAGCCTATGCCGTTACCCTAGTATGTGTAAACCATATACGGTACATGGCAAATAAAACGGATCTTGAATCTTGAATGCAGTCATGCCGCGAGCAGGACAGAAGAGCACTTCTGTCCAGGGTTATTTACATTGTGCTTCAAGGTTAAATAAGTGCATGAAACACTGATAAGAACCGCAAGAGGGAGGCATGGTTTAGACTGGCCAATGGCAGTCAGACATGCTATGTGTGTATGGTTGTATGTGTGTGTGTGTGTGTGTGTGTGTGTGTGTGTGTGTGTGTGTGTGTGTGCGTGTGTGTGTGTGTGTGTGTGTGGACGGAAAGAGAGTAAACACACATTATTCATGCTTGAGGGGGTCTGAAAGAGC
>NC_140243.1:6281922-6319422 GCF_949987555.1 Borostomias antarcticus
AGGTAACACTGTGACTACTAACTTGTGCTAACTCAGACTGAGTTAACACTGTGGTAACACTGTGACTACTAACTTGTGCTAACTCAGACTGAGGTAACACTGTGGTAACACTGTGACTGCTAACTTGTGCTAACTCAGACAGAGGTAAAATTGTGACTGCTAACTCTTGCTAACTCAGATGTATCATTGTGACTGCTTACTCGATGCCATAGCCCCTCTCAGATTGAGGTAGCCTGTGATTACTAACTGGTACTAACTCAGACTGAGGTAACATTGTGACTGCCAACTCGTGCTAAGACTGAAGTAACATTGTAACTGCCATAGCCCCTCTCAGACTGAGGTAACACTGTTACTGCTAACTCATGCTAACTCAGAATGAGGTAGCATTGTGACTGCTAACTCATGCTAACTCAGACTGAGACTGGCTAACTCGATACCATAGCCCCTCTCAGACTGAGGTAGCTTAACACTGTGACTGATAACTCAATAGGTGTGAGGACTCCTCAGCCCTGACACTGTAAATCCCCCAACACTCAGTATATTGTTTTACCTTGCGGCTCTTTCCACTACTACCTATGACACCACAAGTTCACTGTGCTTCCTTGTCTTGCCTTATCAATGGTGTCTATTGGGTTGATGCCTTGCTCTGTAGTCTGCACCAAACGTTTCATTTCTGAGTGTATGTTAGTCCATACCAGCTAGCTCCAGTAGATGGCAGCACTAGCGGTATGTTGGAGTGAGATTGATGATACAAACCTATGTGATGGTTACTCGGGTCTTGTTTTACGAATATGTATCTCTGAATAAATCAATCCTGTTGCGTGTTGAGCACAGTTTTAACTCCAGATTCTATTCACCTTTGCTTGAAGATGACAGTTGAGAGATAAATTGTGTCAGAGTCACTCAGTCACACGCAGTAAGAGGTTCCTCAGAGAACAGATGGCATGATGTACTACGCTACGCTGCTGTAATAAACTGAGGGAGAAGTTGTTAAAAGTCACACACACACGCATGCTAGGAGTCTTGTGACGCAGGGCCAGACCCCAGAGTTTCCTGGAGAGGTGCCCAGACAGTAAGCAGCTGATGGTGTGGCTATACCTGGCTGACCAGACAGACCTGGCTCCTCCACGCTGGCCTGGGGGACATGACTCAGGACCCAGTATGGGAGCAGTAAGATGGACTGGTTATATTTGGATCAGTTCAGTGGAATTAAATTACTAGCAAGCTGAGTCACAGCAGGTAACAGGAGCAACTCGAGCGTAGTCCACAATGTTCCAGACATATAAAAAGAAAAACCATTAAACACCTGATATGAACAGCAACATTTCTGTTTGTGATGTTAGTACAATCAGTCGCATATATGGTACATAAATCACCCATGTTTGTCTTCAAATGCTGAATTAAATCCATCCCTCCAATCTGAACAAACATGCTATCAACAGACATCTCCAGCGACTGAGATCCCGGTATCACAATAACTAGAAGCCTGAGATATCTCCCCAATAACAGAGCCTCAGGCGAGCCACAGAGGAACTGTCTGAATCTAGAGCATACTACAAAGTGTACACTACAACAGAGTCTACTTTACATCGTCTCTTGAGGTGGCTTCGGGTGGCTCCATCCCGAGACGTTCTCCGCCAAACGGACTGTCGCGACTAGACTCCAGCGCCCCACACTAAAACCCGCCTCTCGAGCCCCTGGCCTCGGATAAATCAGTTCAATCGGGAATACACCTGTAGATTAACCTGCCGGCTGGCCAGGCTGGCTTCGTTTTAAAACAATCGAGGACACCTGACCGAAGAGCAGAGCTTTGTCCAACTGCCTGCCTGTCTAAAATAGGTCTGCCTACACAAAGACAATTAGGGGCTGAGGGTTAAGCCTCTTATGGCTCTTAGAAGACTAACTTTTGCTCTCTCAGAGCACGGGAACACCAGACTAATCAACGAGGGGACTTGAGAGGCTTGTTTCTGAGAAAGAAGGGTGCTTACAGGGCTGTCTACAACCTGGCTGATACACCACACACACACACACACAAACACACACACATACACACAGAATACGTCAGAAAGCAACTGACACAGTAGCCTACCCGACAACTGCTAATCTGATACCTCAACTTTATCAAATCTTTTAGTAACGGTGAAAGGTGTTACACAAAATACTTACGGGGAAAGGTGAGTTCCTGTTGGAAGTAAGCTGGTCAGTTAATAGCTCCTATAAGCAGAGGTCTGAGCTCACCAGTCTGGCCACAGTGGAAGACGTGCCTGTGCCAGTGTGTGTGTGTGTGTGTGTGTGTGTGTGTGTGTGTGTGTGTGTGTGTGCGTGCACGAGTGTGTGTGTATTGGTAGATATATCTCAGGGATGAACTTCCATAAGCTGCAGCAAAGTCAGATGGGTCAGGACATGATGTGACACCATGTCGTGTGTGTGTGTGTGTATGTCTGTGTGTGTGTGTGTGTGTGTGTGCGTGTGTGTGTGTGTGTGTGTGTGTGTATGTCTGTGTGCGTGTGTGTGTGTGTGTGTGTGTGTGTGCGTGTGTGTGTGTGCTCTCATCTATACAGTCAGTCAGTCCAGCACAGGAAAATAAAAGAGACGGATAGGAGAGCAAGCCACCTTAGACTATTGAGATGAACCCACAGCCTTGGAACACACTCTCAGTGTTTATGACCACACATCTGTGAATGAAAGCTTGTGATTTAGAAAAGGTGACCTGGTTTGGTCTGAGAAAACAGAATGATGAACACGTTCCCCAGGCAGGAAGTGTGAAGAGGGCCTGGTCGGAGGGAGAGCGGCCCGCCTGGGGTAAGTGGATTAGGGGGACGGAGCAGAGCACGATGGATGAGGCCTTCAGAGCAGCAGGTTTCCACCCTCTGTCTCTCTTTCTCTCTCTCTGTGTCTCTCTCTCTCTGTCTCTGTCCCCTGGTCCTGGCTCAGGCCCTGGTCAGGATAGGCTAATTAGCATAAGATAGCAGTTAGATAGATGGCAGCTTTCCTGTCGGTCCCTCCCCTGCAGACCTAGAGAGTCGGAGGTCAGCCGCTAAGGTCTCTGCTGTCTATGTGCCCAGGCTCATCACACTGACACCCTGCTGCCCGGCTAGAGAGAGAGAGAGAGAGGGAGAGAAAGGGAGGGAGGGAGATAGAGGGAGGGAGTGAGAGAGAGAGAGAGAGAGAGAGAGTGGACGAAGAGAGACAGTACAGGACACAAGGTATAAAGACCTACCTTAAAGAACGCCTACATAAACTATTATACTTTAAATTATACCTATTATAAACTTAAATAACTCCTCAATCCACCAAATCTCTCCTATAATCTATCTTGAAACAGTCAGCTTCTCCATACCCCCAGGACTAAGCTCCGCTCTATAGGACACCAGGGGCCTTTTGCTCAGCTGCCCTCCCTGACAATCTGAGGGCACCACAGACTCTGGGTTCTTTTAAGACTGGTCTAAAACCTACTTATTTAGTAAAGCTTTTTGTATGTAATGTGTCTATATTTGATATATTAATTAGTGTCTCTGTTTTCTTAATGACCCACTGTACGTACAGTGAAAGAGTGGACACCACTGACTCTCCATGAGAACTCTTCAGATGCTTGTTTCTAGTGGTCCAGTGTGGAGTTGGTCCTGTGTGGAGTTTGCAATGGTCCTGCTGATTGTGTGTTTATTATCGAAGAGCTTTCAGGCTCTGTGTTTGGAATACATGTGATTGTGTGTGTGTGTGTGTGTGTGTGTGTGTGTGTGTGTGTGTGTGTGTTAGGGCTGTCAAAAGTGCCATGAAATTGAGTTTGAATATATTTTAATTAATTTAGTAGACTTCGAACGATATTCGAATTTATATGTTGTTGTTTTTTTAAAAGAAGATTTTTCATGAATATAATAGCCTAATGAAATAACCCTTGACTATAATATTGTACTGTGAACACTGTTACCCCTTGCTGAGGTCTGGATTACTGGATTGTTGCCCGTAAATAAATTGTAGCCTATAAATGTTTAGCCTACTTATTCAATAACCTACAAGTGTATTAATATTACAATATTCAAACTCTCAAATTTAGGTTCAAACTTATTTTAGATATTCAACATTTTTTCGAACTTCGATTTTTTTTTGCTAGCCCTAGTGTGTGTGTGTGTGTGTGTGTGTGTGTGTGTGTGTGTGTGTGTGTGTGAACTTCAGTGAATTAACTATAGTCTTTATGAGCCATTGCTGTGCGGGGAAGCCTGCTCGATGTCACCGACACATTATGAGGCAACAAGCTCTGTTATTCAACGTGGTGTGGGACAGAACAGGCAGGGATGCTGACCGTCTGGCATAGTGGGCTGCAAGACCTGTCCTTCAACAGCCCACCTTCACACACACATTGTGAGTGCTTGTTCACTGATGTGTGTGTGTGTGTGTGTGTGTGTGCTCACTGTTGTGTGTGTTTGTGTGTACGGTCTCTGCCTACTCACACTACATGACTAACTGGCTTGTACGCCCTCCCACTCAACTCATCTACCATTCAGAGGAATCTCACAGTATGAACATATACAAACAACACTCAGTAGATGGAGTGAACACTCTCCCTCTCTCTCAGACACATACGCGCACGCACACACATACGCGCATGCACACACATAAACACACACACACACATCCACAAGTACAAATGTGCACCTGCGTGTGTGTGTGCGTGTGTGTAGCTGTGCCTGCTCTGACTGGAACATACTCCTCCTATGTGGCTGCTGAACCTGTGCTGATGCGGGTACAGTGGATGCAGCCAGCCTGTTAAAGTATTAATTCATACCCAGGGAAGCCAGTCAAGTCCTTTGAAGGGAATGCCCCATCAACCTAGTTTCCACCTCATCATGGTAGAAGCACACGCTAAAGCTGCCGAGCCTACCTTTGGACCTGTTCCCTAAAACTTTAACTTGAGAATTGTAGCACATGACGCTACTGAATATTGTAGTCTATAGTATTTGTCTTTTGTGGCGTGACATGCCATCAGCGCATAATGTATGCCTCTAAATATTTAAGCAAGTGAATCAAATCTGGACGCATACATTTATTCTGATTACTGCTACTGTAAACCCCGTCATCCCACACGTAGCTTACCCTCTGACACAACCGCACGAAACTTCAATGTGATCGAATCATATAAATCAGAAAGAAAGAAAAACGCTTTCTGGACGCGCGCTTAGGCTACTGTACACCGGACAGCCTCGGAAGCGCACCGCACCAAGGACGTAAACGACATGCTGCTGAATCCAGCCTACCTTGGTCGTAACGATGCATATGCAGTCCATTCTCCAGAGCACCGCGGCAGCCCCGAACCTCCTCTCAGCATCTCATTGTCGCCCACCGCGTCTCCGAGTTCACAAGCGGGGAAAAACTAGCCTACCTCCTGACAGCGCGCCGTAAATACACACACACACACACACCGCGACAGAGTGAGCGGCTCATACCACACAGCGGGAGAGGTGAATTAAAAAGTCTGACATTCCCCCCGAATTTCGTCGATGGATGCTGGCGGTTGTGTGAATTAACCGGAGGATGCTCTGCAGTTGCTCCGGGCGGGTTGCAGTGCGCCCCGGCTAGCAGATACTGGAACGTTAGTCTCATTGGGTCAGCGCTTAGGTAGTATGCGGGGTGGACAGAGAGTGGTAGGCTACCGTGTTCTCTGTGGCCTAGTAGCCTACCACTAGCCTGATCAAACCTTTCAACTTCAATCAATACAATCTCAACGCTTGATCGGGAATCTCAATACTCCCGCGCATCAACAAACCATGTATAAAGTCTGCCCAATGAATACTGAACCAATAGCTGATCTAGACCTATGTTTATTGATTTTGATATGCGAGACATTCGGATAATGTGAACTCGATAGACTACACTAGATACTGCAACTGCAAGTGAGTTAAAAAATAATAATAATAATGGATAAAAGACTGTCATACAACACGTTAACTAGGCCTACTGCTGATTAATAATGCATTTACTTATTTTGGTAAGTTAAGGGTTTACGAAATAAAGGTTTGAATTAAGTAGGCTAGGCTATTTTAGCTTCTTTTTTTTTTCTTCTTTTTTTATATACGGAATTGAGCTGAACCTTTATATCTAATCAAATCAAACTTTATTTATCTCTGTTTTTACAGGATGGAAACCACAAACAAGAGACCACTCACACTGAGCGACCAGGCAGTATGTGTGTTAAACCAGTCTCATAACTTCCTTTAGACATCTTAGGACACTATGAAAGTCCACAGCGATTTAACACAGTATCGCCTACACACTGCACAGCACAACCTGGTGCCACTGGAAAATATTGCAGACAGCAATGTCCCGCTTGCAAAGCTGGATGCCCAGAACAGGGCCCTCACCGCTCTCAAGGATGAGTCTGGTGACCTTATTACCCCGAAGCTCCTTGTTGATGAGGTCAGAGGTCAGGTTCATGCTCCTGGGCTGCTATAGGTCTGTCTATCCACTATAGGGTCATTATCACTATTAAGTTTGATAATAAGCATGTGAGGCTAGTGGCACGATGCGAAGCTCTGTCCCTCACAGCAAGAAGGTCCTGGGTCCTGGGATGTTAGCACTGCGGGTTCTGCCTAGAGTTGTAACTCAGCTGGGGTATCTCCCGGGCCTTTCTGTGTGGAGTTTGCATGTTCTCCCCATGTTCACATTCCCCAATACGAAAAACAGGTCGCTAACGCAGTCTGTCTGTGATGAAGGCGGACAGGAGCACTTTGATTGGTCCCTGGACACAGCTCTGCTGCCGGCTGCCCTTGGGGGAAGGACGACGGGATGTGTTAAGAGCAGAAGAATCTCATTGGCGGTCGCTCCTATCATTCGTGTGTGTGTGTGTTTGCTGTGTGTGTGTGTGTGTGTTAGCTGTGTGTGCTGTGTTTACTGCATGACGAATAAAGATAATTGTTGTTGATTGTCACAGCACCCTGTTGATGAGGTTGGAGCCAAGCTCCTGGGCTGCTATGGGTCTGTCTACTAGGGTCATCACCACTATTAAGGTTGATGATGTCGGAGCTCAAGATACAACTGTGTGTGTGATAGTCACATACCCTACCGTGTTACCCTGACTAATTCACAATCTTATTTGTTCGACAAAAAAGCTAAGAGAACATACACACAATGAGAGGTGCTGGCTAGGGCGTCATACCATTCAAATTGTGAAGATACTCAATTCTCCTTCCAGTGCATTTTTGTATTTATTTAATTAGCTGATGTTTCAGCTCTCCGCCTTCATGAAGGTCAATGATAGAATTCACTGGAAGGAGAAGTTAGTGTGGCTATACTTCACAATTTCACACCTTTCAAGACACTCAAGGTTTCATTATTTATCCACTGGGATAAATAAAGTATCTATCTATCTATCTATCTATCTATCTATCTATCTATCTGTCTATGTGTCTGTCTGTCTGTCTGTCTACTGTATCTATCATCTATTTATCTATCTATCTGTCTGTCTGCCTGCCTATCTATCTATCTATCTATCTATCTATCTATCTATCTTTGACTCAGTGCAGTCACAGTGAATGAAAGTTTCCTGTTTTCCTAGGACACACTGTGTGAGATTGATGACTTGATGAACCCCTGAAGAAGGTAGCTGCCCCCAGCACACGCCAATCCTCCTTCTCACATTAGTCAATTTCAGTCCACTAAACTGTTCATTCGACTGTTATGCCAAATTGGTTCTGAGTGGAAAACCATTACCTTGAATCAAACAGTTTTCTCCTAAATCAGGTTAATTGGTTTCTTCCCCCAATTATGCTGCAAGGGTTTCGGATGCAGAAGTGATGCTTAGAAGGGGAAATCTTTATTCTTCATACAGATGAGACCGAGACTTTGCCTAATCATTACAACCACCAATATGCGTGAAACATTTTCCCCTTACTCCAGTGGCAAGCCAGACTATTACTAGTATCCTGTATTAGACCATTATACTTCACTATCATTATCTTGTGTTGTTCTAATGTTGTTGCTACAGGGTTGAGGAGCCAGAACCAGAAGCATTTTCCTCCACTGTATATGTATTGCACAAAGGACATTACAATAAAGGCATGTGAATCTGAACCAGACCTGCCTCCCCATCTCCACCAACAGCACAACAAGAAAAGGGCGGCCAGACAGCCTGTCTCTCCTCCTACCCCTCAGCCTGCCCCCCCTTCACCCCAGCACTGCTTTTTGTATTTTGTATTTGCACTTTTTGTACTGTTTGCACTGTCATGTGTCAAGTCACTATGTCGTCTACAACAGCATATGCCTTAACCCTAATCAAATTCCTAGTACTGTATGTATGAATTATATACATGGCAATAGACAGATCTTGAGAACAGAGTCCAGCCCTGGAGGGAAGCCAGGCAGCCAAGGAAGGGCTCAGCTCCTCACTGCAGGACTAGCGTGAATGGGTGGACTTTAGAGAGGCAGATCAGAATTCAGAGAACAAGAGACTCAGCTCCCGAAATGAAATCCCTTTCGGGGGAAAACTCTGCTAAGGATGCTCTTCTGGCCTCCCCGACGTCAAGAGCTGACACATCAGGCTCCAAGGCGAACTGTCTTTTGAGCTGAAAAAGCACCTTCTCCTACTTAAACTGTCCCGGCAAATGATCTTCCTATGAGTTTACTCTGAGAGGCTGCTGTCTGATAGCCAGATCACGGTAATGGCAATCTATGAAGTGATGAGCAGAACCAGAGCCTCCAGACACACAAATTTAGTCCCGTTTGGAGAACAACTCCGCTAAGGATGCTCTCCTGGCCGTACTGTTCTCAGAGGCTGATGCAGGATTGGAACCGGAAGGTACATGAGAAGATGCAGGCCTCCAGAGAATAGCCTGATTGGTCAGCAATGCCGCCAGTCCCTCCCTGGAGGCAGAGAGGCTGCTCTGTAATAGGCTGACTGCAGAACCGACTGGTCACAGTGTGGTCGCAGAGCCGAGCCGCCATCGGAGAGCGAGAGGAGCAGATCTCTCAGCTGAGAGCGAGCCTCTGGACGGAGACCTCGGCCGGGCAGTCTCTCACGGTGGCCAAGGCCCAGGCAGCTCCAAGCTATGAAATATCGGAGACACACCCCTGGCCAGAGGTCAGAGAAGCTCATCGTCCAGCTGGACGGCTTCCATGAAACAGGAACAATGCCAAGTATGACCAGAAGAAGGCAGCGGAGCCTCTCTGTGTCGAGCTCAAAGATGCCAAAAAGCTCTGCAGTGAGCTGGCGGAGGCAGAAACAAGAGCAGAGGCTGCATCAGAGCAGCTGAAGGGGCTGAAGGAGCAGCTCAGCGAGAAGATACTGGCCTTGCTGGTGAAAAACCAGGCAGCCCGGCGTGACCTCAGGCCTCAGCTTGCATGCTTTGATAAGCTGCGGTCCCAGAACAGCACCAAGCGAACGCACACAGCTCCCCCATAAGAAGTGGGGCGGACGCGAGGAGAAGCCCGAGCTGCGGTGCAGAGAAGCGCAGCCAGACCGTCCAAGTCTCCTGGTCAGACTTGGCCTCGTTCCTGCTTCAGGGAAGCCGTCCAACCGAACAAGACCTCTACCCAACATTGTGTCTCCTATCTTCCATAGCCAGCAGCTGCCTGGGCCTTGGCCACTGTGTCTAAACGTTATGTATACAGTATTATATTGCTCTAATCGTACATCCTGTAATATGCTACACAGAGAACGACACTTTTCAAGCCCCTGCAGGGTTTGTTGGCAATTCTCCTTCACATTATATGTAAATTATATTTTGTAACTTTTACATTTTTATTTTCTGTGTAATTTTCTGTGTCTGGAGGCCCCAGGCGTGTTGGATAGGAACCAGACACTGAAGAAGCAGAATGTGAAGCTCCTTACAAACCAACGACTCCCCAAGCACCAGAGAGTGGCCTCGAAACACAAGTTCCTCCTAACAGACCGCGGTTGAGTTGCCTCCCGAAAAGACCAAGACACCCTGCAAGCAGACCACAGATCCCTACAAATTAAACTGCACGGTTCTCTAACAGACACCAAGTTCTTACAGACATCCCCTCAGGGAGGAGGAAGCCAGAAGGATCCAGAGGAAGGTCCAAAAGAAACCGATGGCAAGAGTGTAATAATAAGCCATCTGAGTGCAAAGAACCCACTTGTCAAGCACACTTGTCACACAAAAAAAATAAAAATAAAAGAATATATATATATATATATATATATATATATATATATATATATATATATATATATATATAATAAATAAATGGAATATTGTAAAGATAATCTTTCCTTGAGGTTTATTTTTGGCATGTATTTCATTATTTTGAATGTCATTTTGCGGAAACTGTTCTGATTAATTTGTTGAATGAAAAATAAAATCTGAACAACCTTCTACAATTGTTTTAACGCTATTTAACATGTTACTTACATAAATTAATTATGCAAAAATTAACATGTTAAAAAAAGGAATGGCAATTAAACTTTTCTTTTTTTTTTATTAATCTTTTTTGCCCGGTGGACCCTGTAGGCTACAGAAAGCAGGCAGCACAGAACAAGTAGGCTAAGGCTACCTAAGACAATCACACTCTATTGGTGTGTGAATGTGTTTGTGAATGTGTGAATGAGAGGCCATTGTACAGTGCTTTGGATAAAACCGCTATATAAGTGCAGTTACCATTTACATATCTTTTCCAGCACATTTTATTTAATGTCCCATTCTATTGCCTCCTTCTTGCCAACTAGCTTCAACCCTGTGGGGGCTTGTTGCCAGGTTGGCTTGGGGTTTTACTAACCTCATCATTGCCGGACATACAGTACAAACAGTTAGTATATCCCGATAGTTCTAACAGAGCGGGTTGCCAGGTTGGGCGAGCAGAGTGACTTACCTCTGTGCTAGGTGAAAGACTGCTGGCAACGCTGTCTGAGGTGCTGGAGAGGTTAGAAGTGGAGGCGTCCACCATGGCGGCCGAGAGGGCCGAAAGGGCCGGGGTCGGGGTTGCAGCGGGCACCGCTGGGGGCGCCGGGGAGTCCGGTGGGCGTGTCAGGGGCCCCACCCCGGGTTCCTCTATGGGGGCCGAGGGCTCTGCCGTCTGGGATGGGTCGCTGCATGTTTGGCTGTCCAGTAAGGTCACTTCGTAATACTCCTGGATGTCTGAGAGGAGGTAGAGGGGATCATTAGAAACATCAGTCTACTTATTAGTATTAAGAGAGGGGTGTTCACACACCCTTTGATTCCAAGTTAGGTTTTGGCCCAGGTCAAGCAGTCCCATTAAAGCATGTTTGTGTGTGTTTGTGTCTGTGTGCGTGCCCCTCCCCTGGGCGCAGGGCACTGAGTGGCTGACGCGGGTGAATTCATCGGCCCTTTGCCCACAGCCCAGTGACAGTCTGCACACAGAGACCCACGCCGCTCCACCGAGGGCACTGAAACAAAAACACTTAAATCGTACAAAAAGTACATTTACTGTGTCTCTTCAACCAACAGGACTTCAGTGTTGTTGGGATGGGGGACTAGGGGGCCTGTGATCTGGGGGGAGGACGGGTCTGGAGGTCGGGGGAGGACGGGGGCTCGGCTGGGTCTGGGGGGGGGGGGGGCTCGGGGCCCAGAACGGTGCCAAGGATGAATGGGGGAACAACGGAGGCCTGTTGTGTTTGTTTACCCTTTCACCCAGCTGCCCGGACCCTGGAGACGGCAGGGCATCCGTCACTACACGGGAGAGGAGGGAGGCAGGGGCGGGCACACACATACACACACACACACACACACACACACACACACACACACACACACACACACACACACACTAAGGAGAACTCACAAGACACACACACACACACACACACAGAGACACAGCTTGCCACCAAAGTGCCCGCACCACATAGAAACCCTCCATTGCCACAGTAACAACCTTTCCTGTGGGTACGGTAAAGAAATGACATCAGTCTGAAGCTGAAGATATGCTCCTGTGGCATGTGACATCTTGGTCATATCAGCAGCATTCCAACACATGAACACATTCAGTCATTTAATTAAATAAGTATTCTTTGGCGTGGTGTGTTTCAGAGGGGTGTCTCGTCGGGGATACAACGGCAGCAGATGGGGAGTGCATGGACCTGTGCTCTGAGGCTGGAGACGCATGGTTTTCAGGCCATCCTTCCCCAGACTAGCGAGGGCCTGTCACCTGGCTCCACTCACACAGCCTGTAGGCCAATACTACACAGCCAGGCTATATATAGGCATGGGGAGGTAGAAATGACAAGGAGAGCAGTGTACCCTGGTGTGGCACTGGGAGCCACAGGCGCGCACACACTCAGACACACACTCACACACGCACGCACGCATACATGCATGGACACACGCACACACCCAAACTTAGACACACTCACACACACATGCATACACACACACACATGCATGCATGCACACACAAACATTTCTACACACACAGGCCATGAGTACAAACACCCACACACACACATGCATACATACACACAAATATACACACACACAGACACACATACTTGCACACACACATACATACACACAAATACACAGACACATCACCAGAAATACACACACGCACACATACTGTACACACAGGAGGACCAGACAGGAGAATGAGTCAAGATTTCACCGAGCTCTGGTCGAGTCATCGTGTTGTGCGCCCCCTAGTGACCACACACAGGCACTGAAACTGTCAGCATGAACAGGACTAGAACAGTATGTATCTGGAAACCCCCCAGAGGTCCACAAGTTTCCAGATAGTTCTCAGGGTAGCAGCGATAGCAATTTTTTTTCCGCATACATAATATCTGATTCCTGCAGGGATGCAGAGAACACGTATTATTCAGAATGTCAAGTAAACAACATCACTGTAATCTATCAAACTGTTCAGTCTTGTTTGTATTGTATTCACAGTGTAGCAGGTGTGTTGCTGCTCACTAGATTACTCTCTTAGTTGCACTTGTGAGTTCTGGCGAGTAGTGGTACAGTTGCGTTTGCTAAATGACTGTAACGTAATGTAACGTATTGTGTTCTAATCTGGGGTGTGGCACTTGTAGGTCAAAGTGTATGCACGTGACTAGCAGATTATTACAGGTTACAGGTCCAATAGTGAAGCCAGCTATGAACTGTGTGTGTGTGTGTGTGTGTGTGTGTGTGTGTGTGTGTGTGTGTTTGTGTGCTGGCAAACTTTTTTTTTCTTTTCCAACATGGCATTAATGTTTGCACTCCCGAGACATAACGTCCACCTAACGTACCAACTATTCAGATCAAAAGAGCAGGACGGGGTGTGTGTGTGTGTGTGTGTGTGTGCAGGTGTGCGTGTGTGTGTGTGTGTGTGTATATATATGTATGTGTGTGTGCGTGTATGTATATATGTGTGTGTACTGTATATGTAGGTGTGTGTAAGTGTGTGTGTATATGTGTCTGTGTGTATGTGTGTGTGTGTGTGTGTGTGTGTGTGTGTGTGTGTGTGTGTGTGTGTGTGTGTGTGGTAATAAAGAAGGAGTTTGGGATTTGGGAGGGAAGTAACAACACTTCTCCGTGACACCTGTGTAGCCCCACCACGGCCCGCATCTCGCCAGCCGGTCAGAGGGGAACAGGGCCCAGTCCTGCGGTCAACATCCCAGGTGTGTATGTTTAGACACCTACATCTGAGTGAGAGAGGCGCCCACCTCATGAGACGGGCCCCAGGCAGTAGGAGACCGGCCATGGCCCAGCCCTCTACAGGGGAACTCACCCCCGGGGGGCAATCATGCCAGACTATCAATGGATTACACTGACACTGACTCCTACCACCCATATCTGACCGAGACCGAACCAGATTACAACCTGCTGTGCCGGTCCTCCTCAGCTCAGGGAGGGGGTGTTTTTTGTGTGCCGCCAAACTTTTCTCCAACGTGGCACTAATGTTTCCTGTTCTGATACGTGTCATCAGCTGAAAGGGCCTACTATCAGATCAAAAGAGCAGGGCGGTGTCTGTGTTTGTGTTTGTGTGTGTGTGCGTGCGTGCGTGTGTGTGTGTGTGTGTGTGTGTGTGTGTGGGGCCAGGAGATGAGGTTTACGAGGCTATAAAACAGACTTCTCAGCTACACCTGCAGTATGAAACAGTATTAAAAAAGACGTGATAGGTCTCTCGATCAATCACAGGTTCTCTATGGAGACACCCCCCCCACACACACACACACACACCCACACACACACCCACACCCACACTCTCGCTCTCTCTCTCTCACCTACTCTCCCTCTTCTTTTAAAAACAGAGATGTAACTCAGTCACGTCAGACAGATTCCTGGTGTGGAGCCAGACTGGAGAAAACCTACACTTTTGAGTCAGGGCAACAATGCCAGGGGGAGGAGAGTGAGACAGTGAAAAATCACCCACGCCAAAACCAGCACCACACTTGGAATTCCTGCCACACTGCAGTGTTGCTGTGGTGGCGTGGTGTCTGTCGGGTAGGGCGACCCTTTCACACAGCCTGGTTGCAAATGTCTTCCGATAGGGATCATGAAAAACACAGTGCAATTCCTAAAAACAACATAAACCACATTGGGAAAGTCAATCTGCAGAGGGGGAGCATGGTAAATGTGTTTCTAAGGCTTCTGTTTAGTTACACAAAGCAAAGCTAACTACTCTGTGTGGTTGCAGTAACACAAAGCAAAGCTTAACTTTAAGTCTCAAGAGATCCTCAGACCACCTCCTGTTCAGTTGTACTGTTGAATTCACCACACCGTGACTATGAGAAAACATGTGATTAAACACAGGTGCATGTAAAAAATGAGTAAAGACAAAGAGAAAGAGAAATAATGTGAGATCAGAGTGCTTAGGGTGAGGGAGTGTTGGGTGAAACAGAACAAACCAGTTTAGGTGGCTGCGAAGACTGGTTATGTGACAATGTTCTGAAAAGTACACTGTTGGCTGTTGGGCAACTGACTACTGACTCCAAACTATTATGTGTGGTACAGTAGTAGCTAGAGGCCAGGTTTTATAACCAGAGTAAGCTGGTAGAATTTACTTGAAACTGAATTAAAACCTAGGCTATAGGCAAGACTCAACAGCTTTCAACAGGCTTTGAGAGTATGAAGGTAGATGTTTGGGATATATCCTTTGCCTACCTATCAAGGCTTGGAAGAGGTTACTCTGAAACACCTTGATGACTTTATCCAGTGACTCTCTGAGTCGCACGTCTTCCGTCTGGCCAAGTTTTTCTCGATATTCCTCCAAGAGCCTGAGAGCTCTGTGAGCATCTGCAAACAAATATTGTAAAAGAAAATATGTATAAGTTTACATAATAATAGGCCTAATAACAATAATAATAATAATGATAATAATAATAATAACAACAACAATAATAACAATAATATTCACAACACCTATACATGAATGAATGAATGGTTAGTTTAGGCTACTATAGGCACGAATCACTAATTAATGAACACAGATATTGTAGAATAGACCACTTAAGTTCAAGTTTTACACTGTAGATCCCAGACAGCTGAGCTGACCGTGTAGGCTAGGTTCGCAGCCTAGCCTATGATTCTCAAGCGTGACAGGTGGATTCCAAACAAACTCACACGTGTAGCATTGATGTTCGTCGGTAGGCTATTTGATGCAATGGATCGTGAGATAAGATGTGTTTCGCGAGATGAGTTTACTGGCAACGTTCATCTAATACAGATTACTGTCCTATTCCCTGCATAGCGCCTTGATCAAAACTCTGCAGCACCATGCTGGTATTATGCGGAAACGATTCTTAACATAAAATACAGAGTTGACATTCTCTCACCTTTCTTTTTTAGTGGCATAGCGTATCGCAAAGGCAGCTCCGGGTCCGACACCAAGTGTCACTGCCGCCTGTCCTGACAGTCCTGGTGCTGCTCGCTGGCGTGGTGACCCACTCCTTTGATATCAGACAGATGATCCAGAAGAGTTCGCCGGTCGCGACGCAGCCTTTGCACACACAAAACGGTAGGCTACAGACAATAGTGAGCCTTGACTATCCAACTCGCGTTTAAGAACTACTGGTAGGCTATCACATAGCCGCCTATAGCCTACCTCTACATGAAACAGCAGAAGCCGATATTGACAGCACAGTGCCACGGACCCCCCGCGGCAAAAACGCCAATGTTGCAACCTTGTGATGCTGGTGCTAGTGCTAGCCTACTCGTTAACCGACCCAATCAATATCAACTGCCGTTCAACTGGCAAGACCATATCCCCAGACCTCAGCTAGTTGTTTAGCTCAAACCCTCTTACAGATTATAGAATAGAATATAGAATATTGACAGACCAATTTTTCGCAACCTCTTACACTTTTACATTAGGCTATGGAGTTCAGTAGACTAAACCTTCAGATCTGACTGTCGCTTGCTGAATAGAAAGATTTGGTCTCCGTAAACCAATCATGTCCATCTGCATTAGGTTACGTGGTTCAGACATCTGATGACTCTCACGAGTCCTCCTGGCTGGTTCTCAACTGTAGCCTACCTCCACAACTTTCCTTTGCTAATAGCTCCTCTCACTTCTCCCCTATGTGCCTGACTGTCCAATAGCTATAGGCTGTTCACACAACGGGTAGGCTACTCTTATCAGGCTGGCTCATCTCACACTACCCTGCCAAGCACTCTCTAATCAAACCAAATGATACTTCTATGAGACAAAGCATTGAAGGTGTTTGAGATTATACTTTTGAATCCAGGGAATTGTTACTTTATAGAAGCGACGCAGTGGGATTAATGCTAATCCCATAATCCCACACCTGACTAAAGAGGCGACGGATTGTAAGTAACTTGGCCTGTGATCCCGAGATTTGTTTCATAACCTGCAAGGCTTTAGCTCACCCAGGTAATACAGCTGTATGGCACAGGGCCATGTAAGAGACCCCGGTTCAGAGGTGCAGTGGTCCAGCCGTACACCCAAATCATCTTGATGTCGTCCATCTTCGGACCACCAGGCTGTCTTCCTGATCTGACCGTAGAAGTATATGCAGGAGCGTGAAGGAGACTCGGGTTCGATACTCAGTGTGTCACATGCAACGCAAAACCACAAAAATCTCTGCGGTGCACAACATAAAGTAATCCATATCATGCAGGTTTCTAACACAGTTCAAGGCTCTGTAGTCTTCTTCTCATCTCTGACCGCCTGTTGGTTCTGCGAGTCCATTGTCATGTTAAGCAACATCTTTTGTGCTGGGGAAAACAGCAGTCTATTTCAGGACCCTCTCAGACCTGTGTTTCTGGTAAACAACACTGCCTCTCGTTATTATGTAAACCCAGGGTGCTTGTATCTTCTCTCTCTGCCTGGTAGGCTACAGTAAGCCGTTATGAGTAGGCCTGCCCCCTATGAATCTAACTGCCTGGTAGGCAAGGCTGTTATGAGTAGGCCTGACCCCAATGAATCTAACTGCCTGGTCGGTAAGGCCGTTATGATGAGTAGGCCTGGCCCCTATGGATCTAATGATACTTGCTCTTACATGTGTACACAGGCTAGCAATACAACTGTGGCCCAGCTCATATGTAGTATAGTGGTGTGTGTGTGTGTGTGTGTGTGTGTGCGCGTGCGTGTGTGTGCGTGCATGAGAAGAGAAGGGTGATATATACAATCATATTCATAACACAATAGCAACATCTGTATGAATATTATTTTATTCATGTATTCCAGTCCGTGTGTGTTAAACTGTTTGTACTTTGTGTGTCAAACTTGTTGTTCCTCTATACTGAACTACAGTGTGCCGAAAGTTCAGCTCTGTGTGACGGTGTCTCTCTCCTCTCTGCACTGCTTGTTCACAATGTGGATCTTTTGTCTCTATTCGGAGGACTGTAGGACCACTGTATGTGTCCACTTCATCAACCCACAGAGCAGATGGCCTGTCTCCCTCTCTGCATACAGACAGCACACAGAACACATGCCATGGGTAATACAGTACTAGCTAGCAGAGTCCATCCCTACTGCTAGACTAGGGATTCAAACCCACATTGCTAGGACTCAAACTTATCACTGCTAGACCAGGGATTCAAACCTATTAGAATAGAATAGAAAGTTTATTTTGGCATATATAACCAGTACAGGTATAGGTACATTCTTGTCATTGCTTGTCCTTACAGTATTAGCACTAATCAGTTCTTCATTCCAGGTACACAGCTAGACATGTACAGGCTCCCAAGCTGTACATTTACTATCTGTAGTTTAGCAGTCTAGCAGTATCATCCTCATCTACTTATCCCATCTGATCATAGGGATTCAAACCTATTACTGCTGGACCATGGATTCAAACTTACTACTGCTAGAGCACTGTTTTAAACCTATTACTGCTAAAGTAGACTAGGGATTCAAACCTACTGCTACACTATGGATTCTTACCCATTGCTACTAGACCAGGGACTCAAACCTATTACTGCAAAACCCGGGATTCAAACCTAATACTGCTACAATATACTAGGGATCCAAACCTTACTGCTAGACCAGGAAGCCCAGGGATTCAAACCCATTACTGGATTTGAACCCATTACTGCAAGACTAGGGATTCAAACACATTACTGCAAGACCATGGATTCAAACCTATCACTGCTAGACCAGGGATTCAAACCCATTACTGCTAGGCCAGGGATTCAAACCTATTATGGCAAGACTAGGGATTCACAAACCCATTACTGCTAGACTAGAGATTCAAACTGCAAGACCAGGGATTCAAACGCATTACTGAAAGACCAGGGTTTCAACCCCAATACAATGAAACCATACCGCATCCATGTACTGCATCTAGAGGCAGTACTGGATGACTGTTAGGGTTAACTAACTAACTAACTAACTAACTAACTAACTAACTAACTAACTAACTAACTAACTAACTAACTTACTAACTAAGTAGCTAACTAGCTAACTAGCTAACTAACTGACTTACCAATTAGCTAACTAAATATCCAACCAACTAATGAACTAACTCACTAACTCATTAACTAACTAGTAACTAACCAATGAACTCAGTTACTGTATACATTGCACTTTAGGCTGTGTACCAGACTTTTTTTTTTTAAAAAGTTTTTTTTATTTTTTTATTTTTTTTATTGAGTGTCTTAGGGGCTTGTCATTGACTAGTGTAACTGTCTGCTTTATTGTAGGCTGTACATTATTATTGGTGATGTGTGCATATGAGTTCATATAACTAAAATCACTCAGCTACTGCACATGGTGTCCTGGTATTGCTACTAGCCACATATTTAGTGGAATGCAAGTCATGTACATAAGTGTTTCTGGCATGATGGTGCTGTAAGGGATTGTTGCCATGACAGTTTATTGATTTATGGATTGATTGGCTTGTTGGTGGCCTCTGTTTCTCTCTCTCTTGCTCTCTCTCACTCTATCTGTCTGTCTCTAGTTGAAAAATATGCCACATAAGATCTATCTCTCTGCGTCCCTCCCGCCCCCTCTCTCTCTCTCTCTCTCTCTCTCTCTCTCTCACACACACACACACACACACATACATTCCTCTTCGTGGACAAGATAGTATCTCTCACTCTCTACTCTATTGTTGGTTGTGCAGTCGCCGGCCTCCGTCAGGGGGGACGGGTCTTGTGAGAGTCATGACGCCAGGCGCCGGACACTACCACCATGTCGCCGTGCCAACAACACCCACCCCTGTCCCCGGGAACAGAGGCCCATTTTCTCTCTGGCAAGTGGACACACACACAGGGCCTACACTCACTCACTCAGCTGACCTGGGGCCAGCCAGGACACATCAGGGGACTGATATCACCCGTGAAGGAGGAGGAGATGATATATCATTGGGTGTCATTGTTTTGAGAAGCGTGATGTCGCGGCGCAGACAGGAAGTGAGTTGCAGGTGCGACGGTGCAGTGTCTGAGCAAGGGGAGGCCTGGCCTTCATTGTTGTGGGGGGAAAAGAGGAGCGGTTGTCCTAGATAGCTCATTATGTTTAATGCATAATTCAGAACGTGGTAATACCCTTCAGAGTCCTCTGTTGACGTCAGCTTCCTTCCCACTCCAATACAGCCTCTTAAATCCTCCTCCTCTCCATTCACACACCTCTATTCAGCGCTGACTGAATACAACAGAGGACTTATCGCCAAGGCAGCTTACAGCTCTCTTTCTCTCTCTGCTCTCTGTAGCCAAACAGCAGGCAATTAGATTGGCTACTGAGTGTAGAGGGAGCTCAGCCAACCAGACCAGGTTAGTACACACACACACACACACACACACACGTGCACAGACACACACAGATGTACACACACACACACATACGCATGCACATGCACACAAATGCATAAATGGTATATACAGTAAGTCCCAGGTAAGGGCTACCTCATCATGAGCATGTGGTTCACACACACACACACATACACACACACACACACACACACACACAAACACACACTGACAGACTACCAAGAAGAATTTACAAAGGACCATATGGTGAGATTAAAACACAGCTATCAGACTGTCAATCCAAACAGAGATGTGAGAGGGTTTGGGGAACAGACTGTACTACAGACTACACCATAATCCACTAATCAAATAGATTCAAGATGGAGTTGAGCTTACTCGTACATTGTACAAAAGATATCCTAATCTGATTAGTGTAGTATGTGTGTGTTCACTATTCATACAATATGTGTGTGTGTTCATATACGTGTGTGTGTGAGTGTGTGTTCATATGTGTGTGTGTGTTGTGACATCCTCCCTGGGGATGGGTGGCGGGAGGCTGCCATAACCTGGCCGCGCCATGCGCAAGAGGCCATCTTACGATGGGGTCCGACCGCCCTTCGTAACGTATCCCTTGGCTGTGGTATACCTTGGCTAAGAAGGCTCTGAGAAACAGCGCTTCGGCTCCAAGGAGGGCTAACGATGTATCTTCGGAAGGTACATCGTAAGGGTGATTTACGATGTACCTTGGGTGGAGCTGTTTCCCAGAGCCTTCGTAGCCAAGGTATACCTTGGCTTAAGAAGGTTCTGGGAAACGAATCGCCACCTAGAGGTGGACCTAACGATGTTCTTAAGAAGCACGTAGCGCTACGATGCCTTAACGATGCCTCTGGGAAACGCGGCCCAGTTCAACACCACGGACAGCGCCACAGGGGTGAAGGGGCCGAGACCCGACAACCTAGGCCCCGTCATCACCTTGGACAGCACGGCCAGGTCGTAGACTACCTATACAGGCGGTTCCTGGTTGCCTGGGCAACGCTGCTCCCCATTCCCCAATCAGGCCGGGAAGCAACGCGCACCGGCTGCACCCACTTGGCTAACGAGCCTGCAAGCAGCTAAAGGCCCAACTAGGGAGACACTCAGTAGTCTTTCAATTCAGTGAGTAGTGGACCGAGACTGCCTAACATTCATTTTTTGTGCCTAACGTTTGTTTCCCCGTCGCCCACAGAAGCCGGAGCAGTGCCCCTGTGAGTAAAGCGTGCCCGAGGCCCTGGGGAAACTGACCCTGTGACGGATTATATTTTCAGTTTCCCTTTTTTGGGGTTGTTTTGTTGAATAACTGTGCCGAGGTGCTTAAACGCTCACTGCCTGGACATTGTTTGCTGTGCTCCACATGGTTATCTTGACTCAGGAGGTGTGTGTGTGTGTGTGTGTGTGTGTGTGTGTGTGTGTGTGTGTGTGTGTGTGTGTGTGTGTGTGTGTGTGTGTGTGTGTGTGTGTGTGTGTGTGTGTGTGTGTGTGTGTGTGTGTGTGTGTGTGTGTGTGTGTGTGCGTGTGCGTGTGCGTGTGCGCGCGTGCGCACCTTCCATCCACACCACCAACACTGAACAGGAGCCTGACGTAACACGCTAACCATGACACACACACACACACACACATACACACACACGACGGATGGAAGTAGTATGCTGCCATCTGCTGGAGTATCAGTCATTTAGCTGTGTGTTTGAGTGCTGGATTTTATTTTCCTCCAGCAGGTCTCAGCTGAGGTAGACCAGTCAGAGGAGCAGTACCAGCTGAGGTCAGGTAGACCTTGACTACAGGACCAGTACCATGCTGAGATAGACCTGGGCTACAGTTGAGATGACCAGTACAGTACCAGCTGAGATAGACCTGGACTAGGACCAGTACCAGCTGAGGTAGACCTGGACTACAGATGACAGGACCAGACCAGCGTAGGTAGACCTGGACTACAGATGACAGGACCAGACCAGCTGAGGTAGACCTGGGCTACAGAACCAATACCAGCTGAGGTAAACCTGGACTACAGGACCAATACCAGCTGAGGTAGACCTGAACTACAGGAACAGTACCAGCTGAGGCAGACTTGGACTACAGGTGAGAGGATCCAATGGGGATAAGACTAGATTAGTAGTACTACTAGGTGGTCGTTGTACGAGCCCTCCCATCGGCGCTTCCAGTCATCCCGATCCTCCGTACATCTGGCTACTGTAGCTTGCCGGTACCATTACTGAGTACGTCCATGGATGCTAGTGTGGAACGCCCTTGTGACCGAAGCCTGTGTGTTGGCTCCCACAGCACCAGTTTACTGGCTGGCAGCTCCTGGTGTGTCTGGCAGTGAACTACCAGCCTCATTCTCCTGACTCACTCACCCATTGTGACCACCCCCCCCGCCATACAGATGCTTGTTGGTAACATGGACAAGAGCAGACATTCCTAGACGATCACTGTCTGGACAATGAGAGATTTCATTGAGAAAGGAAGGGAGGGGAGATGATGTGCATCGATGGCATCTCTATGGAGTAGCGATCGATGGATAGATACAGTAGATAGACAGACGGATGGATAGATACAGTAGATAGACAGACGGATGGATAGATAGATCTTAGATATTTTAGCCTTGTGAGACCATCCTAAACTTAGTATCTTAGTTTAATATCAAAGACAAATTCAAGTAAAGGAGGGAGACAAAATGTCAACACAATCATTATTTATACTGTCTCTCTTCCACACGGTCAATTGGAATAGCAGTAATAGTTTGTAACATAACAGGATTGAGTCGGTGACGCAAAATAGTCTATGATTCATACCCTGGGCAGAAATGATTATCTGACACCCGAAGACGCCTATACAAAGAACTGTCATTAGTCAATACGCAACAGAGACAATGCAGCTGTATACTCTTACTGCTGAGGCGTCATATAGGTGTCACAGTAGTTTGGCCCTCTATGAATGTGATCTATGTTCAGCTTTTCTCCTACTGGGTCTATAGACTGACAAAGGAGTGATCCCATTCACATATCTTGTGTGTGTGTGTGTGCGCGCTGAGTCTATAGACTGACAAAGGAGTGATCCCATTCACATCTCTCCTGTGAATGTGTGTGTGTCTGTTTGTTTGTTTGTGTGTGTGTGTGCATGTATGCGTGTCTGTGTGTGTGTGTGTCTCTGCATGTCTGTGTGTGTGTGCTTTGTGTACCTGACCTGACATGACCGTGGTGGAGTGGCCCTGCCTGTTAGACAACTACTGACTCACCTGTATGACGAACAAGCCTCGCTCTTAATCTACAGTGGCACGTCCAGAGGGCAGTCACGTGTGTCTGTGTGTGCGCGCGCAACACAGAGGACCACACGTGGACGCTCAGCGATAGGCAACAAGCACTGCAGCGGCGTTGTTTGTGTTTGACCGTTCACATACCCCATGCGTCGCGCATAGCTGCCAAGAGGAACTCATGAATATACAAAGGACTCACCTCCTGAGGATTTAATACCTGTATTTTGCACTGTTCATTACTGTCCTGTCTTGCACTGTACCCTGTCTAATGTCTCCATCAGTGTTATGCACCAATTGAAACCTACAGACGAAGAACTATATAAGTGCCATTTACATTTACAATTGTGTTACTGTTTTGTAATCTGTGTCTTCTGACTTTTACATTTAAAAGAGGGTTAAATTCATAGCACTACATAGAATATGTATACTTGCAAGTGATATCATTCACACAACATATTATTAGTATGTTCATCAAGTGATTTCAAATCAAACTTTATTTGTATAGCGCATTTCATACACAGAGGCAACACAATGCGCTTTACAGAGAGCAAAAGGGGGATGGACATAGATCCTCCCCCTACATTTTCCAGAGGAAAGCCAAAAAAAAGCAGTTCACCCAGGGGCCGAAATAGGTGAGCTGTAAAAATTCTTCCCTGACCTCTCTCAATGAAATGATCGAGAAAGCTCCTGGAAAATATTTAAATCTATTGGCTTGGTACATTTACAGAGCATTAAACATGGGCTTAATACTTCATACGAGAGACATGACTATTAGTAGAGCAGATAAATAGTTAGAGATGTTACCTATGGTAGGCCATTATGTGTTAGCTATCCTTGTAGTCCATAATAGGATATTTAAGTGCATCTTATAATAAGGCACACAGTAAGCATTTAGCAGACAGGCTCCTATAGAATATAGAGAACTAGGTAAAGCTGCTAAGCAGAAGAGGGGAAACAAAAAGCAGACAGCCAAGAAGGGGGTGACTTGATAGGGGCTGGTGACACATAATGGGATGGAGCTGGATACGAGGATGGCAGGGAGCCTCTCCAGGAGCCAAGGGGACCTTAGGAGGACTTTGACCGGGAATAGGGGAAGGAGGGGACTTTTCGGGACTTGGGTATAATCTGTTACGGATCAAGCGCTCCCTAAAAAAGAACCAGGCCAGGTCTAGCCTGGCTTATGTGCGTGGCTGGCTTGTCTGGACTGGTAGAACGGAAGCTAGTCATGCCACTGAAATAGCTGTGAATTGAAATGACATGAAATAATGTCTGATAAATTAAGATAGGTCTTGACACTGGACACATCAGTTTAAATGCTTCCAATGCTAATCCAGCACAATAAGAGTGGGATAGCCAGTTAGCTCAACAACTAGCAGGAGCTTCCATAACATTAATGGTAGCGGTCAGTGGCTAAAGATGATTCCTGTAACGTTAGCTATTTTACTGCAATTGATTCAACTTCTGTTTCTGGACAAAGGTAAGGGATAAAAAGATTGGAGTGAAAGGATGAATGTGTGGAGGTTTGGGGTATAGTCCCATAAAGTCATCCCCACCGGGGCCTTGAACCCCGATCTCCCGTGTGGGAGTCCATTGGCATGGGAGTCCATTGCTTTCACCGCTACTCTACTTGTGCAGTGGAGATAAGCAGGTTGATTTTGCTGCCTTCTTTATTTTGGTGTGCTGGGACTACTGCCTCTTGTGGTGCCAACAGAGAAATGCAGGCCAACATTCAACGGAGGGAGGGAGGGAGGGAGTGATAACCCGACAAACGCTATACTAGGTGTGCTGGCTTACAGCCACGCACAAAAATACTGAATATTGAGCCACCATAGACCACACCACATCACACCACTACCATCTCTAGTTACAACCATGAAAATCTACATCTGGTCGTCAGTTCTTTTGTAAGCCTCTGAACAACAGGAGTGACTCCATTGTGTGCGGGCTGCCTGGGGCTCCTGGCTGGGTGACTGACTGACAGCTCTCTGAAACACAAACCCTTCCCCTTGTAACACTTCTTCGTGAGAAGGCAGGGCGCAGAAGAAGAAATATCATGTTTATTAAACCTGAGTACGGGAGTATCTGGCCTCGAGTTAAGATTATTAGGACCAGATTTTTAGGGCCCGAGCACTGGCTGTGCGAGGCCCTATTGAAATTGTAAGGATTATTATCTCCCTTCTCCTACCTTCTACCTTCTTCTCCCCAAACATGCGTTTTTGGCGGCCTAAACACTGATGAAAACGCATGAAACTTTGCAGATACGTCAGTCATATGTATACATTATTCAATTTGTCAGATATTTCTCACGCTTCATGAAGGTTCTGTCCTGAACACATCTATGTGTCAGTATTGCGTCATACTTATAACGCCACCTATTGGTGAAACAGGAAGTCCTCAAAACTCCTACATACATTATCCGATTTGCACCAAATTGCTGACGCTTCATGAATGTCGCATTCTGAACACATCTGTGCATCAGTATTGAGTCATAGTTATAGCGCCACCTACTGCTTACAGGAAGTCCTCATAACTCCTACATTCATTATCCAATTTACCCCAAATTGCTCACGCTTGATGATTGGTCGTGTCCTGAACACATCTGTAGGTCAGTATTGAGTCACACTTATAGGGTCGCCTACAGGTCAAGCAGGAAGTCATCATAACTCCTACATACATTGTCCGATTTACAGAACATTTCTCACGCTTCATCAAGGTACCGTCCTGAACACATCTATGTGTCGGTATTGAGTCACGCTTAGAGCGCCACCTACTGGTGACAGGAAGTTTCTCTCATACTGGACACCAAAATAGCACACCCTTTAACGGCGCCGCACCCCGACAAGCGTGGGGTGGGAGGGCCCGCTCACTGCTGCTCGCAGCCCTAGTTATTTTTTCTTTTTTGTATTAATTTTACATTATTTATTTTTATTATTTAGTTAATTTTATTTAGAGGTACCTGGTACCTAGAGAGACCTGGTCAAGACGAGCGGTCGCTATATCTGTACAGATATCTGTACAGTTCAGACCCTTATCAGATCCTAAGGAGATATGCAAAATGATTTAATCAATTATTTGATTAATTACTGACCATTCTGACGGCTGACTGACTTCCGTCCTGGTGCATAACAGATCTCCACGCTGCAACAGGCTGTGAGTCAGTGTACTGATAGAGGTTGAATGCCTGAGCATGATTACAGTATGTGTTATATGTGGTATGACGCTGTCTGTCTGTCTGTCTGTCTGTCTGTCTGTCTGTCTGTCTGTGAGCTGTGCTGTTCTCTCTGGCTGTGTGTTCTGTGGGGCCGTGAGGAGGAAGTGATGTCACTGATGTTGCAGCACCACGCCACTAACTGTCACTGTGTAGGCTTTCCTTCCTCTCTGCATCTGACAAACACCATCTGGAACAAGCTGTGCTATGACACCTCACACACACACACACGCACACACATACACACAAACACACACTATTGCTCTGCCTATCTTCCTGTTGACTTGATGTTATGGTGCACTTGAACAGTCACAGTGAAGTCCTCTATTTTCGAAAGTTCCCTTTCCCTTTGAAGTGTACAGTAGCAAACAAAACAAAAACAAACTTTCAAAGGGCCCTCTCGATGAAAAAATAAAATGAAAGTCTTACTATAAGCTAGTAGTGTATTGTCTGTTTCGTGTTGTGGGTACTTGTACTCTACACTAGATGGCAGCAGAGGTGTACAGAACAGCGACCAGTTTTGTCGTCATGTCAGTTTGTTTGTCTCTCTGGGAAGTCTGGACTCTGACAAGTGTGCTTCACACTCCACTGCACATAGAGAGAGAGAGGGGGGGGCAGGGAGAGAGCTACAGAGAGAGAGAGGAGAGTGAGTTAGACATAGAGAGAGAGAGAAAGAGAGATACTGTAGATGAAGGAACAGACAAACAGCAGAGGGCCAGACTCATTAGGCTCAGTGCTCCCCTCTGTCCTTCTACTGGTGTTCCAACACACTGGACTACTTAGATCAGAACTGGGCTACTTAGATCAGAACTGAACTACTTGGATCAGAACTGACCTACTTGGATCAGAACTGAACTACTTGGATCAGAACTGGACTACTTGGATCAGAACTGGACTACTTGGATCAGAACTGAACTACTTAGATCAGAACTGAACTACTTGGATCAGAACTGAACTACTTGGATCAGAACTGAACTACTTGGATCAGAACTGGGTGGTGTGTTTAGCTGAGGAGACGGCAGGAGCTGTACCTTTTTGATGGACATGGGCAGAATGTCTCCAGGACGTGCAGGTTATATCCTACAGAGGTTAAAGCTTGGGTTCAACAGGGTGGCAGACTAGATGGTAACTATTAGTTATTGAAGCCTGACTATATTGTCAAAACGATTAGAATACTTTTAAAACTGTAGTGTGTGTGTGTGTGTCTGTGTTTGTGTCTATGTGTGTTTGTCTGGTCTCTGTGTATGTGTGTGTTCAGGAGCATTGCTTTGATTGCTAAACTGATTAGTTGTGCATTCGCATCCCTGTGCATGTCTGTGATATCTTGCAATGAAGAGCATCACTCAGGAGCTCTCAGACATGAAACCACCAACTATCCCCTTTCTACTAATGAGGATCCCCTTTGCACCTCAGTAATTATGTGACCACGCTGAACACCGCACAGGAATTTAATCTGGTCTTGTTTTACACTTGTTTTACACTACTGCCGTTCAATAAGTATGTTTTTTTTATGCACAAAAATGTATTTTAAAAATGCACAAAAAATAACAAACTGCCTGGAAGCCATAGCTACAGTGTGTTTCTCATTCAACATGAGTTGAGACAAATTAGCACTGGGAGTGTGCAGACATGGTGAGGTGTGCTGGGAGACTGGGATTATTAAGTGTGTGGACGTGTTCGGAGACTGGGATTATTAAAGTGTGTGGACGTGCTCAGAGACTGGGATTATTAAGGTGTGTGGACGTGTTCGGAGACTGGGATTATTAAAGTGTGTGGACGTGCTCGAAGACTGGGATTATTAAAGTGTGTGGACGTGCTCGGAGACTGGGATTATTAAAGTGTGTGGACGTGCTCGAAGACTGGGATTATTAAGGTGTGTGGACGTGCTCGGGGACTGGGATTATTAAAGTGTGTGGACGTGCTCGGAGACTGGGATTATTAAAGTGTGTGGACGTGCTCGGAGACTGGGATTATTAAAGTGTGTGGACGTGCTCGGAGACTGGGATTATTAAAGTGTGTGGACGTGCTCGAAGACTGGGATTATTAAGGTGTGTGGACGTGCTCGGGGACTGGGATTATTTAAGTGTGTGGACGTGCTCGGAGACTGGGATTATTAAAGTGTGTGGACGTGCTCAGAGACTGGGATTATTAAGGTGTGTGGACATGGTGAGGCGAGCTTGGAGACTAGGAGTGGGCGGAGAACATCTAAACTGCTGTTTGTTCTCCACCAGAAGACACAAGAGAACACCATCTGGACCTGATAGGGAGGGAGGGAGGGAGGGAGGGAGGGAGGGAGGGAGGGAGGGATGGGGGAGTGAGAGGTGGAGGGAGATATCTTGGCAACTGGGGGGGGGGGGGCTGGACTGGGTAGGTGTCAGCCGTAATGGGTTAGTTGAGGGCAGAGGAGGGGGCAAGGGTAGACAGAGGGAGGGAGAGAGCGAGACAGAGAGAGATATCTTGGCACATGAGACTGGGCTTGGTGGGGCGGGGGTGTGGATGGAGGGGGGGTTGATGATAAAGGGAGGGAGGGGTTGCGTGGCGTTTGGGGCTGGGCCTGGGTATGGGTGGGTGTATGGAGGGTGGAGGGAGGGAGGGAGGGAGGTGGGGGGGGGGGTTAAGGGGTGGAGGGGTTTGGCTCTACCGTTTGTCATTAGTGCCCCCGTCCCGAGGGCCCTCTGCTCAGCTGGCACCTTATCAACACCGCCCTCCCCTGTCTACCTCCCACATTCTCACGTCTCCTACTGCCTCCAACTCCCCAGCTCCTCCTTCGGGTACTCCTTCTCCCCCCAACTCCCACTGGTGCTCCTCCCTTCTCCAAAGCCATGAGTATGTTGTTGTTTCTAATGAAGGTCCTGTTTCTAATAAAGTATCTTACCACGTCTCCTGACTCTTTTGACTCTTAACACTGACAATAGTGAAGTGTTTCACTACAACAGATACAACTGGCTTTTATACACGCAGATACAGACACACACAGACACACATGCACACACACACACACACACACACACACACACACACACAGTTCCTCTCCCTTCTTATGCCTCAGTCATGAAAACCACACCACAGAAAGCTTGCTAGGTTTCCACTCTGAACAAACTCATCCAGCCCACTTAACAACAACTCTAACTAACCCATGTGACAGGAAGTATCATTTTAGATATGTTTCCGCACACTTTTAAAGCTCCCCTGCTCTTCATCTGACCACATGAAGCCCGACCAATCACAGAGACTCCAGACACCAGGGTGACTCAATGTCTCAATGATCTGCAGTGGCTTCCTCTCCTTTTCATGAAATCAATTCAGGCGCTGCCTTGCAGCTCTCAGCAGGTCAGTGTAGGTGAAGGTCAGTAGATAAGACGGCAACATCGAGCTATTGAGATGCACCCCTGGAAGCCTGAGGATGTGCTGGTCATGAGGTTCTGTTCATCTCAGCCTTATCTCAGCCTAACATCATGATACTAGATATCTATTTGCATAATCACTCAGTATGTTCACACATTGAAGTTGGAATTCACTTGTAATCTATGTCATGTTCATTCTGCAGCGAAATAAATGTGTATCGGAAGGAAATTAGTCACTCAGGTAAATTTATTAAATGCAATATAATTTACCAGAATTTGAAGTCTTAAGGCATGAATAATTTACATTGATGTACATCTCTAATGGGCCAGTAAAACAATATGAACAGCATATCTGAAGAGAAGAGTTGTAAAGCGTGGAGAGCTTGAGAGGAAGTGATGTCATAGCTGAGGTTGTCCGCGTCTACGGCATGTACAAAACAAAGGTAAATAAAACTAAGCAGAATGAAATTAAGAACTCACAAAATAAAATTCCGGTTTATTGTCATACAACAAAGTCACCCACACATTGAACAGGCCACGACAGACAGACAGCAATGCGACAGACAGAAAAGATCACAATGCTCTTTCCTTTTGCCTTGCCGCCTCATACAAAACCAACTACATATGGTACAACTAAAGAACAAAATACAAACTTACTGGAATGCTTTGAACTCAATTGTGTTCTGTCATATTTGTACAAGTTTTGTGTGTGGAGATAACATGAGCGTGGTCTAAACCACAAGCCAGGATAACGTCTAGGTCGTAGAGAAGTCACTTCAAAGCACCGCTTGGAAACCACCAGAGATCACTGTTGAAAAATGGCTGACCTCCTAACAATATTTACAAAAATATAAAATGTAAATAAAAATACAAACAAATTTTCCTTTTAAAGTATCTTGTTAAGAAGGTAGAGCTTTGAAGTCTTCAGGATTTTCTAAAAAATTTGCAGTTTGTGTGTGTGTGTTTGTGTGTGTGTGTGTGCGCGCGCATATATGGGTGTTGAACTCTACATGATAATGACCATAGTTTCCTCCTCCGGACACGCGTGTGTATAGCGTGTTGAGGGCGGGCTGACTGACAAGGGGCTTCCAGCAGGGTGGGGGTGGCGGGGGACACACTTCCTAATCATCGTCGGTCTTCTGTTTCTTAGTTCCAACCTCCTCCTGTGAAGAAGGGTCGCAACACCGTTAGGCCGGACGACCTCAAACACAAACTCACATGGGTGTTTTTTAGTCTTTCCTTTTCAGTCGCTGCGTATGGTTAGTCTTTCTTTACCTCATCATCGTCATCATCCTCTGCCGCCCTCTTGGCCGTACCACCATCCACATCTTCATCATCCTCATCATCCTCATCTCCTGCACAGAGGGAAGCAAAGATTTGAGTCTTGCCGTTGCAGCATTTGACCCATAGAGGGCGCTCCAACAAAGCAGTTCCTCTGGTAAACCCTCAGGTCTGGTAGAGCGGACTAACAGCAGCATATATATAAATTCCTGTGGGTAACACCTGGGTGTTAGTGCTTACACTCCATTATAAGATTATGTAAGTGTTATCTGTGGCGTATATGTGTGGTAGGTAGCCCAGTGGGTAGGTACTAGCCCGAAAGCTAGCTCAAGAAGTTGCTTAGGATAAAGGTGTCTGCTAAATGACCAAATTGTTCTGTGTGTGTGTGTGTGTGTGTGTGTGTGTGTGTGTATGTGTGTGTGTGTGTGTGTGTGTGTGTGTGTGTGTGTGTCGACTGCTTGTTTCCCTTGTGGGTGACCCTGAGGGGAGCCACTCCTGGTCTGTTCTTGTTCTGGTCAGGCTGTGACAGGTAGGCATCGGAACACCCACCTTCTCCCTCCTCATCCTCATCCTCTTCATCTCCCACATCATCGTCGTCCTCTTCTACTTCATTGTCCTGTTCTCCGTTCTCCTCCTCCTGAAGAACACACACACAGTCTGATGAATGGAATGCACATGGCTATATCTGTCTCTGGGGGAATGAGAAGTGGGATCAAGTTCTTTGATTGAAGTATTGGTGGTGGCTAAAAAAAAAGAAGATTGGTCCAGACCACTGATTGGACTCAAATTAACACCAAAATCCAAAGCTAATCTTTAAACGGAGATGTACTAGAGTAGGCTACAGCAGAGGTAGTGTGATTAAATGAAAGGGCCATGAATATGACTGTGTGACCAGATTATAATCTCAGGTAAAAAAAGATGAATCCTTACAGCTTTGCCGTTCGCTGGAGCATCTTTTCCGTTCTCTGCTTCTTCCACAAGCTTCTTTTCTTTGAGTTCCTGTAGTTGGAGAGGAAACATGTGAAACGATTGAATATTTGTATGAATGGAAGCTGTTTTTAAGGGACAAAGTCAAGAACTGTGACAAAACTTGACACACGATATTAAACTTTTTTCTTTTTTTTATTGAATTGTTAGTCTTATTATCCTATACGCGTTATTATCCTAAACGCGCAGGGGCGAACGGGTGGATGTTATCACACCCCTGCCCCGCCCCCACCCTCGTCTAAACTTGTAAAGCATGCTTTCGTTTTTTCTATTTGAAAGGCGAAACTTTGATCCTTTAAATTCCTATTGGACGTTTTCTCCCTCTGCCTCCCGCCTACTTATGGAGATCTAATAGAAGGTTTGCAACCTGATACCACGATAGAGCTGTGCGCAAAAGGCACTGTAGTTCAGTCGAGGACGCGCGTCATAGGGATCTGTAAAGACACGCCCGGAAAAAGACTACAACTCCCTTTGTACAATGGGCGATTATTCTGGGCCAGCCAATGAGGGCGCGCGAATGAACGCTGCCAGAAGGAGGCTGACTAAATTAACTCCATGGACTGGAGACAATAGCGCCTAGAAAGGATACGTTCAATCGACTATAAATACAACATAACCCCTAAATAACACAAACTCATAAAACATGCACACTTATTGAAACGCTGACCCTGCGAATTAAATCACATTATCTTTATGGCACATCCTCCAATATATTTGCTTTGTCTGTTCAGGAGAAATACAAATCGAACCTAAATGTTGTTAATTGTCTTTAGTTTAACGTATTCCGATGAGGCAATAGCTTTCATTCATTATTTGAAGTAATCCCAAGCCATAAGCCTGTTACCGGCAACATCGTGCCTTCACCGCGCAGCGCCTCCCTCCCTATCACCTTTATTCGATCGGCTACCTACAGCCTACAGCAGCAGCGCCTGCACCGGCAGAGAGCGACTACTCATCTCAGGCACATTTCTCATCAGCAGCCCCTACACAGACACCGAGCACCATTCGAACAGTAATCAGGTTATCGTCACGATTGTTTAATCAACGAAAGGTGATCTTGGCCAGGGATAAAGACGTGTGGACTCAAAAAGGCATTTCAGGGCGCAATTGGCTCAGTCAGCGGGTCACGGTGCCGACTGCCGAGCGGGCGCTTTGCAATAGGCTATTTAATGAACAGCGATCAGAGGAGAGAGCTGCTGGCCTCATTAAGATGTAATATTGTTGAGCCCCGGATAACCAATCTCTCTGTGTTTATGCTGCCGCGAAGAATGCGTTCATGCGAGAGAAAAACGCTTCCACTTTCATCGCTTAACTTTTTTTTCTCCTCGCACCGCACGTCCTCCGTAGTTATTCATATCAGCATTACGCGCCGCGAGGAGTGCAGACGGTCCTCTTCTATTCACCCTCCGTGCGAGCTCCGGTACAAAACATATTTTTTTTAAAGCACGGTAGCGTCAGACCTTTCAGCGTGAGAAAGGCGTGCGCTTTTCCCTAATTAAATTGGTAATCCTACGACGTTATGCAAAAAACACGGTTAAAAATATCTCACGTACAAGAGTGCATGAGAGAACCCGTTTTTCAGTCGATTAACGTTCTCGGTCACGAAAGCACGGAGTCTCCAAGAGTCCGGTGGCAAGCGAGACACTTTGCGCGCAGACGGAGCCCGGCGGAAACACGAACGGAACGGAGTTATCCATGTAAATACAGCTGCGAACCACGCACCGACCCACACAAGACAATCAGTTATTCTGCTCAACTGTTATTTACAATACAGCTGAGCTCTCACAACCGGCACCTCATTCATAGGCGAACCTAGTTGATAAAGGACATTTGCCGTCTTGACGGTTACCCTTGTAGATCTTTGCGCGCTTTAAATACCCATTATGCATGTTAAAAGGCATTAGGATTTGACGCCATGCCACATTCTACAGACTTATGTCAAATCTACTTAAGTAAAACGTCTCCTTAAAAACAATAGGACAAATTCAGTATTTCCAGCCTAACTTGTAAGCTACGACAGCTCGGTGCGCGGCATGAATTTGGAGAATGGATCGATTATCGTTAAATGCGTCCGTCGAGAGCAACGTGTGAAAAATAAATAGAATTACCGCTAAACCGTCACGATAGCCAAGAGACGTATAGCTTACTTATTCTAGATATTTTCAAATAGGTGCACAGCGCGAGTGGGCACGTTTGGATAAACAAAGGACCCGCGCACTCTCCGGGGCAGTAAAAGCGCTGGCGGCGACTGTTCCAGGAGCGGGGACAACTTTGGAGGGCTCGCTACGTTATTTGCTCTACTATATCATTGTGTCCAATGGAAAGTGCTGCCGTTTCCATATCCTCTTCAGACGCCGAAACAAAAAGCTTGATGTGTGTGACGCATAAAACACTTGTCCCAGCTTCCGATAGTTGCTTTTTCATTCAAAGCCTTTAATCCGAGGTTGATTTAGATGTAAGAAAGTGAAGAAATTATTATTTATCCATCATTCGCGTCCCCCTTTACCTACCTTTGCGGTGAGCTCCGTACTTTTCTCGACTTTTGTGTCAGCCATCTTTCTGTCTTAGGTCAATGAAGGCTCCGAAATGTTATAAGGGATCGAATAAATAATAATACGGTCCACTATATCTGACCACTGCAAAAGAAAAAAAGACTTGTAGTGCCAGTGGCGACCGTGGACGGCGGGGGAGCCTGTAATATACAGTCATGGGCGGAGTTGGGGGCCGACCAGTGCGATATGATTGGTCCATAATTCGGAAAATGTCTATCTGTGATTGGTCTGTGGGGAACAATGGACAGTATTTTCAGAGCCACTGGTCACACCCCCCTAACCAGCCTCTCCGAATCGTTACCGTGACGAGTGGCTGTCCGTCCCCGCGCGGGGATTGATGACCCGCATACATACTCCAAGTCAACAGAAGATTAAACTTGTCAAAGTTGCGCGCGTTCGAGACGTTATTTATGTTTACATTCGATCGAAATTGACCCTTGGCGTGTCTCCATAGCTGTGGACGATTACTAGCCTACACAAAAGCCTAAGCGTTCATACACTGTCAGTGTTGTCTATTACATGTAACAAGCCACATGCTATCATAGATATCTTACTACATCTTTCAAGGTGTCTCATTACTGGACAATCATCTTACACGCATGCTCCCCAGCAATAACTATTAGGACTCCTGCATCAGAGCCAGGTTCTAAACAAGCCTGAATTAGAAGAGAACTAAATCGCCCGGGTTATGCATTAAAGACTGGCTGGCTGTGGCCACTTCACACATTCTCAGTAGCTTATTGCAGTATTCTGAGAACGTACCCCACTCTAGTTTACCCACGACAGACTGACAGATAGCTCCCCAACTCCTCTCCCCCGCTCCCCCCGCCCTTCACAGTCCCTCCTCTCTCTTCCTCACCCCCTCCTTTCCCTCTCTCTGCCCCCCCCCCCGCCGCCATCATCGTCCTCCCCCGCTCTTACCCCCCTTCTCTCTTCAAACCTTGGTGCGCCTGCGCCCTGGGCTGCGCGGAGACGCATCTATCCACCGACTCAGCCATTGTGTGTGAGACTGAAGGTCGAAGCCGCAGATAGCCAATTTAGCAGATTGACTTCTAAAAGATGCCTTCGGCATTATTGGTAGAAGACGCATTGTTTGGACATATCAGCTCAATTGGAAGAATTCAGTTTCAACCATAAAACGTACACTGCGTCATAGGGTAGGCCTACTGTTAAAATACACGAATAGCCTACACCAAGGTCGTAGCTAAAATGAAAAGAAAAACATGTACGGCTTTGGGTACTGATTTCCTTTATGCATGAGCGTATAACCGAGGGAATCGTTTTACCCTACCAAGATGGCTTTTCACAGCTACCATATGGCGTCGTGAGTGTAAGAAAACTCGCCTCATTGGTTGACGAACTGGAGCAAACGCTAACCTGACGCTTTGCGACCGTGGATTGGACGCTACGAATGTCAATCAGATCTTAGCGCTCCACTAGGGGTTTTCGTAAAACCTGGAGACAATTCCGCGGATCTGTGCCACTATGAGGAAGTCCTAGGTAGGCTACTAGAGATTGGAGCCAGGCGTGTTAGTTCCAGACACTGGTCTTGGATCAGCTGTAGATTGTGCAACTGATGGTTTGGCTTTGGATTAGGGGAGGCCAAATCATCTCCAGATCAGTTTCTAAGGGTGAGCTCAAGCTGGAGCACTGAGCACACAGCATTATAGAAGGGCTTATTCAAAACCAAATACAGTTTGTAGACAGTAAACCATTTGAGATTCCACAAATATATAATCCAAGTAGACTAGGCTACTAACAGATCTCTGAATCACCAGTTAGTCTTTCCAAACCCAGGTTTGCACCTGTTCTTGTCAGGAATTCATTAAACAAAGAAAACAAAGCAAACAAGAAAAGTAGCTCTACTACCATTTTCTTTGCTTTCACCAAATCTTCAACACTTGATGACACTTGAAGAATGAAATAGACACTGCATTTGAAACTGTATTAGGCTAATTGTAGAATTGCATAGAAGGATTTTCATTGTTAGTTGATCAAAATAACACTAAGAGCTTCAGGGCAGAGTAACAGCATGGTTGTGTCTGTGTTATAAAGTGAACACATTTGGAAGAGGCCCCTATGGACGGTGCAGGTTAGAACCTGTATGTAGGAGCCAGATGACAAGCATGCGTGCATAGACACACACATACCACACACACGTGCGCGCGCACACACACACACACACACACCAAACATACATTTATACACATACACCAAGACCAGTGTCTGGAACTAACACACACAGGCAAGCACACACACGCACACACACACACACACACACACACACACACACACACATACACACACACACACACACACACACACACACACACACACACACACACACACACACACACCTGTGATTCAGTCAGTCTACACCTCTACGCCCCCCCGGCCTCACACTCACTGTCTGTTCAGCAAACTGAACTAGTTGCTGCTTCATTCATCCTTAACTCTCAACTTTTCACTCCTCCTGAGCCATAATTTATTCATTTTTGTAAGTTTACGGAATAGTATGTTGTATCTTTGTACCATTGAAAGAGATGTTTAGTGCTTGATTTCTTAGACACATTAATGATACCAGTGAACACCTGAGATTGACAGGTGTTCACTGACTAAAGAGTGAAGAGGTGAGCTCCCTACCAAAGTCTCCATTTTCCCTCTAGTTAACCTCGCTCACGTTTCTATTCACTCCCAGTGCTTGGTTTGTGGCCTAGGGCCAGCTGGGATCCTGTCACCTAAA
>NC_140243.1:6331922-6336922 GCF_949987555.1 Borostomias antarcticus
CGCCAGCCAGGCGGAAGACTGACCCACCCGACCCCCCCTTCCTCCCACCCAGGGTGGTGAAGCTTGGGGCGGGGAGACGGAGCGCCATATACTGTATGCTACATTACATTACAGTCATTTAGCTGACGCTTTAATCCAAAGCGACTTACGATAATTGCATTTAATATAGGAAAAGCCAATGTACTACTACTTGCCGGAACTCACAAGGGCATCTCGTTTCTAAAACAACTGACTAAGAGCATAATCTAGTGCTGAAGGCAAAGTGCAAGAATAGCAAACTATTCTGGAATATTCACGTGATACTCAGGGGGAAGCAGTACAGAGCAACACAGTCCCAGCTCAGAGCATGGTCCCCTACATGGTCCCAAGCTCAGAGGGGCCCCCCAGTACAGAGCGCCATGCTCCCCAGCTCAGAGCTACTGTACATGCTCCCCAGCTCAGAGCTACTGTACATGGTCCCCAGCTCAGAGCTCCTGTACATGGTCCCCAGCTCAGAGCTACTGTACATGCTCCCCAGCTCAGAGCTACTGTACATGGTCCCCAGCTCAGAGCTACTGTACATGCTCCCCAGCTCAGAGCTACTGTACATGCTCCCCAGCTCAGAGCTACTGTACATGGTCCCCAGCTCAGAGCTACTGTACATGGTCCCCAGCTCAGACGGGGCCCCGGTGCAGATAATATTCATGGTGCTGCATCTACATTTAGTTTCCAAGCACTAGCTTAATGTGCGCTCATAGTCAGATTGATACAGACCATAAATGGTTTAATGGTTCACGCAAACATTCCAACCCCTTTATACCAAAGGCCACTAAGCAGACAGAATTCTCCAGGGCCCGGGGTTGAGTATTCATGACCAATCGATACGGGAAGCATCCGTTTGAAACAGATATCCCCTCCCCCAACCCTCTATGCTCACCATATGCCCACGCGACCTCTTCTCCCTCCACCCTCCTCCTTTCTTCCCTTCTCTCCTCCCTCTCCTCCCCCTGTACTAACACCTGCTCTGGAAGAGAGTCGTCCCTCGTCCCTATCAATGCGCGTTATTCCTCCAGAGCTGGGAATAGTTTGGATCCTGGGGGAATGCTGAATGGGATTAGTTCTTATCCCCTAGCAGCAGCTGCAGACCTCCCGGAGGGCTCCTGGACACGTGCACCTCCTCTTCTCCTTCTCCTCCTCCTCCTCCGCTATTGATTATAGCGGAGCTGCTGCTCTGAATACACAATAAACCACTAGACCAGAGTGTTGGTGCTGCTGTGTTTGTCTGTGCAGGGGCCTGGTGTCTGTCTGCGCCTCTCTGCTGCCCTCTGGTGCCGGCCTGTGGCAGCTCACCCGGCAGAGCGTAGGAAGATAGAAATGGTACTGTTGTTGAACAGACATGGTTGTCTGTCTGTCTCCCCCTCACACTTTGGTCATCGTGGGCACTGAGGAACATTGTGAATCTAGAGATATGAATGTATGTCTTTCTGTCCGCCTCTCTCTCTCTCTCTCTCTTTCTCTATCTCAGTCTGTCTGTATGTGTGTGTGTGTGTGTGTGTGTGTGTGTGTGTGTGTGTGTGTGTGTGTGTGTGCGTGTGTGTGTGTGTGGGGCGGGGGGGGGGGTGCCACAGTGCCACGGTTCCTAAGTCAGAGACATGCCTCTCTTTGCGTGTGGACCAGGCCAGACCAGACCAGACCAGACCAGACCAGACCAGACCAGACCAGACCAGACCAGACCAGACCAGACCAGGCCAGACCAGACCAGACCAGACCAGACCAGACCAGGCCAGACCAGACCAGACCAGATCAGACCGGACTGGACCAGACCAGACCGGACCGGACCAGACCGGACCAGACCAGACCAGACCAGACCAGACCAGACCGGACCAGACCAGACCAGACCAGACCAGACCAGACCAGACAAGACCAGGCTGAAGATACAGATGTTGTTTTTTCCGTCTCTATTAAAGCACTCATACAGTTGATGTAAGATATCTGAGAACAGCTGTGACTGAGACGGATCATAGATTTCACAGACGATTAGATACCATCAGATACTATCAGATACAGTACATGTCTCGCTGTCACTGTACACAAAGAGAGCTCAGGACCTGATGTTATGTTCAAATAGCAGCATGTGGGCATTAGACGTTGATATATTTTGCTACTTTGTGTTAATTGAGAACTATAGATACTAATAAACCAGGAACACTGAGCCAGGCGTTGAACTATTCGAAGTAGAAAACATGGAATATTACAGATCCTGTACCAGATAAGGATAGTAACCAGATTTCAGTGGTGAACCAGGAGAGACAGAGAGGAGAACCAGGAGAGAAAGAGAGGTGAACCAGGAGAGACAGAGAGCTGAACCAGGAGAGAAAGAGAGGAGAACCAGGAGAGACAGAGAGCTGAACCAGGAGAGACAGAGAGCTGAACCAGGAGAGACAGAGCTGAACCAGGAGAGACAGAGAGGAGAACCAGGAGAGACAGAGAGCTGAACCAGGAGAGAAAGAGAGGAGAACCAGGAGAGACAGAGAGCTGAACCAGGAGAGACAGAGAGCTGAACCAGGAGAGAAAGAGAGGAGAACCAGGAGAGACAGAGAGCTGAACCAGGAGAGACAGAGCTGAACCAGGAGAGACAGAGAGCTGAACCAGGAGAGAAAGAGAGGAGAACCAGGAGAGACAGAGAGCTGAACCAGGAGAGACAGAGAGCTGAACCAGGAGAGACAGAGAGGTGAACCAGGAGAGAAAGAGAGGAGAACCAGGAGAGACAGAGAGGAGAACCAGGAGAGACAGAGAGCTGAACCAGGAGAGACAGAGCTGAACCAGGAGAGAAAGAGATGAACCAGGAGAGACAGAGAACCAGCAGAGTTCACACCCTGTTGCTGTCCCTTCCATGGCACTGGGAGGTTACAGATAACTGCCAAGTTGAGCAGAACAGAACAATGATGGTCGGAGGTGTGAAGGTTTGTTCAAGGATTAGAACGCAGCCCTTGGACTGTTAGCATTTCTCATTGTGGTCCTGAGTAAACACACACACACACATCCATGCGCACGCGCGCACACACACACACACACACACACGCACACACACACACACACACACACACACACACACAATCAGCAGTATACCTTGTGCCGGTTACCTGGCTAACCAGCCACAGCCTGCTCACCAACCATTATATTTTCAAAATGAGTTGATAAAATATCAATTGTCCAGGTTATTTGACATCCGGAGGAAGGGGAAGGGGGGGTGTAGGGGGGGGGGGGGGGTAGAGAGAGAGAGAGAGAGAGAGAGAGAGAGAGAGAGAGAGAGAGAGAGAGAGAGAGAGAGAGAGAGAGAGAGAGAGAGTCCCTGTATTGCATCAGGCTCCCAGAGGAGAACAGTCTAAGGATGTCGTCAGTCTGGGGGACCCTGAGCTAACAGAACAGTCTTTAACGCTGACTCTGCCTCTAACAAGTCTGAGATAAGGACCCATTGTCTCCTCTCTTCTGCTCTCCTCTCATCTGTTTCTTCTGTTCTCTTCTGGTCTCTTCTGGTCTCTCTGCACTTCCCTCCCCTCCTCTCTCCACTCTTCTCCTCTCATGGGCTCTTATCCTTTGACATCTCCAAAGCAAGATTGGCCTGTTGTTTCTGTTTTCTGTAAGTGTACTGTAAGAAAGAGAGTGTGTGTGTGTGAGAGAGAGAGAGAGAGAGAGAGAGAGAGAGAGAAGGAGAGAGAGAGAGAGAGAAGGAGAGAGAGAGAGAGAGCGTACTGATATGCTCAGTGAATATGACCTAAGAGCTATGCTCCAGAGAGGGACACAGATCTTATCTGTCTGGGCCTGAAAATGTTTTCTGGGGATGGAATGCACACACACACACACACAAATACACACACGCACACACACACACACACACACACACACACACACACACACACACACACACACACACACACACACACAAACAGGTCTATGATCAACTAAAAGGTTACACTGTGAATGCTATTTGATCATGAATGAACCCTTGTGGATTCACAACCAAAGCGTTGTCACCTGTTTCTAGTTGGATTCAATATCATGACACAGATCTGCAGAGTAACCCTTCATTTGGTTAATACCAAACAAATTAGCAAAGTAGACTTCTACTAATGACCAAATATTGTAGGCTACAGTGCTGGATTCCGTAGCAAGCTATTAGGCCTACATGCTAACAACTAAAGCTAGGTGAGTCGTTTAACATTACATACTAGGCTACTGTGGGCCAGGGCTGGCTTGAAGATTACCCGCCTAGGGTAGTGTAGCCCACCCAATCATTTACATGCATCTCAGAGTCATGTAAAATTGTAAAAGCTGCAGTAAAATTATCCCCTAAAATGTCTGAGTGTTGGATATGTCTCTCCGGCTCCTGACACTGCAGCCTAACAGCCTTCCTCTGCTAATCTGGCGCTGCTGCCAGATCTTCTCCCCCCCCTAATGTGTGAGAGAGGAATGTGTGACAGACCGGTCTGAACACGCCGTGGGAGATGGCTTGGTAAAGCTGTCCTAACTAGGCCACCGTGACGCCATGCAGCCTTCAGCCCCAGGTCTCTGGGTCGACAGCAGTCAGTTAATAACGGCTGCTTTCTTCACGTGTAGGAGCTGCCTTGCTAGGTTAGTGTAGCTGTCCTTCTATCGTCTGCGTTGTGTTCAGCTGTTTGACCTATGTTAAGGGCTCGCCCAGGGCAGGGTTTGAAGACACGCTCGACAAGCTCTCCCGCTTGTGAGGCGGCACGCTGACAGTCACGCCAACAGGGACATCCCCCTCGGAGGGACTGTGGGCGCTCCTTTGATCCAGCTAATCCACATTTCAATCGCTGACATTAGCATTCGGGCAAACTGCTCGGTCTGCCCCACAGCCCCTCCGTTCTACTGGGAGCGGAGGCGTCGATGACGGCGGCTCTCTAGAGGGTTAGGGTGATGATGTCACACACTCCGCACTGTTAGCAATCAGGACAGGACTGATGTTCTCTAGGCCCTCCCTCCTAACATCACTTTGAACT
>NC_140243.1:6341922-6449422 GCF_949987555.1 Borostomias antarcticus
TTGCAATCAGGACTGCAGCATAAAAGTGCCTTGAGTCTCTGTTTTGTTTGGTGAACAATGGAGAACTTTGAAGAGAGACAATCAGAGAAGGAGAGGGGTGAGAGAAGGAGGAAGAGGAGGAGGAGGAGGACAACAAGGAGGAGGAGAAGCAGTAGGAGGTAGAGGAGTAGGAGGACAAAGAGAAGGAAGAGGAGGAGTAGGAGGAGGACAAGGAGGAAGAGGAGGACAAGGAGGAGGAAGAGGAGGACAAGAAGGAGGAGGGAGGTGAAGAGGAGGAGGACAAGGAGGAGGAAGAGGAGGAGAAGGACAAGGAGGAGAAAGAAGAAGGAGAACGGTCATCTCTAATGAGATTCGGGCCTCTGTGGTAGACCATGTGCTCATCCATGGTTTGAGCATGAGGGAGGCTGGCCAGAGGGTCCAACCAAATCTCAGCCGCTTCACAGTTGCTGCCATCATTAGAACCTTCAAGAAGGAGAACAGGTACGAAATCTATTTGCCTTGTGTATTGTAATACTGCATATCAATAGAATACAGTGTGCTCACAGTATTTGTATTTTGCAGGACTGAAAGAGAACCACACCGTGGAGGAAGAACGCATACTTTCACAGCCAAACAGGAGACTGAAATTGTAAATATGGTTCGTGAGAACAACGCTCCTGGCTGACCATGCTACATTCAGGAACGTCCAGACCGTCAGCCTCTCTACATTGGACCATATTCTTCGCAGGAATGCCATGCGGATGGAACAGGCGCCGGGGCAGAAATGTCATTGGCCAGCAGGCCATTGTTGAGGTCCCCGACCAGCGTGGTGGGAACATAACAATGTGTGCTGCAAGGAACCACCATGGGATCCTGCACCGTCATGCCCACCTAGGGGCCTAACACTAACTACCAGCATGACCTGCTGGTACCACCTGGCCAGATAGATGACCCACAGCGGATCGATCACGTCGTCATCTGGGACAATGTGAGCCTCCACCGGGCTGCTGTGAGTGGTTCCAGGACCACCCATGTTTTTCTGTTCTATACCTTCCACCTTATTCTCCTTTCCTGAATCCCATTGAGGATTTTTTTTCAGCTTGGAGGTGGAAGGTATATGAACGGAACCCACAGGGCCGGGTCCCACTGCTCCAGGCCATGGAGGAACCCACAGGGCCGGGTCCCACTGCTCCAGGCCATGGAGGAACCCACAGGGCCGGGTCCCACTGCTCCAGGCCATGGAGGAACCCACAGGGCCGGGTCCCACTGCTCCAGGCCATGGAGGAACCCACAGGGCCGGGTCCCACTGCTCCAGGCCATGGAGGAACCCACAGGGCCGGGTCCCACTGCTCCAGGCCATGGAGGAACCCACAGGGCCGGGTCCCACTGCTCCAGGTCATGGAGGAACCCACAGGGCCCGGTCCCACTGCTCCAGGTCATGGAGGAACCCACAGGGCCGGGTCCCACTGCTGCAGGTCATGGAGGAGGCTTGTGGCGACGTGAGTGTTGAGGCCTGTCAGGGCTTCATGCGCCACTCGAGGCGTTTCTTCCGACGCTGCTTGGACAGGGAGAACCTTGCCTGTGATGTAGATGAGGCCCTCTGGCCAGACCGGAACCGGAGGCGTCATGCCTAATTCATTTTTGTGAAGGGGGGGGGGAGGGGGTTAAGCAGGCTGGTTTACAGTACTGTTCTGTGTGTACCGAAATAAAACTTTTTTTGCTGCATATTTGTGTGCTTTTTTATGTTTGACTATGAAAAAAAAAAAAAGGCCTACACTGAGACATTTTACAAAAGGAGAAATGGCTCATTCTCCAGAGTCATTGTCATTCATATGGTGTGTTCAATTTCTATAATTGTGTTTTAAATGTTGCACTTCAGTGTGCTGTAAATGCTTGGTAGTGTGCAGCAAATGCTTAGTTGTGTGTACTCAATGAATGGTATGTGTGTGTCATTTGAAAATATGGCTGTGTGTACCAAATTAAAACAAGTTCCATTTTGCGAACAGTTAAGAATTTGATGGCAAAGAGTCATCTTGCAAAGGAAGTGCAGTTTTGAGAAATCCGTTATTGTTTTGAGAAACGTGTTAACAATTGTGAAAAACTGTAAAGTCTGTCTGTGCTGCCTGCTTCTCCTCAACAGCTCTGTCGCTGGTGCGTTTGTTCTCTGTATTTAATAGTACCTCAATCATGAATGTGTTTCTCCTGACCTTTCATAATGTCAATACTTTTTTTATTTACGTTAATACATTTTGACACACGAAGAAGCTAAACATCTTCCGATTTAGTGAATGTTAAATATCAAATCGAGGGCTAGGGTCCGTGCCACCCCAGGAAACACGTCTTACATCCATCTCCAGGCCACATAAACACAGCATGACGAGAATAACTGTAGTCTATTGTTTTTGACACTCAATCATCAAATATAGTTTCACTTTCATTACTCTTTCAAGAAAACAAGTAGGCAAGAGGGCATGGCTAATACCGGCACAGACTGGTTAAGATTCAGATCTTTATTTGTCACATGTAAATGTAGGCTACAGCATATGTCTCTGCCACCTTGACAGTAATGCTCCATGGACCTGTATCAGTATCAGTATTACTACCTACTGGAAAGTGTCCCCCTACCACTGACAAAGATCACCTCTGTGATGATACCAACTCCACACAGAGCTGGAGGGGCAGTTGTTCCCCTGTGTGGCTGGGAAAGGAATATATGCATTGTGTTTGTGTGTGTGTGTGTGTGTGTGTGTGTGTGTGTGTGTGTGTGAGGGGGGTGGGGGGGTATTGTATTCAGGACTTATTTACAGTCCTGCCAGGGGGCTGATACTGTCAGTCACAGATTGGCTGAGGGAGGCAGCCTAAGGAGGAATGCCACAGCCCCCCCTGAGTGGAGAGAGAGAGTAAGCAGAGAGAGAAGGAAAGACAAGGAGAGTGAAAGAGAGGAAGACAGAGAATAAGGAGAGGGAGATGATGAGAGAAGAATACAGAGAAAGAGAGGGAGAGAGCGAGAGAGAAAGAGTAGGAGAGAGGGAGAGAAAGGCAGGAGGGAGTAGAGGAAAGAGGAATGTGTTGTGCCGTTTTAACTCATGTCCATACAAGTCCTGCTTCCCTGATAAGAGTGGTTCCATGCCGATGCTTATTTCCTGTGTGAATGAGCTGGCTGTGTCCACTATCCAGAGAGCTGTGCCTTATCTACGAGGCCCCAGAAAAGAGGGGGGCTCTATTTTTGTGTGACTACAAAGTTAGTTAGGTGGACTCCTGTGCAACGTGGTTCAAAGTCTGCTGTAACAGTATGCACTGCTTGACTCCCCTGGTACTCGCATGGGAACGTTGCTGTCGTGATGTGATGTGAACCGTGTCTATCTACTGTAATATCTCTATCCGTATCTCGTTCTCCCTGCCGGACCTCCACGGCTCTCCCTCCCTCCTCTGAGACGCTCGTCCTCTGAGTAAATAGTTGTTTTCCAGTTAATTTGGTCAGTGGGGCCTCTTCCCAGTCGGCCAACCCTCCTCCTCCTCCCAGCCTGTAGGTCCCTGACCATACAAGGACCTGGGGGGGGAGAGAGAGAGAGAGAGAGAGAGAGAGAGAGAGAGAGAAAGACTGAAGAAAGAGAGAGAGAAAGACAGAGTCAGCAGAAGGAAGTGAGGTACGGAGGGACTGTCCTCTGACAAGCCCTCTGAGACTGACAGCAGTTCCATAACCACAAGAATTCAGAGAAAGAGAAGGAGAGTGAGAGAAAGAGAAGGAGAGAGAGAGAGAGGGAGAGAGAGAGAGAGGGGGGGGGGGGGGGGAGAGAGAGACATACGCGGAAGGCGGCCTTTGTGTGGGTGCAGCTCAGGGCAAGGCTTAAAATAACAGAGGAAGCTTGATGAGAGGTGTGTGTGTTGACCAATAAAATGTCAGCACCTGTTTTCAAATCATTCTTATGGCCTTGCTCTTCTGTCTCCTACTTGTAAGGACATGCCCCCCCACCCCCCGTCCACCCCCCCACACACAAAAACACTGTGGGAGTTGACCAGATACATTGGCTTCGCTCTGTTGCAGAACAATGTACGGTGGTTGAGTGAAACAGCGTCCCTCTCTGGCTGCGGTTTCCCAGACTGCACCAGGAATGCTGGCTCTACCTCACCCCATGAGGTGAGAGAGATTGATAACACCACTTCAAGTCACGTCAGGTTTCCCTCAACTCACTGAGATGCAGAGGCAGGTTGGACTGTCCCGTGTGATCCTATCCAAACCTTACTCAAATACAGATCCCCTCATTGCCATCGATGGCAGGAGGAGAACTCCTGTTTTAAGCATCTGCTAAATAACTATACTGTACATGTAGGTAAATGTAGAATCAGAATTCTAGATTTATTTTGGCCAGGTAGGTTTTCACACATACGAAGAATTTGCTTTGGACTATCGGTGCATAACAATATATAGACAATAAGTAAACAAGGTGTAAGGACAAGAGAGGACAGTGCAAAATACAATAGAGAGGAGGCAAATACTATGCAATCCAACTGTATATACAATACAATCAAAAGCAATGTGCAAAACAATGAGTCAGCGGGGGTCGCAGGCCATGTTGATGAGGTCGATTGCCGTCGGGAAGAAACTGCTTTTGTACCGAGAGGTTTGGGGTAATGTACTGTACATGTCTGTAGGTAAATCTGACTGGATGGTGTTTCTGCAGAGTTCGGAGAGGAAACAGAGAACTGGGAGAAACGTAGAGATGTGACACACTTCCTACCTCAGCCTCGTAGTCGTAACATGCGGTCGAGCGTGGGAACGGTGTACAGTACTGTGTACAGTATCATCTCTCTGTATCTGTAGAGGAGCATGCGCCCAAGCCTGGAACAGTATACAGTACTACAGTATCTCTCTGTATCTGTGGAGGAGCTGGTGAACGGTGTACAGTAGCAGTACTATCATGGAGGAGCTTGTGAACATGGGGCCGAGCGTTGGAACAGTGGGTGTACAGTAGTACTATCTCTCTGTATGTGTGGAGGAGCTGGTGAAGAAGCCAGAGAGGCTCGGGGAGGAGCTGCATCCCGGCCGTTTTGTCAGCTCAGCTAATGCCTCTTTCAGCTTGCTCAATTGACCCGCGTCGCCCTTGGCTACGCCAGCTCCCTGGAGCAGGTTTGTAACTGTACGGCCCTGGAAACCACGCCCCTCACTGATGCAAGCTTACAGGCCATCTCTCATCTATGACAGATAAGAGAGAGGAGTGTATGTGTGTTTGTGTGTGTGTGTGTGTGTATGTGTGAAGGGAGAGAGAGCGACTGAAAGAGAGAAAGAGTGTATGAGAGAGGGAGTGTACTGTATGTGTGTGTGCGCGTGTGTATGTGTGTTTATGTGTGCAAGCATGCATGTTTTGTGTATTACGTATTGGACGACATAATTGCCAGGTATATTTCTTTAAACCTGCCACTTTTCTGGTTCGAGGAATAACATGTTATAACATGCCATGTAAACAAGGTGTGATTTCAGTTCTGAAATGGATCAAACGTTCGACGTTATCTTTTATCATCAGAATTCTCCATAGGATGTCTTCATAGTCCAGGGGCTGTTCTACTCTTATTCTACCATGCAGGGCCTCAGTCTCCTCCTATAGAGGCTCCTCCTCCTATAGAAACCATAGGTCCTCCCGCCTCCTATGTAAATATCCATGACTCCTCCCCACTCCCCCCTTCATGGGTACAGATCTCCTTCAGCAGATTATCTGTCTCCCCCTCCCCTCCCCGTGCCTCTTGTGGGGCCCTAGATCTCATCTCCGCTCATCGCCGAGAGAGGGTGTAGGAGGGGAGGAGGACGAGGAGGAGGAGGAGAGAGAGAGAGAGAGAGAGAGAGAGGGGGGGGGGGCGTTATGATGGACCCATATCATATTACCAAACAAGAGACCACTGGCGGTCGGATCTCAGTGGGGGAGACGCTGGCAGCTGAAAGGCACTATGGGTAATGTAGTACACCAGTTCAGTGGTACCACAGGCGGATGAATGGAGGCTAATGTAGGACAATGGTGTAGCCCCCCCCCACCTTTGTATCTGACTGTATAGGATGTAAAAGGAAAGATGTCTGTGTTGCTGCAGGCAGGCAGACAGTTGGGGGGGGGGGGTCCTGGTGCACTGTCCCCCTGCAGTGCTGGTCCAGTCCAGGTTCCTGTGGGTTCAAGGTGGACTCCAGTGGAGGAGAACCAGCAGACTAATAAACAGGGTTTTTGTAGTAAGGGGCAGTGGGCTGCAGCAGTTCATTGCAAATGTTTGAACCATTATCACTCCCGTCATTACATGAAAAGCAATATTAGTCCTCATTAACCAGCAGAGTGGGACCCCTCTCCTCCCAGTCCCCTCCCCCCTCTCTATCGTATCTCTCCTCCCTCCCTCTCTCCGTATCTCTCCTCTTTCTCTCTGTATCTCTCCTCCCTCCCCCCCTCCTCCCTCCCTCCCTCCCTCCCTCTCTCCGTATCTCTCCTCCCTCCCTCTCTCCGTATCCCCCCCCCTCCCTCCCTCCCTCCCTCCCTCCGTATCTCTCCTAGTGCTCGGAGCTCACAATACACCTCAGAGAACTCAACGAGTATCACATTACCAATTACCACCATCCTCACTTTCCCTGTCACACACACACAGGCCTCTCCACTCATGCAGTATTAATCATGCAGAGAAAGGAAAGTGCCAAGCGGGGGAGGTGTGTGAGGGTGTGAGGTTCTTGGGTGAGGGGGGGGGGGGTATTCGTTAACGCTCCCTCTCATTATTCACATAGACGTCCCTGTCCGACCGTTCATCATTTATACACATACCTCAGTTATAATACTGTACTAATACTGTAGTAATACTACTTCTAATACTAGCACTGTAGTAATACTATCTAAATACACACGCAAGTGGCGCCATCCTTTCACCGGCAGGCTGAACAGAGGTACTGCAGGCGCTCTAGGTGATCATTCAGGCCACCCTGGTGTCACACATGGTGTCATACATGATATCGAGTGCCACATGTGTCATATTTCACAGCTCGCCGCCCCTAGCAACTCTCTGGGACAGCAGTGCTGCAGGGTGGTGTAGTCACAGCAGCCGGTCTCTCTCTGGGACAGCAGCGCTGCAGGGTGGTGTAGTCACAGCAGCCGGTCTCTCTCTGGGACAGCAGCGCTGCAGGGTGGTGTAGTCACAGCAGCTGGTCTCTCTCTGGGACAGCAGCGCTGCAGGGTGGTGTAGTCACAGCAGCCGGTCTCTCTCTGGGACAGCAGCGCTGCAGGGTGGTGTAGTCACAGCAGCCGGTCTCTCTCTGGGACAGCAGCGCTGCAGGGTGGTGTAGTCACAGCAGCCGGTCTCTCTCTGGGACAGCAGCGCTGCAGGGTGGTGTAGTCACAGCAGCCGGTCTCTCTCTGGGACAGCAGCGCTGCAGGGTGGTGTAGTCACAGCAGCCGGTCTCTCTCTGGGACAGCAGCGCTGCAGGGTGGTGTAGTCACAGCAGCTGGTCTCTCTCTGGGACAGCAGCGCTGCAGGGTGGTGTAGTCAGCAGCTGGTCTCTCTCTGGGACAGCAGCGCTGCAGGGTGGTGTAGTCACAGCAGCTGGTCTCTCTCTGGGACAGCAGCGCTGCAGGGTGGTGTAGTCACAGCAGCTGGTCTCTCTCTGGGACAGCAGCGCTGCAGGGTGTAGTCACAGCAGCTGGTCTCTCTCTGGGACAGCAGCGCTGCAGGGTGGTGTAGTCACAGCAGCTGGTCTCTCTCGGTCTGTGGTGGAGGAGGAGGGCTCTGTGAGGCAGCAGCGGCCACATCTCTCTGATATCATTGGCTCCCCTGGGCCATGGCGGAGTCTCTCTCTTTCTCTCTCTCTTTCGCTCTCCGTCTCAGACATACAGTACACACGCACAGACAGGCGCATACGCACGCACGCACGCGCGCGCACACACACACACACACACACACACACACACACACTGACAATGCACAGACACACCAAGATTATATTTGCTGTCACCAGGACATTCCAAAGTCGGAATGAAGATCTATGTCTTGCCATTTTTGTGTGTGTGTGTGTGTGTGTGTGTGTGTGTGAGAGAGAGAGAGAGAGACAGAGATAGAGAACAACAGAAACCCAGAGCCCTCCTCCTCCTATCCCTCCTTCTCCTTCTCCTCCTCCTCCTCCCCCTCCTCCTCCTCCCCCTCCTCCTCGGTGTTGTCTGGTGAGAGCAGTGTTCTCAGGGGTGCTCTACTCTGCATAATAGAACACATGCTCCAGGCTAGAGGTAGTCTGTGATCAACCATCTGTCACACAACTAGCACTCATGGACCACAACCAGAACCACACGACCAGAATAAGTATCTCACAACCAGTATCACACAATCAGAACCGCACGACCACAACCAGAACCAGAACCACACATGGACCAGAACCAGTATTACACATGGACCAGTGTCTGTCTGACAAATATATATTTGCTTCCTGGAATATAAACATCACATTGACCACACAGAAGTCCCACATTAACTATACGATGGGTGTTATTTCGACCAATAGCCTAATCTTAATGCTTCAAGTAGATTTACCATTATTATTACAAAGTTACTGTATTCAGAGCAGTACCTACGTACTGTATCAAATTATGTCAAAGTGTCAATCAATAGCTAGAGGTACAGTGGCCTATTTGATGCCGTGACAAGGCTTGAGGAGACAAAGAACTCAGCATCAAAAGCAGCCGAACAACATTTCATGCCAGCTAAGGTGTGCCTGTGGCGTGTCACTTCCTCATGTTAGCGTTTCTGTTTGAAAAAAGAAAGACAATACCTTGTGGGCCACATGAACGTAAAAATAATAAATAAAATAAACTTCCCATCATGCCGTCAGAGTAGGTCAAGTATCCATTGTAGCGTATTGGCATTGGTGGGGATCATTGTTGGTAGTCAGTTAACAGGTTGTGCCGACTCAAAGGCCACAGGCCCAACAGTAGGCCGACTGTTGTACTCGGATAACATCCTGTTTGTGGTGTGAGTCTCGCAGTGTTTGTCCTGGGCTGTGTTTGAATGTGTGCACACACAGAGATATTGTTTGTATACAGTGTTGTTCGATCAGCCATTTACAGTTCACACCCTGTATTAATGTAACAGAAAAACTGTAACAGATCCAGTTCAGTTATTGTGCATCAGGCCGGCTGAACCAGATCAGTGTGGAGCTCTGTCTCTCTCTCTCTCTGGTGTAGTGTATGTACGGTGTCTCTCTCTCTCTGGTGTAGTGTATGTACGGTGTCTCTCTCTCTCTCTGGTGTAGTGTATGTACGGTGTCTCTCTCTCTCTGGTGTAGTGTATGTACGGTGTCTCTCTCTCTCTCTGGTGTAGTGTATGTACGGTGTCTCTCTCTCTCTCTGGTGTAGTGTATGTACGGTGTCTCTCTCTCTCTGGTGTAGTGTATGTACGGTGTCTCTCTCTCTCTGGTGTAGTGTATGTACGGTGTCTCTCTCTCTCTGGTGTAGTGTATGTACGGTGTCTCTCTCTCTCTCTGGTGTAGTGTATGTACGGTGTCTCTCTCTCTCTCTGGTGTAGTGTATGTACGGTGTCTCTCTCTCTCTGGTGTAGTGTATGTACGGTGTCTCTCTCTCTCTCTGGTGTAGTGTATGTACGGTGTCTCTCTCTCTCTGGTGTAGTGTATGTACGGTGTCTCTCTCTCTCTCTCTCTCTCTCTCTGGTGTAGTGTATGTACGGTGTCTCTCTCTCTCTCTCTCTCTCTCTCTCTCTCTGGTGTAGTGTATGTACGGTGTCTCTCTCTCTCTCTGGTGTAGTGTATGTACGGTGTCTCTCTCTCTCTGGTGTAGTGTATGTACGGTGTCTCTCTCTCTCTGGTGTAGTGTATGTACGGTGTCTCTCTCTCTCTCTGGTGTAGTGTATGTACGGTGTCTCTCTCTCTCTGGTGTAGTGTATGTACGGTGTCTCTCTCTCTCTCTCTGGTGTAGTGTATGTACGGTGTCTCTCTCTCTCTCTGGTGTAGTGTATGTACGGTGTCTCTCTCTCTCTGGTGTAGTGTATGTACGGTGTCTCTCTCTCTCTGGTGTAGTGTATGTACGGTGTCTCTCTCTCTCTCTCTGGTGTAGTGTATGTACGGTGTCTCTCTCTCTCTCTGGTGTAGTGTATGTACGGTGTCTCTCTCTCTCTGGTGTAGTGTATGTACGGTGTCTCTCTCTCTCTCTCTGGTGTAGTGTATGTACGGTGTCTCTCTCTCTCTGGTGTAGTGTATGTACGGTGTCTCTCTCTCTCTCTGGTGTAGTGTATGTACGGTGTCTCTCTCTCTCTGGTGTAGTGTATGTACGGTGGAGATTCCAAAATGGATTCAATTCTAAACACAATACCCCACAATGACAAAGTTAAAAAAGTTATTTTTAAACTTTTTATGTATTAAACACTCAAATATCCCATCTGCGCTCTGGGCTCTGCCTGGGCCACTTGAGGACATTCCCAGACTTGTCCTGAAGCCACTCCTTTGTTATCTTGGCTGTGTGCTTAGGGCAGTGGTTCTTAACCTGGGTTCGATCGAACCCCAGGGGTTCGGTGAGTCTGTCTCAGGGGTTCGGCGGAGGTCAAGACACACACCCGACTCATGATTCGTGATGACACGCCCCGCTTGGCCATCATTGGCTGCAGGTGACCACGCTACATCGCTCTGCCTATCTGTGCTGCAGGGAATTTGGTGCGCTCAGTAGTCGACTTGTGACTGTCGTGATGGTACGTTGTGTGATTGTGAAAGGAACAGACTTTGTTGCGAAAATGACATGAGAGTGGCACTTGCCAAGGTGAAGCCGCGCATTTCTGAACTGGTCTCTGAAAGGCAACAGCAGAAGTCACACTGATTTGCAGTAAATATTCATTATTATGTTTTTGTTGTGTGAAAATCATGTTTTGATGGTTTTGTTCTTTGAACACAGTGATGTTGATGCACGGTTCATTTTGTGCACCAGTAAAATATATACCTATGTTTTGAATTTGAAAAAATCATATTTTATTTTTCCAATTAAGGGTTCGGTGAATGCGCATATGAAACTGGTGGGGTTCAGTACCTCCAACAAGGTTAAGAACCACTGGCTTAGGGTCATTGTCCTGTTGGAAGGTGAACCTTTGCCCCAGTCTGAGGTTATGAGGGCTCTGGAGCAGGTTTTCATCAAGGATCTCTCTGTACATTGCTGCATTCATCTTTCCCTCGATCCTGACTACTGCCGCTGAAAAACATCCCCACAACATGATGCTGCCACCACCATGCTTCACTGTAGGGATGGTAATGGCCAGGTGATGAGCGGTACCTGGTTTCCTCCAGACATGACGCTTGGCATTCAGGCCAAAGAGTTCAATCTTGGTTTCATCAGACCAGAGAATTTTGTTTGTCATGGTCTGAGAGTTCTTTAGGCTTTCCTTTTACTGAGGAGTGGCTTCTGCCTGGCCATCACACCATAAAGGCCTGATTGGAGTGCTGCAGAGATGGTTGTCCTTCTGGAAGGTTCTCCCATCTCTACAGAAGAATACCGGAGCTCCTGATTGCTGTTTGGCTGGGCAGCCAGCTCTAGGAAGACTTGGTGGTTCCAAACTTCTTCCATTTACGAATGATGGAGACCACTGTGCTCGTCGGGACCTTCAGTGCTGCAAAAATTTTCCCCAGTTACAATTACAATCCTGTCTTGGAGGTCTACATACAATTCCTTTGACTTCATGGCTTGGTTTGTGCTCTTACATGCACTGTCAACTGTGGGGTATTGTGTGTAAAATGAGAAAAAAAGAGAATTTAATCCACTTTGGAATAAGGCTGTAACATAACAAAATGTGGAAAAAGTGAAGGGATATGAATACTTCCTGGATGCACTGTATGTATGGTGGAGCAGGAGAGCAGAGTGAGGCTCCACCCCAGACTGTGTGAGGAGAGGAGAGCTGTTATAGTCTGTCTGGTCTGGGTCACCGCATGACACAGCTGTCACAACAAGCACTACTGGACCTGAGAGAGAGAGAGAGAGAGAGAGAGAGAGAGGGGGGGGGGGGGAAGACTGAGAGATAGAATAAGAAAGAAAGAAAGAAAGAAAGAAAGAAAGAAAGAAAGAAAGAAAGAAAGAAAGAAAGAAAGAAAGAAAGAAAGAAAGAACAAGAGAGGGGGAGGGAGAGACAGAGATATAGAGTGAGAGAGAGAAGGGGGATAGTCAGAGGAATAAAACATGGTAATGGCATGCCCGTAGGAATAAGGAGTGACAGGAGAGGGAAAGGTGGAGTGGAAAATCACTAAATATTCATGTTTGCTCTCAGTGTTTCATCTGTGCTTGATTCACACATTCAGTCTGGAGCAATGCAAGCGGGAGAAACCATTATGGACCAGAACGGGGGGAGGGAGGGGGTCTGCAGGCTGCAACATCTTACAGTATGTTCTGTACACACTCTCTCTCTATTGACCTCACCTAGCCTTCAGATGGGGACGGACAATTCTTCTCTACACCCAAATGTACCCATCAGGCCCTGCCTAAATTATCCAACTTTACCTCATGATCTACTGTGCAGGTATGTCTGCTTGAATATCTGCACAGACGGAGTAGGTCATCAACATCACCCACGTTCTGACCAGTTCCAAGCCGTGTTCCTGGAAGAACTGACCCCGGGATCCTACAAGTGGGTCCGAATCACCCCTGAGCTGTTACAGAACTCGCCTGCACTCAAACAAGTCTCTGGAAGTGGGGCATCTGGGAATGGAGGTCAGGGAAACACTGACGCACAGCGGCGTAGAACGGCCCGGCCGGCTAAGTCAACAGTCTCCCTGTCACTCGCCTCGTTAGGCCTCTGTCAGGGCAAGCTGCGGCCGCGGCGCGGACAAGGTCTCTTTCAGACAGCTGTGGGAGCTGCGCCGGCCGCCTTCTGTGTCAGGTGGACTGAGGCTCTTTGTGAGCGGCGTGACGTCGCCGGCTCAGAGGTTTAGGGCTGTGCGAGCGCTGGCACGAGGCGGCTGATTACTCACATTCAGCTCAGGAATCTCGACAACACAAGACTTAAGCTTTCGCTTCTGCCATTTAACTGCTCTCTGTGACGACACAGAGGCCTCCACAGTTTAGGGCCGAGAGAGATGACGGCGCGTTACAACAAATTCCTCTGGCACCAATCAGGAAAAGACGGCCATGTTCAGTTTAGCATTGTAACCACTCTCACTGTGTTCACTTCTAGCTCTCTGGTCTATATTTTGCTACTCATGCACTTTCGCGATCTGGGGCATATATGGGCCATATGCAGCACTTATGGCTTATATGGCTCAGATCGGCTTGCTCGAGACTAGATTATGCTTTTAGCCACTTGCTTAGAAAAGAGATGCACTTGTGAGCTCTGACAAGTAGTAGTACATTGACGTCCTACATTAAATGCAATTAAATGACTGCACTGCACTGTAATGGTCTCTGTACTCACATAGAGAGGAAGGAGCCAGGCTCCCAGTCAGACTCTTCCCTGGGCAGATTTAGCTCTTCCTTCCTCCTAGAAGAATTTTACTTTGGCTCAGCGAACCAGAGAAAACTTTCCTAAATGTAAACCCTGGGGCGGAATTTGTCACCGGTGTGTGTGTGTGTGTGTGTGTGTGTGTGTGGAGGGGGGGGGGGGGGGGGCAACAGCAACCACCCAACAATAAAAACATCTGGTTCATGATTCACGAGAAGCCTGTTACAGTACATCAACAAACACAGCCGTGGTTATCGTCACCGGTGAGGCGTTACCAGAGCCTCCCCCCCCGTCAGCTGTGGAGAGGTCTTCACTACTGGTCCTGCAGCGGCTGTAGTAGGATGGTCTGAAGGACGGAAACCGCCTGGAACGAGATCTGGCCCGCTGTTAGTTCTTCTGAGGGGAAGGAGACAAGGAGAGGAGGCCGGTTTAAACTGTTGAGATGCGGCCCATCTCTACCCCTGACCCCACTCTGGGAGAGCTGGAGCTGGAGCACACTTCCTGCTCCGCAAGAACAGGAAACGGTGTTACATCAAAACAGGAACAGAGAGAGAGAGAGAGAGAGGAAGAGAGGGAGTGAGTGAGAGAGAGCAAGAGTGTGAGAGAGAAAGAGAGAGAGCGAGAGAGAGAGAGCGCGAGAGAGAGAACAACAGAAACCCAGAGCGAGAGAGAGAGAGAGAGAACGCAGCTTTCGGTGCAGAATATCAAAAGCTTTTTTTATCAGAGAAGACACAGTGCAAGGTCAGGATCTTTTCTCAGTTCTTATCAAGCAAAGTATTCTTGTCCCTGGGAAAGAACGTGTCATCCTCCATCGTAGGGGTCGGGTATGGGAGCAGCCCCTGGGCGGCTAGCTGGCCGGAGCTAACTCCTCCTCCTCCATCGTAGGGGTCGGGTATGGGAGCAGCCCCTGGGCGGCTAGCTGGCGGGAGCTAACGTCTCCTCCTCCATCGTAGGGGTCGGGTATGGGAGCAGCCCCTGGGCGGCTAGCTGGCCGGAGCTAACGTCTCCTCCTCCATCGTAGGGGTCGGGTATGGGAGCAGCCCCTGGGCGGCTAGCTGGCCGGAGCTAACTCCTCCTCCTCCATCGTAGGGGTCGGGTATGGGAGCAGCCCCTGGGCGGCTAGCTGGCTGGAGCTAACTCCTCCTCCTCCATCGTAGGGGTGGGGTATGGGAGCAGCCCCTGGGCGGCTAGCTGGCCGGAGCTAACTCCTCCTCCTCCATCGTAGGGGTCGGGTATGGGAGCAGCCCCTGGGCGGCTAGCTGGCCGGAGCTAACTCCTCGTCCGACAACTCTACGGGGGAAGGTGCTGTGGGGACCGATGCTGGGAACAGCAGCACAGCGCGTGATTGGAGGAATCAAACCCAGCAGTCAGCACAACCAGGGCAGCACGACCAAACCTCATTTAGCGGCGTAATGAGTACACTCTGGAAAAGCAGGTTAATCTATCTGGCTCGCTCGCTCACACGCTCACACGCTCACACACGCTCACACGCACACACACACGCACACACACACGCACACACACACGCACACACACGCACACACACACACACACACACACACACACACACACACACACACACACACACACGCTCACACACACACACTATGCCTTGGTGTGTGTGTTGGTAGATCTGTCTGTCTGCCTGTCAGCTGATGAGGGTCCTGTCTCTCCCTAAAATGACCTCGTAGGTCTGTCCGTGCTGCGGGTACAGACCCCCCCCCCACCCCAGCTTCCCGACCCGTAGAGCTGTCTACAGCCGGCTGCCCCTGAAGTCATTACGTTACTCTATGGAGGCCGCGAGTGGCTTGCATGTAAACAAGTATATGTGTGTGTTTTTTGTGGGTATGCATGCAATTGTAAAGACAATAACACACACACACACACACACACACACCCATCAGACAGACCTACAGAGAGACAGACACACACACATCACTAATTCCAGTCCCTCTGTGCCTCCTTACATGCTTTTTAATGAGCCATTTTCTAAATGTAAGATGTCTAATTATAGCAGCTCACAGGTTGATATGCTCCAGCTAATTGTCTGGCCGTTTCATCATTACTACTGACTACCTGCTGGCTGCCAGTATGTAGCATAAACAGAGCCACTGAAATCCTATAAACCTACCGATTACACTGATAAGTGACCTGTAGGAACATGTAGCCTGGAGAAATATGGAGGCATTATATTCTACAAAGCAGATCTCAGGTCAGTATAAGCAGGATACTGTTCAGTCTGTATGGCCTGGCATGGATGGATAAGTGTGAATACTAGTCTGAATTGAGAGCAGCAGTGATGAGCTGAGAGGTACTGTGGGTAGCGGAGTCAGCATCCTCGTTTCTGTTCTCTTCTCCCCGAGGTCCTCGCTTGCGCTGCCTCTCCACAGCGCTGTTGGTCTCAGACAGTTCCCCCTAAATTTACCCCATATTTCCTACTTTGTGAAGGAAAGGGGGGTCGATTGCAGACATAGCTCAGAGCGAGTGACTGCCGAGGTTTGGGATGCACCCCGACTCCGATTGAGTGACTGCAGAGGGTGGACTGCAGAGGTTTGGGATGCAGCCTGACTCACAGCTAGTGCCTAGTTAAGGGTGGACTGCAGAGGTTTGGGATGCAGCCTGACTCACAGCGAGTGCCTAGTTAAGGGTGGACTGCAGAGGTTTGGGATGCAGCCTAACTCACAGCGAGCGCCTAGTTAAGGGTGGACTGCAGAGGTTTGGGATGCAGCCTGACTCACAGCGAGCGCCTAGTTAAGGGTGGACTGCAGAGGTTTGGGATGCAGCCTGACTCAGAGCAAGTGACTGTAGAGGTTTGGGATGCAGCCTGACTCAGAGCGAGTGACTGTAGAGGTTTGGGATGCAGCCTGACTCAGAGCGAGTGACTGTAGAGGTTTGGGATGCAGCCTGACTCAGAGCGAGTGACTGTAGAGGTTTGGGATGCAGCCTGACTCAGAGCGAGTGACTGTAGAGGTTTGGGATGCAGCCTGACTCAGAGCGAGTGACTGTAGAGGTTTGGGATGCAGCCTGACTCAGAGAGTGCCTAGTTAGGATTAGCAGCACAGAGCTCATAATCCCACATACAGTATGTCCTTGGATCTCTCTGCTGCCCCCTCTCAATGACACTGCGCACAGAGGCAGAGGGAGGCTGCGTGCACACACACACGCACACACACACATCAGCATCCACGCACACACACCAGCATGCACACACACACACACTTGCATGCATGAACAAGAGTGCACACACACGAGCATGCACGCACATATACACATGCACGCACAAGACAATGTGCACACACAGGCATGTTTGTGCGCAAACACACGCCCCCCCCCCCCCCCCCCCCCCCACACACACACACACACACACACACACAGGGCAGATGTAATGGACCATGCAGTTCAGACAGTGTCTGTATTCACACTGTAGCTGGACGCACACTGTCATTGCAAACATACACACACAAACACACACTGAACAAATAAGAGAGCGGACACATACACACAAACAAACAAACAAGAATGCAAGCGTGTTCTGCATGAGTGGTGTGTGAGAGAGGGGTGGAATGAGAGAACAATGCTTTGTGTGAAATCTGGAACATTGTAACTTTTGTCTCAAAGCAGCACACAGAAATAGCCTCTGTGCCGGTAGGTGTGCTGCCATGGCAACTGGAGCTCGGGTCTGATGTCACGGCTGATCGCCATGGCAACCAGCCCAGATCGCCTGTCACAGCATGAGGTCAGTGTTGCCATGGAGACACACCAGCTGAGCAGCAAGCTCTAGTTCCTTTTTTTCCGCAGAGAGAGAGACAGAGAGAGACAGAGAGAGAGACAGAGTGAGGGAGAAAGACAGAGAGAGGAGAGATTGAGAGAGAAAGGGGGATTGGGAGGGGAGGGAGAGAGAAAGAAAGGAGATTAAGAGGGGAGAGATGGAGAGAGATGGAGAGATTGAGAGAGAGAGGATGAGAAAGGGATGGAGAGGGAGATTGAGAGGGGAGGGAGAAAGAGAGAGGGATGGAGAGATTAAGAGGGAAAGGAGAGGGATGGAGAAAGGCAGAGAGAGGGATGGAGAGAGGGAGATTGAGAGGAGAGAGGGATGGAGAGATTGAGAGGGGAGGGAAAGATGGGGGAGGCTAAATGAAAGGGATTCTGCATTTGCTCACAGTAGCAGTTAATGTTAGCACAAGGGCAGGTACTGTACTCAGAACAACTGTCACCAATCACACCAGCCCAGACACACACATCCACATTAACACAGAGAGACGTTCACTTAACGAGCTCGTCTCTGGCACTGCACCCACAACACATGGCTGTACAAACTCTAATTATAGCAGGATAGGTGGAAAGGTAGGAACAGCACAGACAATGCTGTCAGTATCTACGATTCTCTCTGCAGTGTCCCTCATGCTAGGCTAAGTATCAGTAGCTCAAAAGATTTGCATCGGACGCCATCTAGTGGTATGTAACTGTAAACCCTGACCCTCTGCTAAGCACCCTGATCGTTCTTTCATTCTGATCGGTTTGTATAGATCAGGCTTAGCCGGACTGCAGTTCCCCATCTGTGGACTGCCTTACAGGGTGGGTTAAGAGATTTGGTTGAACTATCTGTTTAAAACAAATAAGGCTGAAAAGCATTTGAGGACTGACCTGTTGTGATGGTGAACTTTGTGCTCGAGAACACAAGAGGTACAGGAGGAACAAACAAGGGCTCATTAAAAAGCGGGTATCAGAACTGAAAGAAGGAGCTCATTGGACGTCTTTGAAGGATGCAAATACAAAGGAGCCAATGGGGGAGCGGTGTTCTGACTGTGTCAGAGCGATGGGAGGGGCAAAGAGGCCTCGGGGCCCCGGCTGAGGACCTATAGATTGTTCCCACACTAACCACCTCCAGATGTCACCAGCTGGGGCTGTACGTAAACAGGGCTGAGGAGGGGGGGGGGGGCAATTCTCTGTGAACCGGGGGTTAGATGATCACGCGCACACACACACACACACACACATACGCACAAATGCACGCACGCACACACAAACACACACGTGCTACCCCAATCGGCGACCCCCATACATACACACATAACCACTTGAACTCTTTGGAATATATACAAAAAAACTCTTTATTGTGCCGTCGTTATTCTTTAACAGATGTTTCAGTTAGTAGTAGATGACCTACAATACACTGAACAGCAAAGCTCCTCCCTCTCCCCGTCTAAGCCAGTGGATGGACTCTCCCTATCAGACCCTGGATGTCTTCCCAGCAGTGGCAGAACAGAGCACGATCACACTGAGGCAGCATGGCCATATTTTAACACAGGACAAGACAAGGGCAGCGAATCCGAGTTTATGGTCACAGCAGTTGCATAGGGATTACAAACGGGGCTTTTAAATCGTTGTCGTCATTAAAGCCAGATCTTCATTCCACAAGTGCAATTAATCTTTAAATAAAAACACATTAAATTAACAAGTGCTATACTATTTCAATGCCGGTGTTGTTCTGTAGTTTCAAAGTTGTTAATGACAGAACTGGAATCGGTACGCATCAGACAACTACATGTAAGCATAGCTAGAGCCAGATGGATTCTGTTCAGAAATTACCTTAACATTACTTCTACAGCTGTCTGTACAAAGATATGTGTTCTCTTGGTTGGGTTTTTCGGTTTTATTAATTTGATCCTGAATATGAGATACTTCAGATACTTACTTGGGCTGTAAGGGAATTCTATTTCCACGTGATCCGTCTGGCTTTAGTGATGTCCCACACACACACACACACAAAATCATACCCAGATGTCTAGCGATGTCGCACATGTAGCTAGAAATGAACAGCACAGACAACTATTGTACTGACCTCCATGTGCGGCTAGCAATGACATAACTAGAACAAGAAGGCGATTCTAATCTCTGGCGGTGACGCCACACATGTCGGCCACGAGGTCAGGCTGTCCCTCCACTGCTGGCTGAGGTCCTCACTGGGCGGGCGCGATCAGCTGATTGGTTGGTTGGTAAGCCACTTGCAGGTACGATCAGAATGCATAGCTGGCATGGAGGTCCACAGACAGACAGAGAGCCAGGTGGAGATCCAGGTATGGGGGGGGGGGGGGGGGGGGAGATGGGGGGTGCTTCTGCTACCTACTCGAGCCCCAGCCTCCTACTTCTTCCCCAGCGAGAGGCTGAAATGACAGTGGTGCCGGTTCAAGTACGTCACCACGATGGCGAAATGCACAACTTTGATCAAAATTACACAAACACACACACACGAAACACACATGTAATCACACGCGCGAAACGAACACGTAATCAACGTACTGTACAATCTGACGGTGAGGAGTAAAAAAAAAAAAAAAAAAATGCCTACAGATTTTGGTTGTAATATTTCTTCAAAGGTCTCACAGAGATCAGTATCAGTCGAGGAGACTCATCAATCCACTTGTAGACCTATATCCTTGCATATCTCTGTTCTTATACAACGCCTAATCTGTGTAGCGATGCTGCCTGACAGCCAGTCCTGTGTGTGTGTGGACCTGGCTGCTCCAGCGCTGGTGACCGCTCTCAGGCTCTCCCCATCAGAGGGATCCCCATGTGGGTGAGGGAGCAGGAGATTTATAAACAGAGTTGCTGCTCGTGTCCGCCATGTATGGAGGCTTTCGTCACGTGCTGAGTAGGTGCTCTCGTCTCTAAGCCCCTCCTCCCACTCTCGCTGGTCTACACTGAACGCAAAACAACAGTGCAGAGGAACAGACCTCTGGAGGGGGCTACTCTCACACACCCAGGCCAGGTCTAATGCATTAGAAAAAGTCTAAAATACAAAGGAGCCAAGCTCATATCACTGTAGATCTTAGCTTTTTTGGTCCATGCAAATGTTTTTTTTTTAGACTTAGAAGATTTTAAACCAGTACTGAGGATGAACTTACTTGTTAAACGAATCGGCTTGAAGGTTGAGAACCAGACTGTCTGCGCTGAGGTACACCTTGTTCTGAGACGTCGCCACCTAGAGGGCAGACACAGGAACAGCATGAGGATGGGGGGGTGGGGGGGGATGGAGTGGCTTTACGACAACACTTTATGACAGCACTGTTTTATGACCTCATCCACGTTCCTGACTCACCGTCTTGGCGATGTTCTGAGCTGCTCTGATTCGTCGCAGTTTCAAGTACCCTGGGTTCTTAGTAATGGCCTGGCCCAACTGTTAACACACACACACACATACATTATATCTAGCTGCATAGTTAAGTTGGCCCATAATGCTGTATGTGCTCACAACAGGACAAGGAAACGGTTGTAGTTTGGTTACTATGCAGCGACACCAGGTGTGACTGGTTGTCCAGAGGTCGTGGTTTAGTGAGTTTGTTAGAGTTAATGTTTCACCATCTTGGCGGCCTCAGCTTCTCCTTCAGCCTGGATGATCTTCTGCCTCTGGTCTTGCAGGGCCTTCTCTACGTAGAACTGGGCTCTCTGGGCCTCCTGCTGCGCTGCACACACACGCAACAGATGGACACACAACACACACACACACACACAACAGACGGACGGACACACACACACACACACACACACAACAGACGGACACACAACACACACGCAACAGACGCACGCACAGGCAGGCACACACACACACACACACAACAGCGGACAGACGGACACACACAACATTGAACAGACGCACAAAGACGAAGAGAGAAAGACACGTTTGCTAACCGAACGGAACCCCCACCCTCTGTCCCAACATTCCACATACACGCGCGCACACACACTCACACACACGCACGTCTCCTTACCGACTTGCTTGGCCTCCACGGCGGCAGTGTACTCCCTGCTGAAGCTCAGCTCTGTAATGGCCACATCGTCCAGGATGATGTTGAAGTCCTTCGCCCTCTCAAACAGCTCCCGTCGGATGAGCAACGACACCTACAGTGCATGCACACATACACACAAAAGACACAAACACACACGGCAGAAACACACACACACGGCAGAAACACACACACACGGCAGAAACACACACACACACACACACACAAAACGAAGAGACAAACACAGCCAGGTTGTGAAGGACAGTGACCGGTGCAGATGGACGGTCCAGGTGGAGGTAGGCGGGCTGAGCTCCTCCTACCTGTGCTCTCTGGGTGATGAGCTGCGAGGCGTTGAACTTGGCCACCACGCTCTTCAGCACCTCGTTGACGATGGAGGGCAGCACCCTCTCGTCGTAGTCCTTCCCCAGCTGCTGATACATGATGGGCAGGTTGGCCGCCACGGGCCGCGACAGCACGCGCAGCGCGATGTTCACCATCTGGAGGTCTGCGGGGGAAAAAAGACTCAACCATCGGGTGTCTACGTACACAAAGACAGAGCCCAACCATCGGTTTCTACAAACACAGAGACAGAACACCTTGGCTAAGAGGTGCAGACTCGAGAGTGGCTCTCCGACTTTGCATGCTAGGGTATCATCCAACACTGTGTACTGAATGGGGATCATCCAGGCATAAAATCATCATCAATAAGTGATGGAAATGAGTATCTTTGCACGTCTTATTACAGTACAGAGATTTGTAGATATATAGAGTTGTAGGCATGCAATGCTATTTTTCACTTTGTAGTTATGTACAGTAGATAAAGTATGTACTGTAGTTCATTCACAGGGCATAAAGACATTGTGTGATATGCTACATCACAATGTACACAGCTTGAGCTAACTCCCACCATACGTCCGCATATATGGGCTTGAACTGTACAGTACCTTTACTTCCTGTGAGAGAGGAGATCTTCCTGGGCCTAGCTCTGATGTCATAGATGATGGGGTACTGGAACCACGGTATCCTACAGGAAAACAAAAACACCACCAACAACAACATTAATTATTGTTTACATTACTGGTAATATAAAGCATGACACAGCATCTTTTTAACACTCATGTCAAGTCTTTCCACTGTACCAAGCACATTTGAAAATTTGATTTTGTTTCTTAACTGCCTATTGGAGAAATCAAAATTTTCCAAATTCATGAGAAGACATTCGAAAACTAGCGTGACATAACTGTGGTTGTATCAGGACCTGTTTTAACAGTCAAAGAGTATTAAGTGCCACTAAACTGGAATATATTATGAAGAACAGCACCGCTATGGCAGAATCCAGTGTCAAAACAACCCAGTCCCCAGCCCCTTCCTCTCTCCTAGGGGGCTGGACAGGTGTAGGTGTCCCCTCAGAGGCCCTAGGGGAGCTTCAGAGCCAGCCTATAACTCACACCTCTCAGCTACGCTCACACCTCTGTACATAGGAGCTAGACATGGTCCTAGGGGTTGTTTTGGAGTCCCTGATAGGGTTGCAAATTGTAGGCACGTTCCTGAATCGATCATTGGTAATGTTAACAATCAATCAATTGATTAATTGTAATTAAAATACCAAAATTTCCAAACAATAACAAAATCGTTTTTTTTTCTTTACCAACGCTTTATTAGAGACAGACTGGGTTATTTTTTGTTCCTGCTGCGCGTCACAGCTCCTCCTCACGAACACTGAGCTGATGGTTGGTTTGCTGCAGGTGAGACGAGGAGGAGAGCCAACTTATCCGAGTGAACGTTCTTCAAGTGATAGAGCATTGCTGTTGTCGTCGTGTTGTACGTGTATGTGGCATCACAATATTTGCAAGTGGCTTCTTGTCCTTTAGAGGTGGTCCCACACAATGCTTTGCTTGGCCCACTTCATTTTTCAAAATATGCCGCTGTTGATTTCTCCTCTGAATTTCTTCTGAGATGGCTGCTTTGTTATATAGAATAGTTATATTGCGAATACACAATCCTACTACGTTGTTTGATAGTAGATCGCGTACATTTCACATGCTCAAGCAAATCCTTAATGACCAATGAATCAGTTTTCGATTAATTGTTTGCATCCCTAGTTCCTGCAGATAATGACAGCTGATGTCCAAACTTGTTCCCTATGGACAAAGACGCATTACCAAACGGGCCTACCGGGCCCAAGACCTCATGGGGCCCTTTGCATTTCTTGTTGCAGAGACACCGATAGAAATTTAGGGTGAGATTCCTTACACAAACATAAAAAAACAGGTTTTTTGAACAGTTTATAGGGGCCCACGTCTTTTAAAAAAAAAAGAGAGAAGCTTGTGTGGGTTACATATTTTCTATAGCCTACTCTACTTCAGGTCGATAGGACCTTAATGAAATTGTACTACTGCGCTTTTATTGAATCTATTATTTCCTTTTCTATTATTTGTTGGTACGGTAAACTCTGTGTCAAGGATAAGAATTCCCTTGGGAGGATAGTAAAGGTGGCTTCAAAAATAGCCGGAGTAAAGTTTAATAGCCTTAATCAGATTTCCGAACTGCAGGTGATCAAGAAAGCTAATTCCATTTGCATGGACACTTTTCATCCTCTCAGCTCTGAGTACAAACTGCTTCCATCCGGCTCTCGCCTTCTGGCCCCCGTGACCCAAAAAAATAGATACAAGTACTCCTTCGTGCCTGTCTCCACCAGAGCTTTGAATGCTGCTGACGGGAAGAGGGAATAGCACTCTATCTGTCTATCTATCTACACTGTACATCCAGCACTTATTTATTCTTGCTGGCCAGCCTCTATTCCTTTTATTTATGAGTTAATGGTTGAGTTTGTTACCTGTCACGGTAAATGATATTCACTCTCATTGTCAATCTGTTCCTGTTGTGCTGTTTTTAACTGTGATGATGTATGATTTATGTGTGCTGTAAACAAAATCGCCCTATGGGGACAACAAATAAAGTGAACTTGAACTTGTACTCGTTAATCTAATGGGTGGGAATGTAGGCTACCATTCCATAGATATATGAGTAAACTAGTCTATAGAGGGCACTATTAAAGTTTGTGAACTCTAGACAGATCACACAGGTGCAGGTCACAAGGTCAATTGGTTCAATCTGTTTGATCTTGACAAAGAATCGTACATGTAAAATGGAGTGCCGTCACATATTAAGCCGAGCAGCAAAACAAAAGATTCGAAAAGAAAAAGAGTCAAGGCAGTAAGATGCTTTACAGCAGGTTCCTCGCATTTCCAGTTTTTTTTTTAAAGAAAACAAACGATGATAACAACAGTGTTGCAGCGGAGGCTGTAGGGGGGTGGGGGGAGCTGGTAGGGAGGCGTCCCGGACCAGGGGCCCATTTTTTCATGATCTGTCTATGCCTATGGACCTCTACAGTCTAGACAGAACCTGCTTTCTGTGCTGCACTGGAGGTAGTGGAAGGTGGTGTACATGTTGCAGAAGAAGAAGAAGGAGAGGAAGAACAACTTGGAGCTGTTGTTAATATAAGTGCCCACGCTGCATCCTGCCCCTACTGTACCTGAAGTGCAGTCCCTCAGCCAACACTGTGTCCATCTGCATCCCTCCGATCCTGTTGAAGATGATCGCTCGCTGACCACCCTCCACTGTGAGCACACACACACACACACACACACACACACACAATTAGCCTACATCGCTGTGCTGTCTCTATATGTTTGGAACAGACATACAGGCAAGAGTGCATCATTCATCCACTTGCTATATAGGGAAGTGTACTCGAACTGTTCAAATGAGTTCCCTTGTGCTCCACTAGTCCTGCTGCCGCCTTACCTGTGTATGTGGCTTCCTTCACCCCGTACGCCAGGGCTCCAGCCCCCAGGAGCAACTTGAGGCCCAGCCCCATCCCCCTGCTGCTCCCACCGGAGGACATCCGGCCAACAATGTCCCTCAGGTTCTGAGCAAACCGCTGGAGACAGACGGGACACAGAGACCGGAAGGAGTCTGTCACACCACAGACACACTCAAACTTCATAGGTTGAAAAGACCCTTTATAAGGAAACTGATTTTTTTTTGACCACTGCCGTATATCAGGAAGCTATAATAAAGGGGGGCTGGGGCTCAGAAGGTACCGGGTCGTCCGATGACAGCTGGGTTGGCAGTTCGATTCCCAGCCTCTCCTGTCCGCATGTCGAAGTGTTTTGAGCAAGACACTGAACCCCAAATGTCTCCCAATGAGAGACGCTGAATGATTACACACTCCTGTAGCTAACCTAGCTAACGTTAGCCTACAAAATGAAATGCATAGTAAGCACTAAATTATATTTTGATCATGGCTACTTCCACTACAATAGCTAGTGCTAGCTAACTAGCTTAAGTTATTGAGCATTTTAGCAGCAGGCTACTGTAACTCTGAGATAGCAAAATAGAGAGAGAGTCTATAGATTCATATATCTAGCTACATGTCATTAGCGTATACGCACCTGTTAATGCAATATGAGATTAGAAGCCCGGCCTATCTAGCACAACCTCCGTTTGCAATACTTAACAATCTTAGGCATGGTTCAAACACACACTGACATTGAAAGTGCAGCTTGCATCTCTGGAAATACTTGACAGCAAGCAGGTAAGTTCCTTTCAAGGATACCTAGCTAGCTAACGTTAGCTAGCTAACATGTAAAGTTAGCGAGCTAGTGTGCTAGCAGAAGCTGTCTAAAGTGAGCTAGATAACAGGCCCTACTCACATACGCAACATCTAGCTACAATTAAAACACATATAGTAACGTCACAAAATATCGTGTATATCTCCCCACTGTCTGTTTTCGCATGACAGATACTCACGTTGGGCTCTTTACTCGCCATGCTTGCAGTACAGTGGAAACCCAAGGTCGTCACAGATAATCACGGGCCGAAGAGGTGTTTGCTGGGAGTTGTAGTGCAATTCACCCCAGAGTGGTCCTGTAATATGTATGTAATGCAGGTACGGCACAGTACTTTTGTAGTAACCTAACCTTTGTGTAGACACAACTTGATGTATGTAACATCAGAGGCTTGCTAGATTAGATTTTTCCCATGTACAGGTCCAAAGGTTCTTTGCATGTGTATCTTTTCTCAAATGATAGCGGCTAGATCTACGCAGAGACCGGTCAAACCCTAACCTTAACTCTAAATCTGACCTTAACCCTAAAGTTAACCCTAAACGGCCTCTGCATTTATGGTAACTAGCCTTTACCTTTCTCAAATCTAGGGGTAATTCCCTTAGGCAAAGTCTGCAGAAGTACACTTATGGTACGAGGGCATAAAGGGCTCAACATGTCTGCCAGAGCGCCCTCATGCACTTGACGATTTGACAATTAGACAGCCCTAAGCCCTCATGCACTAGGCGGAACGCGCCTCAAAGTCTGGGTCTGTAAGGGTGGACATTGGGACTGGGCCTCAGAACCCTGTTAGGCCTACTTCCTCAAACCATGGAATAGTTCGTACAACACCTGAAAAGATGGTAAACTCAAACCTTCAAAATCAAAATGTCGATGGGACAAATTAACAAGAGAGGAACTTATCAAACAGTTATTCATGGACAGTTTAATCCATAATTCATGTAGTATTAAACACAATCTATTTTACAGTTTAATGTTACAGCTAAAAAACAATCCAAACAAAGAATATCTGCCACAAGAACATCAAATGGAAGCGAACATTAAAAATACAAGGTGACAGTGGAGCAGTATACGTCGCCAGGGTGATATTTAGGAATGACCAGGGGGGAAAAATTTACAAATAAAATAATTTACATGGTTGGTCGCCATGAGCTCCATCACTGACTGCCCATATATATGTATATATATATGTATATTTACATACAAAAAGTCTCATCTGCCAAGAAGTGTGATCTTTACAACTTCGGTATCTTGTATTGTTCTCTTGGTCCTGCACTTGCAGTGTAGAAGAGAGCAGCACTCCATCTACACTGGTCCTGCTTTCACCTCTCCCAAAATCTGCCATGTGCCTTTTCTCGATGTTACCCTCTCCATGGATTCTTCAGTTTAGAAAAGGTACAGGTGAAGGTGCTGCTCCTCAGACATAGAAAAGTCGTACTCGAGATGTGCTGACGTGAAGCTCGTCATCGTAAAACTTGGTCTCTATAACAACATTTCCACTGTGAAAGAAAAAAAAACATGGGAAAACGTCATGCAGGCCTCAGCTTTCACATCTGTACACCAGTTGTAAAAAGATGAAACGGTTACATGATTTAGAATGGATGATGTTCAAGGATGACTAGCATATGGAATATCAAACGCATTAGCTGTCACCACACGTGGTGGATTATTAATGTTGTGAACCGAGTAGTTCATGAAGATAAAGTCTAACCTACACAACCTGCAATGAACAACTTGGTTCCAAAAACCGTTAACAGTTTCAACAGAGACAGAGTTTAGACTCACGTTAAAACATTCGCTGGCATCATCTGTGACTCTGGGGCAGCCTCTATCAACGACTGCCACGTGTTGGTGGAGTTGGGGATCACAAAGCCAAACTCAAAGAACCACTCTACATGGAGAGAGAAAGACAAATTATTTGATGGTTATCCTTCCTTCCACACATTTTCTATTCTTTTTTTCATAATTATCTGTCTTGCTTTGTTTTCTTGTTTTTTGTACCATTTACTATTAACTGTGTTCTTATTTATCTAATCTAGTTCTGTAGAGCACTGTGTGCTACATTTGCTTGTATGAACATGTGCTATATAAATAAACTTGACTTTGACATAGTAACTTTGTACAGAAACAGCACCACAACCATGCTCTTATTAAATTCAGTCTCATCCCCAAGGGCGTGGTGATACACCACAATGCCAAATGATGCTTGGATTGTGGGAGCTGATGAAAAAATGAGGCGAACAGATACCTTCTAAACACTGGCCTTTGAAGAACACCTTCTGTTCAAGGCGGAATTTTTCCAGTTTTTCTGAGGAGGAGAAGTTGAGCTCTCGGGACACAGCTTTACATTTGAGGATCTTCTTGGGGACTCGGGCTGCCGGGAAGGAAAGAAAAAAGTCAGATCCTGACCAGTAGGGGGAGCCACACAGTACTAAAGCAGCCTGCAACTGACCTAAAGCGATCATATGCACATGTAATACACACACACCAAGGGCTGGTTTCCACAGCTTAGACAGCATGACTGTCTACATGTTTGTTTCTCAGAGATAATAAATAAATACTGTATATAGTGACATCATAGTTGATCAATAGATATAATCGTAATCTAGTGTGAATGTGAGGAGAAAATAATATATGGTGATATAGTGACGCAAAGTGCATCATGTTTGTTATTCCAATCTCAAGAACCTCAGCTATGTTTGGTACAGTACAGAAGGTTACGGACCTTCCAGTACCAGGTAGTGGTGTGATCATTTCTTATTCTATAGAGCAGAGCGCCCGATGTTAAAAAAGAACAAAAGCACAGAAAATAGATTCTACTGTACGCCCCCATTCTCTACCCTGCTGTTTGAAAGCTGCACTTGCTGACCACCTATGTGGATTTAATGACAGGTAAGGCAAGGCAAGTGTATTAGTATAGAACTTTTCAGCAACAAGGCAATTCAAAGTGCTTTACATGAGACATTGTGCAAAGACAAAGTGCAAAAAACACATTATAAAAAGGTCATTTAAAACAAAATGCAGGAAAAACTTTTTTGATTTAATAAAAAGGAGCGACAAAAAGAGAAGTCTTCAGTTGAAGCAGACCTGCAGTTTTCTGGAAGTTTGTTCCAGATATGTGGGGCATAAAAATTGAACACTGCTTCTCCATGTTTTGTTTTAATTCTGGGGACAGAAAGCAGGCCTGTGCCAGACGACCTGAGAGGTCTGGATGGTTCATAACCTAGCAGCAGATCAGAAATATATTTTGGCCCTAAACCATTCAGTGCTTTATAAACCAACAGCAGTATTTTGACAGCCAATGTAAAGACCTCAGAACTGGACTGATGTGATCCACTTTCTTAGTCTTAGTGAGGACTCGAGCAGCAGCTGTCATAATTTTTTTTAGAGAGACCTGTAAACACACCGTTACAGTAGTCGAGTCTAGGGCTGGGTTTAAAAAAAAACGATTAATCAAATGATTCAGAATCGATTCATGAATCCCAAAATCGATCTTTTATTTAATGAATGAATGAATGAATAAATGAAGGAATTAATGAATAGTTCATTAATTCATTCAACAATTCATTCATTCATCCATTTTTGGAAATCAGTATCGATACCCAGCCATAGTAGGTCTGTTGATGTGTTGCATAACTTGGCAGTCATGTAATTATGGTTACAGCTAAAAACAAAGAGGTTTTAGTAACACTAACCGAATCGATATTGAATCAAATCAAGATAATCGATTCTGAACCTTGTGAATCGGAATCAAATCGATTCTTGAAATTCGAATCGATACCCAGCCCTAGTCGAGTCTACTGAAGATTAATGCATAGACAAGTTTTTCCAGATCCTGCTGAGACATAAATCCTTTAATCCTTGATATTTTCTTCAGGTGATAGTAGGCTGACTTTGTAATTGTCTTAATGTGACTGCTGAAATTCAGGTCTGAGTCAATGACTACACCCAGATTTCTGGCTTCGTTTGTGGTTTTTAGCATTACTGATTGAAGCTGAGCGCTGAGGTGTAAAAATAAGTTATTTAAAAACTCTTCCTAAGGGGTGTGTGTGTGTGTGTGCGCGTGCGTGTGTGCGCGTGCGTGTACCTTCATGTTCCACTCCTGGTAGAGACAGGTCGTCCGTCCCCTGCCATAGCACTTGGCCATTTTCGGCATCGCGCAGGTTCATCCAGTTTCTAGGGTGGCACAGGGGTCAAGGGAAAAGCTATACACAAGACAGTACCAGGCAAACTGGACACAGTACAGCAACTGGAATGACTATCAAGGTTATGTTAAAAGGACGCATCTCCATAAGTGCAGTGTGTGTCCAGATCTTTTATGGCAGCACACGGAGTAGTGCTCACTTCTCCCCATCGTCGTTTCACCGGAGAGGCCACTTTTAGGACGTTATATGACCATCCTGTGTTTATGCAGCTATGCTCTTACAGGTTGAGAGTGGTGCAAACAGAGTATTTACCACAGTGGCTACTCCAGCTGGCGGCTACAGAACTAGAGCTGACATCAAGAGGCTTTCTGAAGATGGGAGCCGTTTGTGGCCTTTTAACAAAAGCCCAGTGTTGACCGGAGGGTGCTTAGTGTCAGCGCCACCTGAACCCCCCCCCCCTTCTCTCTCTCTCTCTCTCTCGTCTTCCCCTGTCTCTAGGCCATCTGGTTGCCCTTTACTTCCCCCACACCCCTCTGTTTCTCTCACCCTGCCCAGTGCCAGGGCAGTGGGGTGTCAGCACCAGGCTCCATCCTGACACTATCCCCCCACACCCCCAGGACACTTGACATTCACTTCACACTCAATTTAGGGACCGGCGGGCTTCAAACAACCAAACAATATGGAGACAAAGATCTAAGGTGCCCGTTTAGCCATTTGCCACAAGAGAACCTTCCGAGTCATCATCATAGCCTAGAATGAGAGAGAACATTCTAAGCTGCACAGAAGATTTGAAGCATAAAACTAGCAGCCTGGTGGTGATGCTGGCCAGCTAACGAGCCTAGCTAGGTAGCCAGGTCCAACAGCCTTGCAGAGAGATTTAACTAATGTGTGCTGGTTTAAATTTATTTCCCTAATCCTCTCAACTCTAACTGGCCCATACCCCACAACACAGGGCCCCTCCCTCTCTCCCTGCTACCTCCTCATCCTCCTTCTAGAATAATCCTAGTACACAGCTCACCTTAGCACACATTCAGGCTACACACTGGGATACACACTCAACACACTGACCGGCGAGCTAGCTACCGTTTTGGAGCGTCTGGATAAATGAATAGGTTTGTGCAGAATGAGTGGTGCCTAAAGCAACTTAGCTAGTAGTGGCGTCTTGCACATGTTTTATGAATGGATTACCCAAGCTGCTGCAGTTCCTGTGAATCTAAAAAAAAGTGTCCTCCCTCACATTAATTAATCTTATTAACCAAGTTTGGTTTAATCTTATTAACCAAGCACAGTCCAAACTAACAATAAACAGGCTACCTAGGACCCACACCCAACATCTAGTCTGCTACCCTCAGACCATCCCTATACACATTTACACTATAGCCATTTAGCAGGCCCTTTTATCCAAAGCTACTTACCAGAAATTCTACCAGAATAGAGTATAAGTAGCTTTGGATAAAAGTGTCTGCTAAATGACTATAGTGTAAATGTGTATAGGGATGGTCTGATGGTAGCAGACTAGATGTTGGGTGTGGGTCCTAGGTAGCCTGTTTATTGTTAGTTTGGATTGTGCTGTTCCATTAGTGATGGTGAAAAATGTCTGCAGGCTCACATCTACCGGCACCCTGGGGATGTAGTGGGATTCACAGCTAGGTAGAGACCGTGGTCCCTCAGTGTGCACACAGACACGTGCACTCACACACTACTAATTAGCCCCCAGGGGGATGCTGCTGTCAGCACTTTAGCTTCATACATCGTTGAAGAGTGGCTCATTGTTAAAAAGACACTTGCATGGTCAATACGCAGACATTAACTTTCCTATAATTAACTGACTGTGCCGATTAAAAAGTTATACTGTATGTTGCCGTTAACATTATAGTGTTATTATTAGCATTACATGTGAGACATACTGCTGGAACACTAGGGATGCACAATATTATCAATGACTATAATAATTATCGGCCAGATACTGTAATAGGAATTAGGAAAATTCTGTATTTAGCGACTATATGACTATGAAGCCAGTTTTGCTTCAACAACTCTTTTCAGACAATCCCCCCCCCCCCCCCCCCAATTACTCTTAGATGTAGTTTTATTTTGTTCTCAGAAAAGGAGGCCAGATTCACTCTTGGTTATAGAAAGCATTGTGCACTATAACAGATTTTGTTTTCACTTGTTCTGGTAGTACTTCACTAGTGATGTCATTTGGTTAGATCAGAAGATTGCTCCCAATGAGCAAGCTAGCGCCTTGCATGGTAGCTGCCGCCATTGGTGTGTGAATAGGTGAATAAGAGGGCATTGTAAAGCGCTTTGGATAAAAGTCCATTTACCATTCTATTACCCTCAGGTGTGCATAAACTACAGGTTATCAACTTCTTTTTAAAATACAAAAACTTGAAATTAATATTGGTTATCGGCCACGAGAAGCAGGGGTTATTGGTATGAAAAATGTATATCATGCAACCCTAGTAACACACTGTTTGTTTGTTTTAGCAGCTTAGAAATGTGCTGAAAGTTGTCAGCTACATCTTGATGTACAGCCTCTTAAAATACCCTCTGCTTAAAAGAGCAAGACCAACTCTAGGCGGAACCTAAAACATAAGTCTGAATGGATGCCTCTGCTTAAAAAACAACCACCAACACACAACTCTAGACCACGTTTGAACTAAAACCATCCAAATGCTCAATAAAATTAGCTAGTATGAGCTGATGTAGCCTGAGTGACACCATCCTACTGAGTGACACTGATCTGAGCTCTTTGGTAGCAGTGTACTGAGTTTCAGCCGCAGGTAGGGGAGTGGTGTATTGAGTCAGGCCTGCCCTGGGGGAGCAGAGACAGGTACACTGCCTTCTCCTCCTCCTCCGAGGCCCTCAGGCTCTGCCCCCACTCAGTCTGCCTCTCTGGGGCTGAACAGGCCAGACCCAGGGAACATGTTTAGAACCGTGTCTCGGGGTCCGTAGAATCGGCTGGGCCCTGAGGACTGTGACCGCGTACGCCGCCACAAACAGCGCCACTGTTGAAGAGTGAGCTTTCAGGCTGCCACAGGAGATGTTTATGTTTCATTATAGCGCAAGACTGTGCTGGCTTTCATTGAGCCTTTTCTCGGTCAAGGCGTTTCAAGATACACTGAGTTAGTGTGCAGCCATGAAGGGATGGTGGAGGGTGGTTGGTTAAGGAAGGGGGTGTACAATAGAGAAGCAGGGGTCTCTTCAGAATGAATACAGACTCGCTCTGTAGGCTACTATACAGGCTTGCTGCTGGCAGTCTGAGCAGGAGGCTAACCTCTAATAAAAACATATAGCGTATGATCTAGTTGGGTTTGTTTCAGCCCAGTCCCTTTCAAGCAGCACACACCCCTCTATATCATCATGATAAAACAACCTGTCATCTCTCTGAAAGCTGTTATACGTGTCATACTGACATGAAGGCACATGCCTAATGCTTTCCTTTCCTGCCAGAAGTGTGTAATGCTACATAAGCCCCAGTGAGGAGTGTTTCCTCTGACGTAATCAACCTGACCATGACAGCTAGCCTCTGGACTAGTAAGCCACGTCACAACACCGGCTCTGTAGCTACTACAGCCACAGAACATATAATGCGGCAGTTAGAAACAACAACAACAAGATCGGTGATATTAAGATTAACTACAAAACTGAGGCCATACCAGTGGCTGACAATTTGGTCAGGGACACATGGCCTACATCACAAGCAACATTAGCCAATACTAAACCAACAGAGCCTGTGATACCACTCAGTACTACGACAACTGAATTGTGATATTACTGTTGACAGCAATCAGAATGACAGATTAATTTTGACTAGTAGTGATAAAGGTAACCCTGGGACAATTGTACCTCGTAGGATACACAGATAGTTTTATCATCACTGACATCATTTGGGCATTAATGGTGACATCTGATGGTCAGTGACACAGTAAACCATATCACTGACCTGAGGTCAGTAGCAACGGTGTGACAGTGTGCTGAAGCAAGCTCAGGGCAGCTCTAGACGGACGCTAAACTCACTGTGCAATTACACACTGAGAATTTAACAAGTCTTTGATTAACACAGACAACTTCGAACAGTAATTTGACCACTAAAATCCCTAGTATCCACCAAATGAATGCCATTTCAGCATCGCCATCAGTGCTGGTCTGATGTTGGTCTGAGGAGCAGCACATTACAGGAATGGGGCAGTGCGCAGGTTCATTCCATCTATAGTGAATTCATCCCAGCTACACATCCTGAATGATCTCAGTCCTTGTGACATGTGAAACAGCTCGACCATGGCCTATTCCATCGTCATCTGCCACCTTAAATCCACAAATAACCTGAACACATGCAAGGCACAACTCATTTGTCACAACCTGTCCACCACACCTTGATATGTGCCCCGCTTGCTGGCTGTTAGATGGGACTGGCAGCAGGTAGCATTAGGCCATGACACAAGCCACACGCAGTCGGCCAGCCCTGGAGCAGGGCCATAAGGCAGTAAATCCCTGTCCTTGCAAATCAAGGATTTAGGCATTACCAGGCTAGAAAATGAAGCCTAGCCTTTCTAAAGAAAGTCTCTCTCACACACACACACACACAATCAAGACTGCTACTGCAACCACAGGAATAAAATCTGCCTCCCCAAAACTCTACAATATAGCCTGGCCTCAGCACATGCTTCTCAGAGATGCACTGCAAGGGTGGAGTACATTTCTGGGCCCATGAGGCAGGTTTGGCAGTACAGGTAAGATTATTCTCGTCCGCATTACTGAGTCTATTTTAGGACCGCTGTGTTATGTAAACCAGCAGCAAGAGCTCCAAGCCCCTCCGATGGAGAGGTGCTGGTGGCAGGTGTCCTGAGTGACACTCCATATAACCTTTTTGCCCTGCATTCCGCAGCAAGATGTTGTTAAATTAAGCTTTTAAAGAAAAAAGTCCACCCCAATACAAATATTTTCTTTCCCCCCCCACCACAACACATGGTGCTTTGACCAGTCCAGTGAATCCCCCTTCTAAACACAACACAACAGGTGCTTAAGAGGTACGATCCTGGTCAGTTAGAACTTCTTGAAGAGGTGAGTTTTGAGCCTGCAACATCACCCTGCCCTCTTGTTTCTGTCGGGTGAAGGAGTGTGCTTGGCCCCCATTCAAACAACACCCATTACAAGATTAAATAGTATTTAGAGTACAAGGGCATGGCCTCAACTAAACATCAGATCACTATCGTGTTTGCAACTGTTTCAGCAATAGCTGAATAGCTGTTTCAGTAGTTATCTATCCGGCTGATGAGCACCTGATAATGAACGGCTAGGCACAGGCAGTCCACTGTAGTGACCATCTCGCTTCATCTGAACTTTTCCTGTAGATATAAACGTTACACTACTGTAGCCTAGCCAGCCAAGTAAAGTTACTGAGACAGAAGGTATACATCCCATGCTAAATGCTTGTTAGGCATAATATCAATGAATAATGTGTAAACTTTACCTATCTTTGATAAATTGCCATTGCTTACTAAGTCGAAAGAGACTACTGAGCGCTAGCTAGCAATCCTTAGCTAGCTAACGAGCTAACGTTACTGCTATGTGACTGATAAGCATGCTGTTAATGAATTAGGTCTACTGAACTTTTACTGTAGGCACGACACAGCTGGGCAGAATATGGCCTGCTAGCTAGCTGGGGTATTTAACTACCAAGGCTAGCTGGGGTATTTAACTACCAAGGCTAGCTGGGGTATTTAACTACCAAGGCTAGCTGGGGTATTTAACTACCAAGGCTAGCTGTGCTGGTGGTCCAACGTTAGCTGGTTGGCCAGGTCAAGCCGAAAACACCGCAGGCACGGACACTACCTTTGCTAACTCGCTAGCTAGTACAAGTAGCTAGTAGCACTAACATTAGCTAGCACTAACAATTAACTTTGCAAAGTTAGCTAAGGTTAGAAAAATAGCTTTGTTGTGCGGCGAAGCCAACCATGCAAACCTCTACTCGTTGATAAGGATACAGTTTAAACCCCTTGAGAATATCCTTGGCCCTGTCTTCGCTTTCAGACATTATGTCGGAAATCTTCGGTTTTCGTGCGAGGAGGACTGCTGGTTTGTAGTGTCTGCTGAACGTAGCTAGCTAGCAAGCGTTAGCTCCAGAGATAATGTACATGAGCACCTGAGAAGGACCAGTCCGCGGAGCTAGCCGAGCTAGCAAGGGATTTCGCGCTAACGTTGGCTATCTTAGCTAACGCTAGCTAGCTTCTGTAACATTCACCTCCAGGCTCTAGTAGATCCCGTTTTAATCCTACAAGGGAACTCGACTGATCCTTTAATCAACCTAGCTTCCCTAAATATATTCTGGTCCAGAGATTGACAGGTACTTCGTCCGAACACCTTGCGAGGCCGCGGGACTCACTCCGCGCAAAGCGACAAATAACTGCACAGACAGGAGGAGGAGGGGAGGGGCTTGGCTGGGAGAGACGCGTTACCACTAGCAACCGCGGTCCACGCCCCCCAAGCCCCGAGCCGTCCCTCTTCAAGAGCCCAGCAGGTGTCCATGGTGTCTTTACAGAACCTCCCTGTGACCGAGCCCAGCAGGTGTCTTTACAGAACCTCCCTGTGACCGAGCCCCCCACCATTTTTTTATTGAAACAAAACGGTGGTACATAGTACAAGTAAAAACAGATGCTTGACATATTCATACAGTAGGTATACATCTATTTTTAAACAAATGTTTTTAATGTTAATATACTTTTTACAGGATTGAATTCAAAACCCTTCTCCCAACTTTCAGATGTAGCTATGCTCATCACTCCACTAAACCCCTCCTGCAATCTTCTATCTGGAAAGAGTCTGCTTCTCCATACCCCTAGGACTAAGGTCTGCTCTATGGGAGTGGGAGGAACTCTATGGGAGGAACTAGCGGTTCATAAAAATAGATTGATGAAAACAACCGCGGCAGAAAATAAATTTCTTCATACTGCATTCTCGGTGCCCCGTCCGCCGCCATTACATGGATATACTTGGCTCGCGCTGGATTTTAAATTTCTTCTACAGGCCTCCGAATTACACCAAAGTTATCTCGGTGAGTCAAATGTCTTATAATATGCCGTAAATAAGGTCCAGGTTGTCGAAAAAGAGCCTTCTTCTTTAAGACTGGTCTAAAGACCTACTTACTTAAAAAAAAAAAAAAAACTTTTTGTATCTAATGTGTATATATTATCTACTAGTAGTGTCTCTGCTTTTGTTATTCTTCTTCTTGTTTGTTTGACTTTGAGGTTGTTTCAGGCACTTTCAGCCCTTTGGGATTATCTGAAAAGGGCTTTATGAAGAAAAATAACTATCAACTCTTACCTACTTTTCCTCAATCTAGTCCCATCCCGCATACCCCTATCATAAAGAGTAGCTAGAAGGATAATGGAAATGTAGCAATGCACAGTAAAAAAAAAAGAAAAGGTAATTGGCATAACATTTAATGTGAGTACCCGGAAGCTCTCGCTGAAGTGAGAACTTCTAGGAAAAAATAATGATATTCATGGACACCAATGGGAAGACTCTTGGATTTTGTGCGCAGAGGGATGACTGGCTCACGCAGTTAGTAGTGGGATGTACGGGAGGCTGATTTGGCCTCTGATTGGTCACTGACCTCAGATTTCCACTTTTCAAGTATTGCTAACAAGTCAAAACTGTCAGTAGCATATCTGGCACATAACGTCTCAAGGCGTCTCAAGGCTTCAGGACTGACTGTATAAACAGGCCTACAGAGAGCATCAAAAGGCCCCACCCTGTTCACACTATACATGCTCCCCCTTGGCCAGGTCCAGTCCTCCACCATCACCAGCATCACCTTCTCTGGTCAGAACATTCCTCTCTCCACATCAGTCCTGGGCGTCAAAATGGACCCTCACCTCACCTTCGAGACCCACATCAAACAGCTGTGCAAGACGTCCTTCTACCACCTCAGGAACATTGCCAAACTCCGTCCCACACTCACCCTGGCAGATGCAGAGAAGCTCATCCACGCCTCCTCCAGGCTGGACTATTGCAATGCACTCCTCATTGGGATCCCTAGTAGTAGCCTACAGAAACTCCAGTACATCCAGAACAGCGCTGCTAGGATCCTGATGAGGGTGCGCAAATATGACCACATCACCCCCATCCTAAAGTCACTCCACTGGCTCCCCATCTCACTCAGAGTTGAATTCAAGGTTTCCCTCCTCACCCACCAGTGCATATACGCCCCCCCCCTACCTCAAGGAACTCCTCACCCCTCAGACCGCCTCACGCACCCTCCGCTCCTCCACTGCCAACCTTCTCAAACCCCCTGGGTTCAAGCTAAACACCATGGGGAGGCGAGCCTTCGGCACTGCTGCTCCCAGGCTGTGGAACGCCCTCCCCGACCACCTCAGGGAACCTCAGTCTGTGGGTACTTTCAAGAAAGACCTTAAAACCCACCTCTTCACAAAAGCTTTCTGTTGACCGTTCTCCCATGTCTGCTGCTAGTTGTTGTGAGCCCATGAGCTAACTGGCTATCCCGCTCTCATTGTGCTGGATTAGCATTGGAAGCATTGGAACTGATGTGTCCAGGTGACAAGACCCATCTTTATTTATCAGACATTATTTCATGTCATTTCAATTCACAGCTATTTCAGTGGCATGACTAGCTTCCGTCCTACCAGTCCTGCACAGAAACAAGCCAGCCACGCACATAAGCCAGGCTGGACCTGGCCTGGTTAATTTAGTCCTGACTAAAGGTAGACGCTGGCTCCGCTCCATGCCCATTTTTTGTTGCGTTTTAGAGAGAGATTGTGGCCGGGTGGGAGGGGTCTGCCGCAATCTTTCTAGCCCACTTCAGGCCCCTGCTGCTCAGCGGAGCGGATGCCATGCTGCAATTCAGCCTGGTCTCTGGCTTTAGCGGCGGAATACCAGGTGGTGATGGAGAAGGTGAGGATGGCCTTGATGATTGAGGTGTAGAAGAGTATCATCATTGTTTTTGGCAGGTTGGATTTCTTCAGCTGCCTCAGGAAGTATATCCTCTGCTATGCCTTCTTGGTGAGGGAGCTGATGTTTAGCTCCCACTTGAGATTCTGGGAGGTATAGAATCGAGCATTTATTTGCCATGTGTAACAAGTACGGGTACAATTCTTGTAATCACTTGTCCTTACAGTATCTTATCAGTGCAAATCAGTTCCTCATTCCTCATTCCAGCCAGCCTCCCTCATTCCAGTCCTAGGTACTTAGCTGACATTTAAAGGTTCCCAAACTGCCCAGGAAGCGCAGGGAGTGCACTCTGGTGACCGGGGAGTCGTTCAGGGTGATGGGGGGAGGGGGGCTGGGTTCTTCCTGAAGTCTACAACCCTCTCCACTGCCTTAAGAGTGTTGACAACACATCACTTCCTCACAGTCGAAGACCAAAGAGCTGATTTAAAATTTTAGACAAGGTGCGTCACCACCCACTCTATCCATGATCAAAGGAGAGGAGTTCGAAGTGGACCATAAATATCTTGGTCTTATTATTGATCACAAACTATCTTGGGATCAATGTGCTGATGATATTTTCAACTTCGCATTTACTTTGAAAACAGAACTTTTTAACATTGATAACAAAATTCTTACTGTGTTTCATAAATATTTTCTTGAGAGTATCCTTTGCTACTGTATGTTGGTGTGGTCATTCCAAAATCACTCACAGGAACAAATTGGTTAAATTAGTGAAGAAGGCTTCTGACCAGGCTGAGCTGTACTACACATATTTGACCAGGCTGATGCTGGAGGCAGACAAGGTCTGCAGAGATGCATCCCATCCACTACCAGTGGAGTTCCAGCCACTCCCTTCTCGGAGGTAAAGACACCCAAAATCAGAACCAACTCAACAAACACTCATATGTGTCAATTTATCCAGATATATGAATAGTTCAACATGAATTAGATGTCGAGATAATGCACACCCGAGCTAATATACTGCAGTGATTTTTAGTCAATAAGGACGCCTTCTTCTACAAGCCACACGATGGCACAAGTGATCCACTCCACGGGCATACACATATAGCCACACACAGTACAGGGCCGTCAGACTGTGGGGATGAAGGGTACAGACCACCCAGGGCCCCAAGAGTGAGGGGGCCCTTCCAAAAGCCTTGAATTTAGTTCGTTTTTGTTTGGATTTTTTTTGTTTCTGTTTTTCTAAGTGATAAGTGGCATAACTCAATATAAATTGGTTGAATACATTGGTTGAGAGACTGAAATTTGTATCCCCCCCCCAAAAAAGTGGAGATTCTCTGAGGCCCCTGGCACCCCTTACAAAATGTACAAAATGGTTTAGTCCACTCTAACTCTCCGCGCTCACTGGAGAGAAGGCTAGAGACTACTCACTCAGTCACTACACTGCAGTCTGACTCTGTGAAAATGAAAACGACCTAGATAATGCCTTTCCCTAAGAAGTGTAAATCAGGCTCCCAAAAGAGAAAAGAAAGAAAGGAAAATGAAAGAAAGAGAGATGAGGGAAAACAATAATTGACACATTTCTTTAAAAAAAAAGTTGAGTCCCGAGTTGGCTAGTTAGCTAGATGTGTGTGCTAGCTAGTCTTAGCTACTACTAGCCTAGTAGCCTACCAGCTAGCTAGCTGAGGTGGACACTAGCTAGCTAAATCCTACCGCATGCACACAGTATCATAAATGAATAAGCATCATATAACCTAGCTATAATGTCATATGGCACAATATTAGCTACCTAGCAAAGCTTAACATCATGGCCCTCAGTTTCAGAACCAGACAGAGAGAGTGAGCAGCGGCAGGTGCCCTAACTGCTGATAGATCATGTGAAGCAATGTGAACAAGGTGAGCTCATGGTGCAACTAAGAGTTACTCCAAGCAATCATTTGTAGCAGTTGCAACTGAAAGGAGCCTAGCAACACTAACATCAAGTAGCCTGTTTTATTGTAGGCCTATGTTAAGTTATGTAAGTATGGTTAAGAGGCTAATATCAATCCTGTATGCGTTATGCTTGTAGAGGGGTCTGTTGGAGCAGAAAGAGAGCAATATGTGCTGGAGGATGAGGGAAGTGAAGAGGGAAAGGAAAGTGAAGGTTGTTCTGAGGGCAGTGAGGAGGAGGAGGAGAGGACAGAAGAGGAAGGGGGGGAAAGTGAGAGCAGTGTAGAATATTATTTCCCAGAGGACCCAGGACTATGGCCAGAGAAGCTTACTAATCAGAAGTTCAGTTAGAAAACTAAGATGGTATTGTTTGCTTTGTCTTAATATTGTTAATCCGAGCAAACCACATTTAGCCATAGTTAAGTAATTGTAGAATTTAGGGTTGAAATGTGCTGAGATTTCAAAGCAGTATCACTTGTTTAAATGTGGTATGAACTGTTCATTAGTGACCTACCCTAATAACCACAGGGCGTCATGTGTTCAGTTGTTGGCTCGATTATTTGTCAACATTTTTCAAAAGATACATGAGAGACATGGATCGAGAGGGAGGGGGCCCACAGAGACTGCTTGTGTATAGGGCCCAAAATTTGGTCTGATGACCCTGACACAGTATGTATGCTGTGTGTGTGTGTGTGTGTGTGTGTGTGTGTGTGTGTGTGTGAGAGAGAGAGAGAGATATTGTGATTGTGAATTAACTCGCAGCGCTCACTCTCGGCATCTGCCTGGTGGCCAGCAGTCTATACCTGTAACATGCGTATAGCCAATCAGATGAGCATGTGGGCGGGCCATAAATGTGAAAAAAATAAAGTGGGAAAGAAAGAAAGCCCCGTATCGAATCCCAGTCATAACCTTGGCCACTCATCAGACTAAACCAAAGGTACATATTTTATTTATAATTTCAATTCCAATAATAATGTTTTATATGTGTGACTTGTTTAACATGAATTTGTTCAGATTATTCCATTTAAAATGGAATTGAATAATCCATAGTATGAATAGCCATTTAACCTAACTATTCTGTCTCGTATCTCTGCTATTGCACCCCATCTCCTCTTCTGCTCTAGAGCTCCTCTATCTGCTATCCTTGTACCATGCAGGGCTCTGAGCTGCTCTATCTGCTATACAGGTACGATGCATGGGTCTGAGCTCCTCCTTCTGCTATCCAGGTACCATGCAGGGGTCTGCTGAGCTGCCCAGCAGATAACCCGAGGGAGTCTCCTGCCGGCATACACTACCTCAGCTCACTCATTCAGTCCTTCATTCATTTATTAATGTCTACCATTCTGTTCATCACTCTAGTAAACATCCGTAAATGTATGAGTTGTTGATGTGGTCTTTGAACTCTAATATTTAGGATATTGAACACCTCTATCAGTGCTCCAAATGTCACATAAATTGAGATTAACACACATTATTTTTTGCCATTTATTGCCACAATTGAGGCTTGTAGAAAAACATGCTAAAAAGTCATAGTATAGTTTATAGTAATTATAAGATAACAATGATCAGGAGATATTTACATACTTGTATTCTACATGAAAGCTCAATGAGATAACGTATTATAGTTCAATATTCACCTCTACTTGCTATTAGTTTATGAATTGGCCTATGCACGACCCCATGTGACATGAGACTGCATGAGACCCTGTGAATGTATTATTTTAGAATTTCGGTGTACTGGTTAGTACACTGGTGGCAAATCTTGTGGTGGAAATGGAAGTGACACGTTTTGCGTGACACAATATCAGGAAGACGAACACTTCGCCCCACAAAAGGAAATCTGCAAATTTGTCTATATGCACATAAAAGAAAGAAGACCGGTATTTACCTGCATTGAAGCCATGCTTCCAGAAAGTCTTGAAGAAGCTACAATCTTCCAATCCAGTCTGCTCCACGTGCGTTTCATATATTTTTATCCCATCATTACAGCGAGTGAGTGGGAGATTGTGGGAAGTGTGGTTCTTAAAACACAGTGCCGATTTTATCACGACCAGAGGGGCTACCAAGTGCCGAGTTGTCTCATGTAGCTTTAAACTAATATTTAATAAAGTTGCATTATGACAAAGTACTCAAGCATGCAAATTAATGTAATGAGTAGGCCTACAGTATATTTTGCATAGTGTCACACAACTCTCAGCTTCCCAGCTGTTTATTCACTATTTACAACATTTCTATATACAGTTTTCCCTTTTCTTTTGGCTGACACCCCCCCCCCACACACACACACACACACACACACAAAAGGTTAGGGTTTGACCATGGCCCGGTGGTAGCAGGGAGCTGTTCCTTTCATTTCCCTGTAGGCTAGTACCAGAGTTTTAAACTGGATGCGAGCTGCTACATGAAGCCAGTGTAGGGAACGGAGGGAAGGGGAGTTGTGTGAGAGAACTTGGGGTGGTTGAACACCAGGCGAGCAGCAGCTTTCTGGACAAGTTCCAGGAGTTTAATGGCTGATGCCGGGGCACCAGCAAGGTGAGTTGCAGTAGTCCAGGCGGAAGATGACAGGGATGAGCACCTGTGCCGTTTTATCAGTCAGGAAAGGGCGAATCCTCCTGTTGTTGTAGAGCATGAATCTGCAGGAGCGTGTGACGGATGTGATATGTGCGGAGAACAACAGTTGGTCATCCAGGGTCACACCCAGTCCGAGTCGGGGTTACCACTGTGTTATCAATGGTGAAGGCCTGGTCCCGGTGTGGGCAGCCCTTCCCCGAGAGGAACAGCAGCTCAGTCTTGTCCAGATTGAGTTCGAGATGATGTGTCATCATCCACTCAAATGACAGGACCAGTTGGGTGTCATCGGTATAGCAGTGATAGGAGAAGCCATGCGAGCGAATGACAGAGCCCAGAGATGTAGTGTAGAGGGAAAACAGGAGAGGACCCAGTACAGACCCTTGTGGAACCCCTGTAGTCAGACATCGCTCCCTGTTTGCATCCTACCTGACGGGCCGCTCCTACCAGGTGACATCGACCCTCTCCATGTCACCTGGTAGGAGCGGCCCGTCAGGTAGGATGCAAACAGGGAGCGTGCAGAGCCAGCGACGCCTTTCTCCTCGAGGGTGGAGAGGAGGATCTAGTGGTCTACCATATCAAATGCTGCTGACAGGTCTAGGAGTATCAGGACAGAGGAGAGAGAGTTCGCTCTTGCGGCATGGAATGCCGCAACCGCAGAATCTTTCCAGTAGACTGGGCAATGCTGTCCGGGGATCCTGAAGGATGCTGCCGGCTTCACGGTGAGTTGCTGCATAGTCATCTTCGGTTCTTCTCTTCTCAGGCGTCTTCGCAAGCTGAAAATGTCAAAGGAGGTGCAGGCGAAGCCCACTTATACAGTGGTGCACAGTACCTGGTTGGACACAGGTGAGTCAGTTGTAGCTAGCTAGGTTTCACTAGCCAATAGGAGCTAGCCGGGATATTTATTTATTTTCCCGGTGGTGTTCAAGGGGCCCCAAACCAATATCCTGCTTAGGGCCCCCAGATGGACAGGGCCGGCACTGGCTAGCCCTGTGGGGCGGAGCTCCACAAAATAGAATGGCAAATTCATAAGCCACAAGGCCAGACGTAGCACGGACCTTCTCCGCTGGGGTCCAACTGGACTATGAAAAGGCAAGGGACTGCGGAGTGTCTATCCCTGGACCGCCTGTACAACATTTGCGCCCTGTAGGTTACTTCTGGACCTGAATTGGCGTTAACAGCCTTTATTTTAACAGACACTAACAATACATGTAATAAACCATGTGTGTTTAAATACATTTCGCAAGCAACATTTTCATACCTGCACTGTGTTTCTTTGCAGATCAGAAGTCCATGTTTGGGTTGAGGGAAGGTGCCGTATTTCACTATGGGAGCAGCAACTCAGGCAGCACGTTTTACCGATTTTCTCCACTAGATGGCAAACATGTTATTCAGAAGATGGCACTGTTCATTCGACTTTCATCACTTCCAGATCCTGGAATGATTCGCAGGCAGTTGTATCGATTTTAATAAAGGCAAGAGACACCAACACTAATGACATTCATAAAGCTTATGCCTGGTATTTTCCTATATTCTTTTCTTTTTCCCCTATATTCCTACCTAGAGTAGATTCTGTAGGCTACTGAGCCTCACTGTGGCTGGCCAATTTGCAGTAGTCAGACATGCTATGACTTAGGCGCCTTTATCTGCAGGGGTCATTTTATCTGTAGGCTAAGGCGAGGAGTCAGATCTCAATGCAACATAATTGGTCGTTTAAATTAGAATTGATCTAAAAGAAGGTAGGATCAAACTCAATGAACCACAGACAAGCCAAGGTGAATTGATCAGTTAACAAATTGCTCTCATAGCATCAATTTGCAGTAGTAGCCTAGCCAAATAACAGAGCAGTGTACGACCGAAACAAAATACTGTAGGCTATGGAAGCCTTGTAAAAAAACAAATTAGTTTTGAAAGTGAAAAAAATGCATGGGCATTATTTCTAACTATGCCGTTCTTAACAACCTTACATTGTCTAGGCTCATGGAAGGAGAGGAGGAGGAGGGGTCTGATGGGGTTTATTTCATAGGAGCTCTGGCTCATTCCAGATGGTCCTGCTGAGGTCTGGTCATGGTGAACTGGGCTCTACGGATAATCAATATGTCTGAATTACAAAACCTGATGGAACCGGCCCTCTGTGAAAATTGCCATGGGGAGCAGGAACAGCTATTCTGTAGGCTGGGGACATCCACTATCATTCTAGCACTCGTCACTATGGGGACTCAAAACACACTGGTCAGTTTAGGGAAAAGGAAACAAAAAGAAAAACCCTTTGGTCAGTTTAGGGAAAAGGGTTGATTGATGATGTGCCAGTGGTATAGTGTAGACCAGAGATGGTGTGTCTGTGTGTGTGTGTGAGACAGACAGACAGTCAGACAGTCAGACAGTCAGACAGACAGACAGACAGACAGACAGACAGACAGACAGAAAGAAAAGAGTGGATGTGGATAGAGAGTATGAGATGCAATGAGAGAAAAGAGGTGTGATTTTGTCAAATGTAATGTTATTTTCTAGAAGTACATTAGTAGGGTCCTAATGTATTTCTGGCTGGCTTACTGGAGTACAGGAATGTACAATGAGAAATGAAGATAGAAATGGAGTTGTGAAATCTATGCTGTCAGGCAAAACAATATGCAGAAACATAGGGGGAAAGAGAAAGATGAGAGACAGACACGGACAAACATATAGACGGATAGACAGACAGACAGACAGACAGACAGACAGACAGACAGACAGACAGACAGACAGACAGACAGACAGACAGACAGACAGACAGACAGTGGCCTTGGCGAGAGGACAGTCTGCTGTCCAAGTGTCCATCATGTGATTCGGGAGGGAAATAAGCATGGCCCGGCGTGCTGGCCAAGTGTGCTCTCCCAGGGTTTATGAGCTGCGGCCACTTGTGCAGATTGCCTTGATGAGGAGGGTCATTAATCTTGCTGGTGCTGCCAGCTGAGGGACACTGCAGCTGGGGCAGCAGGAAACACATTTAGGTCTTCACTCTGGCTCAATAAATGACTAACTCACCGCACGCACCCACAGTTTGAATGAACTAACCTTGTTTGCGGGTCTGCTTGAGGCCTACAAATCTGCATGGAGATCTGATAGTAGGGCATATAGGCAAACCAATTGTGCATTTTATGACTAAAGCATGAAAGTTTAAGCATAATCTACATACCCCAAGGTTTAACTTTAAACGTGGAGGCAATTTGTATCTGACCTCTGGTGACCTACAGAGGTTGTTGACCTCACCATTGCATTTTTTCCCATCACACTCCATTATAATAATGTACTGTATATGTATTTTTTTTTGCCAAAATTGCAGTTTTGTTCTAATAAAGACGCTTACCTGCTGCCTACACGACTGTATGACAGAATTCTGCTTAGAGCACCAATCTGTCCAGGGGAGCTCCTGACCCCATCATGTACAGTATATGGTTAAATCATAAAATACATACATACAATCTGTATAAATGTGTATAATAATACTCATGCATGCATCCATCCATCCATCCATCCATCCATCCATCCATCCATCCATCCATCCATCCATCCATCCATCCACAACACTGAGGCACTGAGTCAGATGGCCACTGGCACAAAGGAACACCTGAACCGCTTTGTTAGGTGGGATGAGCCTGTGGCGGAAGGCTCCCCATCAGGCCCCTCACAACAGTGATCGAAGAAGCGCTTGCCTTGACAAACTCCTCCAGCCAATCAGTGTAACAAAATATAGATCACACTTTTTCCAAACCCAGTCGGAAGAATGGCGAAAACATCTTTTCATCTGAGAAACTCCGCTAGTGCATACTCGTCTTCTTCTTCTTGTTGTTATTGAGTCTATTTCTGCAATAACTTAACGTATGTGTTAATTCTACTGTGTTCATTCTTCTAACATTACAATTCTGTTCTACTACTACTGTAGTGTACTCCTGTATTTCTCGTCATCATCTACTGGAACCAATCAGAGACATGGGGGCGGAACAGCAGTTAAAATGCAGTCTCATGATTAGTGCCCAATTTTCTAGGAATACTCAAATCACACTGGGTGACTGAAAGTCGCACAGAAATGAAAAAAGCATTCTGTCCCATTTTGGTTCATATAATTGGTCATAGTGTTCACCTATTCAACGATGTATGCCAAAGATTTTTACAAAATTCTATTTTTGTTGTAATCTTATATCAAAGTATGTAATTTCTTACTTCCTGGAAAACGGTAGGTCATGTGCAATTACGACACCAGGGGCCTCATTTATCAAAAAGGGTGTAAATTCAGGTGTAAAAGATGGCGTACGCCGAAAATGAGAAAAAGGCGGACTGCCGCGTACGCCGAAAATATTTAGATGCTTTTCGGATCTATCAAACATGGCCTACACACGGCTACACCGATTTCTCAATGATAAATCCCACGGTGTCCTAGATAAGTGCGGATGTGAACGCGCCTCATGTTCTGCCCTCTACATGCCCAAATTCAACCATATATGGTGCAAACCATGACAATGCACAATGTGGTACACCGGAAGGAACCAACATAAAAAGGTAGCGTGGAGCAAAGGCAAGACAATTACATTTATGGAAAAGCGCGGAAAGAAGAGAAACTTTTCGGAGACGGAGGTGCATGTGCTTGTTGGTGAGGTCCACGTGAGGAAGGTATTTGTACTACTACCTCTTCGGAAGGTATTTGTACTAGCCTACCTTTGTCTGATTGCTCCTACAGTTTAGGTATCCTACTGTACTTTTTGTGCATCTTGTATTTGGCGTACATGGACATTCTGTATTATGTGGCTGTGAGGAAAGCAAACATTCTGTGGTAGGCTATGATTGATTTAGGACCAAAAACAGGGAATGATAACACAGATGATCACTTCATAATGTTGGACCACATGAAACATTTTCCCTTCTGGGAAATTAAGACTCTCATCTAAATCACCCGGTAAATCACACTTAAGCATTTATTTGGCTGCCAACAGAAAAACATATCAAATGAATATGGTTACACAATAAAATGTTTAATGGAAAATAAAGTTTACAGACAAACTCAAAGAAAGTGACTGAAATTGTTTCCCCAGACTCTGACGTGGGGTGGGACTCAGGAGGGGGAGTCTTCAGTGGTCCTTGACCTGACGGTCGTGCCCCCGCCGGCACCTTGCAGCCTCACGGGCCGGATCCACGAATTAAAATTTGTTTTAGAACGAACCCAGCTACCTGTGTGAGGGTGCTAGAGACACTGGGTTTGGACTAGGGTGTGCGGGGGGAGAGCCCAGAGTGCACCGCATTGCCCCCCACCAGCGGTGACCCCGCCCCAGCGAATCACGGGGCGGTCCACGAGCCACCCGAACATGGCCCAAATGGCCATTCACCTCCATTCATTTTTTGGACTAGGATTACGCAAAAACTACCAGACTGCTTTTCATGAAACTCGGTGAAGGGGTGTTGCATGGGCCACTTTAGAACCCATTAAATTCTGGCGTGCACAGAGCCACAAAATGCATTCAGGGGTGGAGGTCTGTGCTCTCTGAGCACCATTTCTAGTTTATTTTATCAAGCTTTTCCCCCATTAATTTGTAGTTGTGGGTGGCTGTTGGGGATAGCTAATAGTGTTAATGGTGAAACTAGAACCCTGCTGCTCAGAGCCACAGACAGACAGGCCTTTATTCAATCTTGGTAGCAATTCAGGAAATGATAGTGAAACGATGGTGAAATACAGTCGTAAATCATTTTCGACAACATTTGGTGTCGTTTGAGACTTCCTTTGTTTTAATAAAGCAAGAAATGGACAAGGGTGTGTGAGACACATCTGGTTGCCACTGGAGCAATTAGAGTGGCTATGCGCTGTTTCCTGGCAAACCGCTTGCTCATTTCAAATGAAATGTTCTGCTCCAATTTGAGTTCTTTAATTAAAGCATTAAAAGGCAGAGCATTCGCTCAATATGCTCCACTGCCTTCATTACAAAGCGCAATCACTTATAATTTATTCACTTTACAGCGAACCGTGGATTTCAGTCGTCTGTCTCGTGTGTGTGTGAGTGTGTGTGTGTGTGTGTGTGTGTGTGTGTGTGTGTGTGTGTGTGTGTGTGCGTGCGTAAAAACCCTGGAACATGTCCAGAAAGCTGCTGCTCGCCTGGTGTTCAACCACCCCAAGTTTTCCCGCACAACTTCCTTTCTCCGTTCCCTACACTGGCTCCCTGTAGCTCCACGCATCCAGTTTAAAACTCTGGCACTAGCCTACAGGCAGCGCCGTTGTTTAGCGGTGAAAAGTTGTTGATGATTATAAGGGCCCACAAGCAAGCAGGGCCCACAAAAACAAGAGGTCCCTCTTTCTATGACGAAATGATTCTGCATGTAGATCAGTCACACTAATGCTGCATCAGAATTCAAATTAAGCCACAAATAATGCAATACAGATGAAAAAGGTTTTAATTTCCTCAGCAATATCCCCCTTCTTAAATGGTTTGGTCCATGCCATGGTTCATGCTGGCAAGTCTCACCTCTTTTGACATTAACGTCACTATACCGGCTGGCTGTCAAATACTAGCACTAATAGCCTAACGTTCAATCATAAACATCAAGCCCATACATAAATCCGGACACCAGAAAAGAGTGGAGAGAGAAGCCAGGAGAAAAGGCAGCAGAGCGGGAGCCCATAACCATTTTTTTCCACAAGAAAGGTGAGAGTAGCTATGTTAAAGGGCAATGCTCGTTTTTGATAAACTGGACCTTATTTACGACATATTATAAGAAGTTTGACTCACCGAGATCACTTTTGTGTAGTTCGGAGGCCTGTAGAAGAAATTTAAAATCCAGCGCGAGCCAGTATATCCATGTAATGACGGTGGACGGGGCAACGAGAATGCAGTTTCTCAAAATCTATTTTCGGCCGCTAAACGGTTGTTTTCATCAATCAGATTGGATGAATCGACAGTTGAGATTCCTCAACGCGAGGCATTGTAGTGGTTTTCAAATACGGGGTCTTTAGCCTCTGTAATATGATCTTTACACGCCTTTCCCCACTTGCTCCAGCACGCATGCGCACAGGCCAGCACGCAGACTGGCTATTCTCCGGCTCACATTCTCTGCGCTACGATCGTTGTTGGTGCCGAGAATATTGTCATCGTCATTCGTCAGCAACAATCCGATCGTAGCGCAGAGAATGCGCTGGATTTTAAATTTCTTCTACAGGCCTCCGAACTACACCAAAGTGATCTCGGTGAGTCAAACTTCTTATAATATGTCGTAAATAAGGTCCAGGTTGTCAAAAACGAGCATTGCCCTTTAAGACGGTCGGTCAGTTGCCCGCGGTCTCACATTAACCATGACAACGAGAGCCGTTAGCCTAGTGTGTGAAGCTAACGTTAGCTACTATTAACTAGACAGCTAGCTACAGTTCTAACAACCAGCCAACTACCGTTCTGGTAAGCTAGCTGCTAGATAACGTTAGCTACCATTAACTAGACAGCTACTACAGTTCTAGTAAGCTAGCTTTCGCTAGCCAGCCTCAACCACTGCACTGTTCTAGTGAAGTGGCTACTGTTAGCTAGCTTGCCAGCTGGCACACTTGCAAATACTTCCTGTCCAAATAAATACATAAAAATTCAGTAGCAGCAGCCAGGACACATGTTTCCATTCTCATGAATGCTTAAATTATAATGTGCTATGCTAGCTAACCGTTTCTGTTGACATGTCTGTCTTTTTAAAACCTTTATGTGCTGCTACTCACAGAATCAGCTGTGGTCCCCTCTGATCTAGACATCCACCCCCAGCCCCCAGAAGATGCTTTAGATGGTGAGTGAGTGACTGGTAGACACTGGTTGGCTATTAAACTTATTACTTAACAACTGTACTGCTATGAATAGAAAAATGTAGATGTTAACTCAGGTTAAGATAGCCTACAGTGTTAAGTAATAGAAATTCATATAGAGTTGATTTCTTTTTAAAACCTTTATGTCCTGCTACTCACAGAATCAGCTGTGGCCTCGTCTGACCTAGACACCCACCCCCAGCCCCAGAAGATGCTTTAGATGGTGAGTGAGTGAGGTAGACACTGGTTGGCTAGTTTAACTTATTACTGAACTACTGTACTGAATAGCAACATGTAGATGTAATCCAGGTTAAGATAGCCTACATATGAAATAGTTACATTACATAAAGAAATTCATGGTTAATAAATAAATAAATAGTGTTGTTAATTCATAGAAATTCATATAGAGTTGATTTCAGTTTAAATGCTGATTTGTTCAGTTCATTTTTGTTATTTTAGAGGGTATTCGCTTGAAATAAGAGAGGCCATCACCATTGAAGACACAGTGGTGACCCCGACTCGGACTGCGAGGAATCTGGGTGTGACCCTGGATGACCAACTGTCATTTTCCTCACATGTCACATCCATCACACGTTCCTGCAGATTCATGCTCTACAACATCAGGAGGATTCGCCCTTTCCTCACTAATGAAATGGCGCAGGTACTCATCCAGGCCCTGGTCATCTCCCGCCTGGACTACTGCAACTCCCTCCTCGCGGGGGCACCGGCGTCAGCCATTAAACCTCTGGAACTTGTCCAGAAAGCTGCTGCTCGCCTGGTGTTCAACCACCCCAAATTCTCCCACACAACTTCCCTCCTCCGTTCCCTACACTGGCTCCCTGTAGCGGCCCGCATCCAGTTTAAAACTCTGACGCTTACCTACAGGGCAATGAAAGGAACAGCCCCCTCCTACCTCCAGGCCATGGTCAAACCCTACACCCCCTCCCGACCGCTACGCTCTGCTACCTCAGGGCGACTGGTTGCCCCGTCACTCCGAGGCTCCTGCGGTCGATCGACACGGTCACGGCTCTTCTCTGTCCTGGCCCCGCAGTGGTGGAATGAGCTGCCCACTGATGTCAGGACAGCAGAGTCGCTGCCCATCTTTCGTCGCAGGCTCAAAACTCATCTCTTCAAGAAGTACTACAACAATCCTCCCACCTAAGCACTTATTGTATTATATTATATTGCACTGTACTTTGGATTGTGATTCTTGCACTTTGCCTTCAGCACTAGATTATGCTCTTAGTCACTTGTTTTAGAAAGAAGATGTACTTGTGAGTTCTGGCAAGTAGTAGTACATTGGCTCTTCCTACGTTAAATGTAGTCGCTTTGGATAAAAGCGTCTGCTAAATGACTGTAATGTAATGTAATGTAAAATGTAATGCGTTTATTAGCCAATCAACAGCCTCCTAGCCAGCTTCCTGTAAACTCTACAGTGCTACATAGATTTATTCCCAAGTCTTAAGAAGACACTGTTCTGTTCTTACTGTCTACAGAGCCAGGTCCTAGCCAGTTAGAAACAGAGAGTGAAGGGAGTGAAGAGGCTCATAGTAGTTCCAGTCATGAAACTGCTACAGACAGACAGTCCAAGCACATGAAGTACACAAGTAAATGTCTATGGAGAGGTTAATTGGAAAGAGAACATAGAGAAACAGAAAAATAAATACAAAATGATACATAATTATATATTTTTTAAAAGGGGTCGAAAAAAGTGGTGACGAAAAGCCTACACCAATATTCTTTAAGGGGGCCCAAAATTCATAGCAACGACCCTGCCTACAGGGCAATGAAAGGAACAGCCCCCTCCTACCTCCAGGCCATGGTCAAACCCTATACCCATCTCGACCGCTATGCTCTGCTACCTCGGGGCGACTGGTTGCCCCGAGGCCCCTGCGGTCGATCGACATGGTCACGGCTCTTCTCTGTCATGGCCCCGCAGTGGTGGAACAAACTGCCCACTGACATCAGGACAGTAGAGTCGCTGCCCATCTTTGTCGCAGGTTCAAAACTCTCTTCAAGTACTGTACTACAACGATCCTCCCTCTTAAGCACCTATTGTGTTTTAGATTGCTATTCGTGCACTTTGCCTTCAGCACTACATTATGCTCTTAGTCACTTGTTTTAGAAAGGAGACGCACTTGTCAGTTCTGGCAAGTAGTAGTACATTGGCTTTTCCTACAGTACGTTAAATGCAATTATTGTTAATCACTTTAGATAATAGTGTCTGCTCAATGACTAATGTAAAGGTGTGTTATCCATTGTTCTCCCAGGCAGAGAGAATGTGGACATGCTTGTGTTCTTTGCTCTAAATTACAGAGCAGATTGATAGGTGAAGCATTCTGCACTCTCTAATTGTCTATTATCTCCAGAGGGTTTGAGGACTACAAACCAGCAGAGTACTGTATATACCATGTGGATAACTTGTCCCAAACATGTCTGAGACAAGAACAATGCAATATTGTCTGTGGACTGACTTTTCTGGAGGATAATAAGTGTGCAGTCGGTGTAGGTGATTATGGAAGTGGAAGTCTTTCAGTAGTAGCTCATTATTGGATGATATAATGCATAGGAGTTGCTTGCCCTCTCCATGACAACTGCATACTCTGTGAACCATATAGTTGAAGGATCAGAGTCAGGTCCCCAACAGCACTAGAATAAATCGGATACAAACGTGCCTGGCATTAGAGTTTTGCTCATGAAGGCTGTTAAGAGAGGTCAGTTCAAATGACGGAAGACTAGAGATGGAGAATGGTCTTGCATTGGGCCGTGTGCTGTACTACAGCAAGTAGCCAGCTAGCTGCTTTATCAACGGATGTGCTGAGGTGCTGTGGTTCCCTGGCTAACAACTGTGTGTTCGTCAGCGGGATTCATGAAGTGTAGCCTCTGTCTCTTTCTTTCTCTGTCTCTCTATCCCTCTCTCTTTTTTTTTCTCTCTCTCTAACAGGAGCTCCTTGCTTGCTCTTCCCCTTCCTGACTCTCCCCCATCCTTCTCCTCCTCTCGCCTCCTTCTCCTCCTCATTCTCCTTCACTTTCTCCTCCTACTTGTCCTTATCCTCTTCCTCCTACTTCTCTCGCTCCTCCTCCCCTCCTGTGCCTCCTCCTTTGGCTCTCAGCCAGATTGTCTGGAGGTTTTAGCAGAAGTACAGCAGGTACATCTGCAGCATATCACATCAGCACTGGGTCACTGGGGGCTGTCGCGCCGGAGCAGAACCTTGTGCTCCGTGAATTGCACCTGAATCGCTGTTCCATCTGCTCCTGGCAAGCTGGGGGTGCCTAGGCTGGAGTCATTTAAGGTGATAGTGTTTTGCCCTGGCCATTTTTAGCCTGGGGAGCTAGCTGGTCTGTTAACCCTTGCCGTCCTGCAATGTCCTACCAGAGGCTACTTTGTCACATCATAATTCCTCCCTTTGTGCCCACACAGCTGTAGACCTATGGGTATACCTACAGGCCTGATTGAGTGCATTGTGAGTAAACCTAGAATTGATCAGGTACTGGAACACAGACAGGCTCTGCCTCTTGCATGGTAATAATCCCCCTAACTGTAGCTGATGATCTCTTTATCTACACACAGCAGCCGTTCTACACGCAGCTAGCCAAGCAGACCCGCCCCCAGGAGCACAGCTCTGCGGTACCATGGGCTCTTGAGGTAAGAAGTAACAGGCTGAGAATGCAGCACAATCTACAGTAGGCCTCTCTCTCTTTCTCTCTCTCTCTCTCTCTCTCTCTCTCTCTCTCTCTCTCTCTCTCTCTCTCTCTTTCTCTCTTTCTCTCTCTCTCTCTTTCTCTCTCTCTACCTTTCCACCTCTCCATCTCTCTATCTGTTAAATCTAAAAGTATCAAGAGTATATATCAGATAGCACTGGTAAAGCTAGATTCTGTCTGTGATAGGATGACCCTTCACCCTCCAGTCCTAGCTGAAGTGTAGGGTACTGGATGAGTGCAATTGTTCTCTGCAGACACTAAGCCTCTATCTCTGACACATTGATTAGACATTCATTGTCAGCACTGAAGGACATCGACGCCAACCCTAGAGTGGAGCGATTCAACCAGAAGGCTAGATTGGTTGGAACAATAACAAGTTTAGTGACCATTATCTCTACTGTGGGTCTGGATAGCCTCATTTCAAAAGCTATTAATTCAGGCGATAGATTTTGCTGCTTCATACTCTGTCAACCTTAAGTGTATTGTGCTGTAAATCCTCTGCAAGGTGTCGTCCAATTTCCAAACGTCCACCAGCGACAAAGACATTGCGGAGCGAAAGAGAGCCAGACAGACCAAGTGAGACAAAGAGAGGGAGAGAGACAGGAGAGGTCAGGCGTTCATATTATTCTCAAACAATTAGTCTATTTTCTCCTCTCTGTGAGTCTGTGTGCGAGCGTATGTGTATCCCAGGGCTCAGGCCTGCTAGCTGGAGACTAAACATCTGCGCTCTACCGCTGTCCAGACACTTGAACAGGGCAGCAAAGCTTAACCCCATAGATTGTTTTTAGAGCAATTATTGCCAAGTAGCACCTCCAATTAGGAGAACTCATTCTCATTAGTACACACTCTCTCTGACTTAGACAGGCAGTAGTAGCAGACCCCTGCATCACTCTCTACACTGTGTGTATGTTTGTGTCTCCGTATGCTTGTGTGTGTGTGTGTGTTTGGATGAGTTAGAGTCTCTATATAAGTGTGTGCGTGTATGCATATGTACATGTTGGGGGTATGTGGTTGACAGGGTCAAGTGTATTATGCCGGAACAATGTAGTGCGTGCATGTGGGGAGGGGGTGCTTAGCTGTCAGCCGGGCTCTTTAATCTGCTGAGGCAGCTCAGTAATTGGTGGCCAGTGTGAAGGAAGCCAGTGGTTAATATACAACCAGGATGCGCTGGCAGAGCACAGTGTGTGTGTAGGGGGAAGGTGGAGTAAGGAAGGGGGTATGGTTATGCGTGTCTGTCAGTGTGTGTGTGTGTGGGGGGGGGGTGCTGACGGCTGTGTGCATGTGTCTGTGTTTGTGTATACTGTTATGTGTGCTTGTGTGTACATATGTGCATGTCTAGGTGTGTGTGTGTGTGTGTGTGTGTGGGAGGGTGCAGGTTTGACGGGGGTTGGAGGGGGACCTGAGGGAGATCCTGGGGCCGCCAGCCAGAGTGGCGACATCAGTGTCTGGGTCGATTCTCTGGGCCCCTACCTATTCATTCACTCAGTCTGGTCAAATCCAATTGTGCTCTGGTCTGAATAGGTTCCAATCACCGCCATAAGTGCTCCCAATTTCCATTCAAATGCAATTCAAACTGTTTCACTTTCAATCCCATCGCAGAGCTTCAGCCTGCCATAATGGATCCTACCTCTCCTTTCCTCCTCTCCCCCTCTCCCCCTCTCCTCCTCTCTCCCTCTCTTCTCCTCTCCTCCTCCTCTCCCCCTCTTCTCTTCCTCTCCCCTTTTATTCCTCATCCTCTCTTTCTCTCTCCCTCTCTCCTCTCAGCCCAGAGAGATGAGTCCTCCAGACAGGCGCTTACTGCAGCCCTGCATGTCAATCTGCCCCTTAGAAATCAAAGCCTGCCATCATGTCCTGCGAGATTGAGTTAGCCTGTCACAGACCCTCTGTGATTAGCTATCTTCCTCTGAGGGCCTTGGCCAGAGGCTCTGTATGTCAACCCTTTAAGTCTTGTAACAAGTATGGGTAGTATATGAATTACTAAAGTAAACTAGAAAGTTCATTTCCTGGAGAAAATGTGAGGTGGGCTAGCTGCTGCAGCTGTATGTAACAGCTACTGCTAGAACTGGGCAATCTCCATGCACCCACCGGCGAAGACCGTGCGTCTCTAGCCCACTCAGGGGCTGAATTGTGGGGTCTGTGGCGTGGACAGTGGCATGGTGGCGAGACTCCGCCCCCTCAGGTCAGAGCTGGTCATGGACAGTATAGGCCGCGCCGGGCTACCCACCTGCCTTCACCAGTGAAGACCGTGTGTCTCTAGTCACCTCAGAGGCTGTGTTGTGAAGTCTGTGGTGTGGATAGTGGTGTGATGGCGAGACTCCGCCCCCTCCGGTCAGAAAAGGTCGGGGACAGTGCACTGACATCCGGGCAATCTCCATGCACCCACCAGTGAAGACCGTGTGTCTGTAGCTCACTCACGGTCTTAGTTGTGGTGTCTGTGGTGTGGATAGTGGCGAGAAAAATCTGAAATGTGAACATTTTGATAGTTGAATGGTTTCTGTAGCTCAAAGTATGAAGGAGTTGAAGGCTGAAGAAGGTTTCAAAACTCCCCCATTGACTTCCATTCAAAAAAAAAGTAATTTAAAAAAGTATTAAAAGTATCAAAAATCTGAAAGAGTTCCCATCGTGTCCTTAACAAGCTGAACATTTTGAGACTTGAATGGTTTCTGTAGCTCAAAGTATGAAGGAGCTACAGACAGCCAAAAAGAACTGGATAACAATAGTGTGAATGCTCTAAAGCATTCACACTAATAATAATAAAGAAAGAAATAGTGGGAATATCACAAGTTGGGCTAGCTTCTGCAAGCTAGCCCACCTAATTAGAAAAGCAGTTAATGTACAGTATAGTGTCCAGGAATTTACATCCAAACACCTTAAACCTTTGTCCTCTCACTTCTCTTGTAATTCATCACCTCCCCCCAAGTATTCATCAAGTCCCCTGCAACCCCTAGTTTCAATCTCCCTTTGTAATTGTAAACACCTCAACTCTCCCCCTTTTGTAATTGTAAACACCCCCTCTGCCTCGCTCTTCCTCATCTCTTTGTTTAAGTCAGAAGGGCCACACCTTCGTCTTCAGACCTTTTGTTTTCTTTGTTTGTCACATGTCTGTACTCTTGGCCACGCCTGCCATTTCACATGACGTGCAATGAGTTAGCCAATCACATCCTAGAAGGACCTTACCTGTGTTTTGACTGCATATAAGCCACAGCTAGAAGAGGCTGAATTCACTTCTCTGACGAAACCACCTTTGTTGCGTTGTTCAGGAAGTCCTTGCGCACGTATTGTTTTTCACAATAAACCAGACTTAACCTTTTGAACGTATCTTGGTAAATCTTTTGACTAGACCAGTTTAAAATACTATCACAATAGTGATCCTCACTGCCTACATTTGTCAGACAGCATTATTGGCTGTTTGTCAGAGAGGCTGAGATCAGTGTTGTTTGACTTCTCCTGTTTTAATGCAGTGCTCTACTGTGGCTACTATCGCTCTATACGCATTTGAATCTGACAAATGTGTTACTCCTCCTCCTGGTACAGCACGAAGCCGAAGACACCAGATTCATCACACAGCTCCCTGCAGCCTTTTAAAAGGAACAAAAAAAGAAGAATCATTCAAGTACCTGTAATAACAGGCTAACCCCGCCCCTCTTAATCGCCCCGCCGGTCATTTCCTGCACGCCGGCAACAAGCAGGAGACATGAGACATTAGTCAGGAGGAAAGGGGGGCTGCGGAGCAGCAGGAGCGTTCGGTCCTCCTGACTGAAGACCCTTCCCTTCCCTTCAGCGAGGCCTAATTAACTCCCTCTGTCAGCAGGCAAATGAGTGATCCATCAGAGGAAGTGGTTAGCGGTGACCCATCCATCTCTGAGGCTGCTCGTTGTACGGGCCAGTGGGAGTAGCTCCGCTAACCACTCAACTAGTCCCAGCTGAAAGCCAGCTTAGTTACCAAGTGATGGAGACAGGGGATGTAGAGCAGTGCTGTGCTGTTTAGTAGCAGACTGATTTAATTGCCTTGCTATGTAAGGCTGTATTCTAAGGTGGCTTTTTTAATTTTTAAAATATTTTTTGTATGGTAATCCTAACATTTACCATAACACGATATCTTAGCCTTAAAGGGATAGTTCATAATTTTGGACATAGAGCCTCGTATGGGATTTACCCATAATGATGTTGATGGATGGAGAACATTTTCAGCTGCTTCCATGCTGTCTCTCATTCCGGCGGTAGTGGCATGCTAATGCTAGCGCAATGCAGTAGAAACGGCTAGCATTGAAAGAAAACTCACTTAAACACTCCACAGTGCACCCAAATCAAATACGAGGACAGTCTGTTGGGGGCTCATTGGAGTTTTTATACCATCATTTTTGAAGTCCAACAATCGTTGAACCCATTCATTTGTTCAGACCTATATGGCTCTGTAAATAGGGAGGCAGAGCGATACGTAACTAGATGGGACTATTGTCTTGACAACAACAAGGAACAGAAGAGTGGACTATTGTCTTACTATCAACACAACAACAAGTTGCAATGGCCACATTCGAAAAGGATATGTCTAACTTTGATGAGGAGTTTAGTTTATCTGACAATCCTTACTTGTTTGGAGTGTTTAGAGGTGAGTTTTCTTTAAATGCTAGCCATTTCAGTTCGATTGTGCTAGCATTAGTATGGCGCTAACATCCGAACGAGAGACAGCATGGAATCAGCTGAAAATGTTCTCCATCAATCAACAACATTATGGGTAAGCCATAAATGAGGCTCTATGTCCAAAACTATGAACTACTTCTTTAACCACGTGTATCAATATGAATGCAGTTTTTCAGACATTTTGTCTTGCCTATTTTCTGTTTAATTGCAGTTGACATCACTGGGGGTTGGAATTCTAGCACACACACACACACACACACACACACACACACACACACAATGTCTGATATTGAGGCATCCACTGTGATTGACGGATGACGTTGCCTGAATGATTTGTGAAAGTGGGCCAAAATAGTCTGTGTTTTATCCTGAACTGGGCAGTTTAGTCTGGGGTTGGATGAGGATTCCTCAACAATAGGGCCCAGTGAGTTGGAAAGGTCACAGACCGGAGAAGTGTGATGTGGAATGAAGGAAATGATTCGGATGTCCAGGGCTTGATCAGAGCTCTATTAAAGCGCGGGTGAGTGTGCAGGTTGGCTTGCTCTTTTGAGGGGTGTCAAGTACGGCTGTCAAAAAAAATTCTAAGTTCGAAAAAAATGTGACTATCTTATTTTTTAAAGAAGTTACTAGTGTTACACTATTGTAAAATTAATAAATAATATTATTTATCAGAAATTATGCAGCGAGTCGTGTTCATGCACGAAACATTCATTTCCCGCGCTGTCAAAAAAGTTCCTACGCTGTGGAAACAAATGCGACCCCACTTATCGGAACCCAACGGGACCGAAGTTTTTTTAAGCCTGTTCGGTAGACCGGGAGGTTCGGATCTCTGAAGTTCGGATGAGTGGGGTCCTACTGTACTGTACGGTTATCTAGCACTTTGTACATAGCATAATTTGTAACTCGGGAGATAGCGGGCGGAGATACCTTGGCTAAATCAGCCACTTCACTCTGAAAGTCCCCTTTGGCAAAAACACAGAGCGCATTTGTCAGTTGCGCTACAACCGGGAGAGCTCCATGACGACGGGTCGGCCTCTCCAAAGGCGCAGTTCCTTGGCTAGCTGCAGGATCATCGCCCGGGGTAGTCTGTATCTACAGATGAGCGTTTTGTCATCAAACCGCAACACATCGTTGGGGTCTGCCATCCGCCTCTCAATAAATAAATTTCACCTATTGACATTTTGGTTGACAATTAAAATAGCGGCCATATCGCTTCGCTATGTTACGTTAGCTGTGTAACGTTAGGCTACCTAGTTAGGACAGGGTTAGGACAGGGTAGTGGTCGTCCTAAAGTTAGGATGATTTATTTAAGATTTTGTGAAGTTAGGCTGCATCTGTGACTGTAATACAATTTTCCTATCTGGAGATAGGATAGAATTTTTGACTTAAGAACGGGTGCGTTCAAATTCAGTGAACGTTTGCGAACGTTAGCGAATTATTTTCCGTTAGCTTTGTGTTTGCCGCAAACGTTTGCTAACAGAAGTTAACAGTCTGGAGAGGTAGTTCGCCAGTAATGGACAACATTTATAGGCTACAATTTATGGGCAATAATCCAGACCCAGCACCTTATCGAAAGATGAAAGTTAACACCTCAGCGAAGGGCAACAGTGTTCACAGTACAATTTTACAGTCAAGGGTTATTTTATTAGGCTATTATATTCATGAAAAATCTTTTTAAAAAACCAAAACAAACAAACATAAATTTGAATATCGTTAGAACTCTACTAAATTAATTTGAATATATTCAAACTCAATTTCATGGCACTTTTGACAGCCCTAGTGTGTGTGTGTGCATCTACAGTATGATACAAGATTCCTTTGTTTTTCACATGTAATATACAGTGTACAAATTATACATTTACAAATGATGAAAATTACATGTTTACAAATGAACACGAATTACACAATATGTTCCCTTTCTATACATTATAAAATGGATTATGTATTTGCTATATGAATAAATAATAAATAAATAATCCCAGGAGCGGTATGATCCTGTGTTGTAGTGGTATGTTAGATAGAGTCATTCAGGAGCCGGATGGCTTGCGGAAAGAAGCTCTTCCTAAGTCTCTCCATGCTCGCCCTGTGTGTGTGTGTTATCTTTTCCTGGACTGAGTTTCCCAGAGGCATCGTAGCGCTACGTTCATCGTAGCGCTATGATGAACGCCATAGCTTACGATGAACGTAGCGCTACGATGCCTCTGGGAAACTCAGCCCTGGACCGTAGCAGAGAGAACAGTCAGTTGCCTGGGTGGCTAGGGCCTCTCAGGATCCTGTTGGCTTTGGTCTTGCATCTTCTGTAGATGTCCTTGAGGTGGGGGGGTGGCTTCCCCAGGGTACGTTCAGCTGACCGTACCAATCTCTGTAGGGCCTTGCGATGAGACGATTGAGCAAGCTCCTGGAAAATATTTGTCTGTTGGCTAAGAACATATACAGAGCAGTTGTAAACATGGGCTAGATACTTCATAAGAGAGACATGACTAACAAGAGAGTGCACAAATAGTTACAGAGAAGTTGCCTACATGGTAGGCCATTATGTGTTAGCTATCCCTATAGTTTCTAATATGATATTAAAGTGAATCATATAACAAAGCACAGTAAGTACTTGGCAGAACAGGCTCATAGAGAATGCCGCAAAGCAGGTGTGGGGAAACAGAAAGTAGAGAGCCAAAGGTAAAAAAAAGGGTGGGGTTTACTTGATAGGGACAGCTGACAACAGAGTGGGAATGAACTAGTCACGAGGGGACAGGGGGCCTTTCCAGAAGCCATAAGGTGGACTTTTGGCCAAGGACGGGGGGGGGGGGGGTTCTCCGGGACCTGCTACAGGGTGGCCTGCAGGAGACAAGGGGAGTCCACAGGACCTGTTTAGAGTATAAGAGGGAGAGACACTAGGGAGGAGGACAGGGTTAGTGGCTGTACTGGACATCCACAGGATGCTCTCTATCGTGCATGAGTTGAAGCTCTGTCAGATCGGAGAGTTTGAGTCCGACGCACTGAATTTCCTCAGTTATCTGAGGTGGTACAGTCTCTGACATGCTTTCCTCACTGCAGTGTCTACTTACAGTATGTGTGTTTAACATATCAGGTCCTTGGTGATCTGGACGCCAAGGTACATGAAGCTGTCCACACTCTGTACAAGGGTCCTGTTGATGATTAGAGGGGTGTACTTCCTCTCCTGCTTCAGGTATCGACTGTATCACTACAGTACTTCCTATTTGCCTCTCTCTCTCTCTCTCTCTCTCTCTCTCTCTCTATTCCTACTATGGACAGCCATGTCTCAGTGTCAGTTGATCGGATGTCATATTTGCTTGTCTGGCTGTGTTCTACCATAGCTGCAGGAGGCTAGGCCTAGATGAGATTGCAACTGCTAATAGGTAGACAACACAGCACAGTCATCAGTGTCAGACAAGACGGAAGTGTAGTAGAAATGTGATTTTGTTTGTCTGTGCAGAAACAGGTCACCTAGCATAACAGAAAGAGGTAGGCCACCTTGGTCCATTTCACGTGTTAGCAAACATCAGGGATGTGTACAAAAATTATCTTGACATACAATTCATCACATACAGAATGATAAGTTCATTGCCAAGCTTGGGTGTCCGCACAGAGCAAAGGAATTGGATTGAGATGGGATTAGCCTTCAGTAATCCCTGTCTGTCTATCTGATGGTGATTGAGATCGCCGGGAGGAATTGGATTTCCAACCTCTCATCCTATTACTGCGGTGTCTGAGGCTGGACATCTGAGGTCCACACTCTGTGTCTGCTGTACCCTGTCCTCCCTTCTTTCATATAAATCTCTTCAAGAGAGTTTCACATCACGGGCGGACCGTGCTGGTCAAAATGAACTCCCAATAAAAACCACTTGATCAGCTCCTGATGTTTCCTCAAAGATCACGTCATCGTCAGCAGATCTCTCATCACAGAAGAGTTTAATGTTAGCATTAGTTACGAGTGCTTGTTTACACTCCTGGGAGCCCCTTTGAGAACGAGCTCTGAATGTCCAACCTATTGTGCCTCACACCTCAAGACCCAGCATCATCTCTTTCTGTGGGTTTGTCCTCCCACATATTTTACATTTACATTTTACTTACTGAAGAGTCAGGGTAGAACTTCTTAAATACTGTAGGTGAGTTTCCAGCCTGCGGCAAAAGATGGGCAGCGACGTCGCTGTCCTGACATTGGGGAGTTTGTTGCACCACTGCGGTGCCAGGACAGAAAAGAACCATGACTGGGTTGATTGGCCATCCACATTCAGCCCTTTGAGGCCTCTGAGAGTGAGCTCATCATGTCATTTGTTAATGAAATTCAAGTATCACCAATGTGTTACCCCCAATTTGTTTCTTTTTGTTTGTTCTTTTGATTCTCTAACTAAACCCAGTTAGATTTTCATCCATACATTACAGGTCCGGTCTCCAATGCCTCTCCTAACTCAAGTGGGCTCAAGCTGAGTACATGGAACAGAACCACCCCCATTAAAGGAGTAGTAAAGGGAAAAATCATGTTTAGCCCTGTTTTAAGGTTACTTATGATCATATACAATGGTTCAGATCAAAAAGTTGATAAAAATAACACTTTTGAGAAAGTTGATCATTGCTCTACCACCGTTTAGGTCATACAATGGATGTGGATGGGCACCGTGAAAAATCATTTAAAAACATGTTAAACTCGATTTCAAAGACAAGAAGCTCGCCGAGGGGGTAATTGGTGTCCGTTGGTGTTCTGACATCAAATTTGCCGCAAAGTATGAATCCTGTAGGGTTTTATTGATCATTTTATGAAATCCATTGACTTGTATTGACGCAACCGATATGTAGATCAATCCGCAGAGGGGATTCAGGAAGCAGAACTACTTACGGTAGCTATTGTTATTGTTTATGTTGCTAGGCTACCTAGTTTGCGGAAGTTTACACGTATGTGCTGCGACTAAATAGTTCTATGCTAAATATAAAAAAAAGCCTTTCCAGATTAATTAGAATCTTACTTTATGGGGAATTATATGTCAGAACGCCAACTAACACCTCGGTGAGTTTCTTGTCTTTGAAATTGAGAGTTTAACATGTTTTTTGAATGATTTTTCACGGTGCCCACCCACATCCATTTTATGACCAAAACGGTGGTAGAGCAATTATCAGACTTTATCAAAAGTGCTAGTTTTGTCAACCTTTTGATCTGAACCATTGTATATGATCACAAGTAACCTTAAAACAGGGCTAAACATGATTTTTCCCTTTACTACTCCTTTAACAACAAATCCCTTCACATCCCCTCACGTCTCCCTCTCCGTTGACTCTTGTAGTTCTGGTGGAGCCCACCATCACACTAACATGTAGATCAGTACGCCATCAGCAGGTTGAGCTTGTATTGGACGGCACTATATCACACTACATTTCACGCTCCCCATGTGTGCCTAGTCTGTGTTCAGAGGTTATAGATTGTGGAGAGAACTGTTTAAATCACTGGCTGGAAACGAAGCTCCTGGTCTGTGCTATCCCTATAGCAACCATGGGCCAGGGCAGTGAGAGCTGGTCTGGCTGACAGATACCCTCGCTGTGTCTCGCTGCTGTCTGACAGCCTTTAATGCTGTTCCCTGTGGTGGCACAGAGGAGAACTACACACACACACACATTACGTACAGTATTGTGTTCTCCTGATCATGTGGTCATGTACAGTATATCTGTGTGGGTGTGTTTGAAGACAGTACATGAATATAGGCTGGTGTGTGTGTGTGCATGGAAACATGTGGACTATGGGGTTTTATAGGTCTACGATGTCTGTGTGTTGTCATTATGTAAATATATCTTTGTGTGTGTTTGCCTGTCATGTCAGTTGGACATGCAGGGCATACACATGGTGTATAAGACCAGCTAATTAACCAGCTGGTTTGAGTGGGGAGCTGGGACCCTGCCTCAGGAAACAGGAACTAGTCCTGCAAAACGCTGAGCTGAACAGCCTCAGTCTTACTCCTGTGCTATTAAGGAGAGCATAAATCCCCACTGGATCGCACACACGCCTGCTCCTCTGGGACTGCTTTGATTAGCATGGATCCAGCCTGTCAACCAGGGGGGGAGAGAGAGGGGGGGAGGGACAGAGGGATACGGAGAATGACGGAGAATGAAAATGTGTATGAGAAAAGGAAGGAGGGAGGGAGAAAGAGACAGGAAGGGAGAGAGAGTGTGTGTGTGTGAGAGAGAGAGAGTGCAATAAAGAGAATAAATCCTTAATCATCTCTGCCAAACGTAGCAACACTGCATGTGAGAGGGCGTCTTGAAAGAGAATCCATCCATAGCTTTAAATGCATCCAATAATAAGCTATGTACAAATAAAGAATTAAATCATTGAGGTAAGTGGATGAAAGGAGAAGAGGAACAGCCTTCAGAGTGCCAATGCCAGTCTCAGATGAGAGAAGAGGAACAGCCTTCAGAGTGCCAATGCCAGTCTCAGATGAGAGAAGAGGAACAGCCTTCAGAGTGCCAATGCCCGTCTCAGATTAGTGCAGTCAAGCAAGGACATAAACAAACAGCAGACAAAAACAAGCAGTTCTGTTCCCTCTACCTCCCGACTCACCCAGGTTCTCACAGTACTATCTTCTAGAGTGGGCACCATATACCCCCCTCTCCTGTTTCCACAGAAAGACATCTGTTCAGAGAAACCATTTAATTACCCCCAGCGGTAGAGCCAATTAAGAGTGTTAACCCAATTTAATCGTTACCGAGGAGTTTAGTGTCGGGAGTCTTGTGACGGTGCACTGCAGACAGGAGCCCCTGCGGTGAGCAGAGGTCTTTTAGTTCTAAACATGACTGCATAATATCTAATTATCCCCACTGGAGGGATGGATGGATGGATGATGTATAGATGGATGGATGGATGGATGGACAGAAGGATGGATGATGTATGTATGTATAGATGTATATATAGAAGAATGAATGGATGGATGGAAGGATCAATGGATGGATGATATACTGTATGTGTTACCACGGTCCAGAAGCATATTTAGATTAGTTCAGTTAAGCTCAGTTTGAGTAACAAATAAGGAATAGGAAATAAGCCCAGCTAGGTTTCCCTTTTTATCACTTTGATTTAGTTTATTATTTTCATGCCAAATATATTTGTATGCATATTTGTCTGTAACGCATGTTGTGTGTCTAAATAGTGATGCCGTAGTTCTGTCGGCGCTCGTGTAGTTTCGGGCTTTTCTTTGATCTTCGCGCGAGCTCTTTGATGTGTGTGTGTGTGTGTGTGTGTGTGTGTGTGTGTGTGTGTGTGTGTGCGTGCGTGCGTGCGTGCGCCCGCCCGCCCGCGGGCCACGTGAGTGTCTAGAGAGTGAGAGATTGGAGCTGTGTCCGTTGGTGAAAGCTGGTGTGTCTGCGTTGTAGCACTGAATTTAGTGTGATTAGTTCGAGCCGAAAGTATTACAAGTAGTTTATTAGCCTACATTCCAGTGGACTTGCCGTCCGTTGAATGTTGGAAAGCGGACAGAAGTGAAGAGGAGTTTCTCGACTGTTCCTGCTTTGTGCGCAGATCTACGCCGGCTGAGAGTCGCTAGCTAGCTAGAGTTAAGCTAGCTTGCCTTCGTCACACCACGTTTCCGTGGACCACCAACTCTGTAGCCGGCTATCCTTCGACGGACAGTCTACCCCCCTTCACCTTCAGTTTCACCTGCTCCCCCTCCACATCTGGGACTTTCACCTTTCCGTGGACATCCTCGCTGCATAGGATTAGCATAGGAATTTAGCATAGTTAGCTTAGGCCATTTAGTATAGGGTCTAGTTAGGATAATATTGTATTTGTATTTCATGTGAGCTTCTATTAAATGTACAGTTTGTTATTTCTTTATCATTGTGTCCCTCCCCCAGTTATTTAGTAGAGTGTCACCTTTCAAAGTTACATATTATACATAGAGGTATGCCGCTGGCTTTACATCACTGTTTCTGATTAGTTTATAGGTTTAGTAGTCATATTATTTAGTGCATTGAGTCAAAGTAATTATACAGTCTTTTCAGTTTAATTTAATTTAGTCATTGTAGCGTGAGCTGTTAGAGTATGTATGGATGGATGGATGTGAGTGAATGTATTTAGATGAGCTCGGTGAGAACAACATTTCATCTGTCCATATGCTTCACAGAGTATTGGATAGAGACAGACAAAAACACTACGCTGGAGATCCCTATTCAGCCAAGACTTGTCTCAGAAATATCCAATTAGTCATTCTGGAGCTTAAACTGAAACCCTGATGATACCGGGGATGAGAGAGGGAATCTGAGCTGCCTCGCCAGTTTCTCGGGGGTTATGTGGAGTTGAAGCAGAGGAGCTGGCGTGCTCCTGCTCCCTGAGGGGCCTGGGCTCTGCTGCCTCACAGGCTTCCATCTGAGGTATTAGCCTCAGAACTGTGGGGCCCTACAGGGACTATACCACTACAAAGAGCCCAGTCTGGTCCCACTGGAAATAGGCTCTGCGGTCACTGACATGCCACAGTACCTCCCTCCTCACCCTCCGTTTTTCGTTCTTCACTCCCCATTCTTCCTGCTTCTCCTCTTCCTTCATCCCCCCCTTCCCCAGGGCCAACGCTAGGGGGGGTCGAAAGGTGCGGTCGCACCGGGCCTCACGCTTTGCGTCAGGCAGGAATATATATATATATATATTTTTTTTTTTTGCTTTAAGAACTTTACACATGTGATAAACATATTCATAAATAATCAATCATAGACCTAAAATCTAGTGTAGCCTACTGGTAGACTAAGTGATGACAGATTAGTATAGTTTTTTCCTAACGTACGTGACCTTACCTTACCTACGTCAATTTTGGCCGCAGTTGGACATTTTGTGCATGGTGGTGCGCTAAATTAACTTTCCCAAGGGAACCAAGACATCACTGGAAACACTGCGCTTTCTTAAAAATAAACTTCCCTAATTGTGAAATTGCTCTTAGAATTTTGTTGACCATCTGTCACAGTTGCGTCAGGGGAGCGCAGTTTTTCTAAGCTAAAACTCATAAAGAACTACGTGCGGACTACCATGTCCCAGGAGAGACTGTGGACTTGAAATCCTTGCAATTGAAAAGGACGTTGCATCCAACTTGGAATATGCTGCATTCATGTGCACCTTGGAAGTTCGTACTTCCCAGGGGCCTGTTCCAGAAAGCGGCTTCAATAAAGTCTGGGTCTAACCGTGAGGTTTGAATTGATAAATCCTGACATCGGCAACCACAAGTTTTCGGTTCCAGAAACACGGTTCCCAGCTGATTCGCACCGGCACAATCAATCTTGACTGAATGTTTTGGTAGGACGTCCTCGCGACTTGCGTCCACGCCATGGAGCCATAACACCAGCTTGCTGGCCGGAAGCTCACGGTGTCTGCAGCAGTGCCCAGCCAGCCTCGTTCTCCTTGCTGCTATCTTCCCACTCACCCTTGGCCTCTCTCCGTACAGATCTTCAATACTGACGTGCGCATTATGACTTATGTCCAGTGCTGCACGTAGCATTCTGGTGTAGCAGCCATCCAGCAACCTCTGCAGGGATTGGCTCAGGGTCCAGCACTCACAGCCATACAGGAGAACGGCCTCCACGGTGGCACCGAAGAAGTGGAGCTTGGGGGAGGTTGGATTTCCACACGTGGCTCATGCCGTTTAGAGCTCTCCACGTGAGCGCCTTCCTCACTTTGAGGTCCTGCTCTGTTGAGTTGACCAAAGAGCCCAGGTATTTGAAGTCCTCAACTTTGAAGAGCAGTACCTTCAGCTGTCATTAGGGGCAGATGTTCCGGGGTGTTATACTGTAGGTGATGACCTCAGTTTTCTTGGTGTTCAGTCCAAGATCCACCTTGGCACACTTGGATATCAGGCTGATGTCGTTGGCGTAGTCCAGGTCTGTTAGGACTACAGCAGGATACCTTCTCGACCCCCTAGGTGTTATAGTGAAGCCAAGATCATCCTTCCTTCCCTGGATTGCCTGCCTCAGTGCGTAGTCCAGGACTATTATAAAGAGGAAGGGTGCGAGGGTGTTCCCTTGTAACACTCCCACCAGGATGTTGAAATCCTCGCTGTTGCCGTCCGGCGTCACAACCCTTGCCCTTGTGTTCGAATACATGGTCCCTATGGCCTGAAGTAAATTGGGGAGAACACCATAGATCTTAAGGATTTTCATCATGACGCCTGTGTATTGATCACAGCACCGCTGTCATGACAGAACACAGCTACCAAAAAAGGGCAGAGGAGGGTATTATAACCATCAAGTCAGTTCAGTCACTGCCTCCTACACTACACTCTACAAAAAGAGTACTTTATACTGTAGTACAATTTGTACCAGCAGTGGAGATCTCTGAAAAAGAGTGTATGGTGTAGTTATGTAGCTCCGCTTATGTCAATAAGAAGCTTGCCCTGTGAGGCTTTGCTCCACGAAAAAGAACGATGGTTACAAATCGTAACCCTAGTTCTATAGTGGAGGGAAGCCCCACAGGGCTCAGACTTTGCTGAACCCCAGTCTGCTCACTGACAGTTTCGGCTTGGAGCAGATGAACGGTATTGGTTCCCTTTTATAGGGGTGCATCTGTTCTAGTTGGTTGCAGGTGCGTGTATTTTTTTTCTCCAGTCAACATAGCTAACTACGATTGGCTAAGCCAATAAGGAGCTTCCCCTGTGGGGCTTCGCTCCACTCATAGAACTAGGGTTACTATGCGTGACCATCGATTGAATCCAGAATAACTTAAAACATTTTTATGAATATGAAAATCAGGGTACTCTTTTTCTCTCCTTGAGAGTTCTTGTTCTTATTTCATTACCATAAATGGGCATAGAGTATAATAGCCTGTCCTGAAATGAATGGTTGTAAAGTGTGAGAAGCTAAAGATGTTGAATAAGTTAGAGAAAAGCTGTCACAGGGTGAAACTGAGACTGAGAAAGGGCACAGGAGCTAAATTATATGCAGGGGATAATTACACATTCCAAACTGAATGGATGAATAGAGGGGAAAATGGTTTCCCATTTGAATGAGTTTTCACAGCTGGAAACCTGTCCTATGGGTTGAAAAGCATTGCCTCCCCAGTGCCCCTGATTGGACCAAATTGTTCACACCAATCTATTTATACGTGCTCAGGGTTCTGGGCCCAGTCTATGTTTCAGCCATGATTATACAGAGTGGCAGATTGAGTCTGGTGGCTGTGAGTGTCACTTCTGGTGATGCCTCCGTTTTGACTAGCTGCTCCCGGCCTGGCTGTCTGGCTGTCACTGGGCTGTTCAGTGGGGACCTCTTTGAAAGGAAAAAATGGAGAGAGGGAGGATGGAGGGAGAGAGGAAGGATGGAGAGAAAGGGATGGAGGGAAGAGGGCCTGTTTATTTACCCACACACATAAGCACACAAACACAAAATCTGGGAAGGGTTTGGAATGTCCTGGCACGCTATTTTAATGAGCCAGACACTACTCTACTGGAGTGGCTTATCTTATAGGTTTGTCTGAAGCCCCCTCTGTAAAACCCGTTGCACCAGTAAAATGTTTTAGTTATCGAGATCACTGCTCTCTACTCGTGGAGGAGGATGAATGAAACCATTTGGTCTGTTCCATCCTCTGCATTGCACTGAGCAATGCACGTTTTCATAACCAGGCCCATCCAACACATCGTATGCGTCATCAGCACCAAACCCTGCCACTCTCCAAGGTCAGTGACATGTTGTCTATGGGTGAGGCCTGTCCCATGGAGAAGTGACAGTAGGGATGAGGCGTCTCCCATGGAGAAGTGACAGTCATCTGGCATTTGTAAAAGTCACAACACAGAGACATTTACAGTCGGTTCACTTAATCAAATGTACTTATTGTACTGGACTGGATAAAGGCATCTGCTAAATGACTCAAATGTAAATGTAATAATATGAAATCGAGAGTGAAAGTGAGAGAAACAGACAGACAGACAAAAAAGGAGAGGAGGCGATTAATTCTATGTGGATAATCGGTTACATATGTTATGTGCCATTATGTTAGTCTTGCCAATGCTTTGCCTCCATATATGCTAATTAAGGCTGATTTAATTAGCCTCATTATGCTGATTGATAATGTAGCCAATACACTGACACTGCCGTGGAAGTAGTTAAATAACACAGCAGACTTTAGTTGCTACATGGTTTCAATGTTATTTTTGAGAAAACGTCTAAAATGTATAATCGAAAATGTGATACTGTTGATACGTTGATAGGGACTACGGGTTAGGGTGAGGGTCACTTTGAGACATTTTTAAGATGGTAAACCACCCCAGAACACTGGTCTCTTTCCATGACAGCATCACGATGAGTTCAGGTGGCTGTAATGTGGAGGTTTGCTAAAGTGTGTTATAATCGTCCTGGCAATCTCCCACCCGTTCCAGAGCACGGTTTTTGGATGCTGTTGGTGGATGTAGTTCAGGGCTCAGTGTACACCGTTGGGCTGTGACCTTCCTGTGCCACTGTGTCTCTGTTGTCTGGACTCACGGCCACAGAGATTGGCCAGCGGCCAGACACTGGTGCCGGACTCCGTAGCACCGCACCGTCTTTTTAGAAACATCCCTCTTTATTAGCTGCTGTAAAACCCAGGTGCACAGTACACGGTACAGGAGGAAGGGCTGGAAGGTGAGTTTGCTTAACGGTTCCCCCTGAATAGCACCGTTAAGGAGGAAAGATGTTGCACTGGGGGGCCCTAACCCTACCAGGGAGAAACGATACATAAAGACTATTACACAGCATCTGGACATACGAGAGAGGGGCCTCTAATATGATCAACCCCGCTGAATATATCACAGTACTTAACATCCTATCTCTGTCTCCCTCTCTCTCCTCTTCCTCCTCCTCTCTCATGTCTTCTACCTCATTCCCTCCCTTTCTGTCTACCCACTTCTCCTTTTCTTTCTCTCCCTCCATTGGGGCGGCTGTGTGCTCAGGAGGTAGAGTGGGTTGTCCAATGACCAGCCGCAGGGTCCGCGGTTCGATTCCTGGCTCCTCCTGTCCACATGTCGATATGACCTTGAGCAAGACACTGAACCCCCAAATTGCTCCCAATAAGCAGGCTGGCACGTTGCATGGCAGCTGGCCGCCATTGGTGTGTGAATGGGTGAATTGAGAGGCCATTTGAAAGCACTTTGGATAAAAGTGCTATAGACAGTAACAGATTTCGATCATACAAGATAGCCCAAAGGGAGCTATAGGCCACTTCATCTAGATGGTGTCAGACATAGGCACACAAAGGACATCTAGTGGGTTGAATGTCAGATGATTTGGTGCGTTTACAACCTAGTACTGTGGGATTAGGTGTGTCTTACACAATTGACCCGTCGCTTGAACGACGAAGTAACCTAGATAAAGGTTAGCTTTTGTTGACCCGTCGCTTTGCACGGCGAAGTAACCTAGGGTAAGGTTAGATTTGTGTTTTATCTTCCATGTTATTTTCCTGTCATTCTTACACTGTATTTTACTTGAATTCTTATCTTGTCTTTTATTGTACATGTGTTCTATCTTCCATCTTATTTTCCTGTTTTGGTTTATTTTACGTCTATTTTCATGTGAAGCACTCTGTGCATGCATACTCACTGTTGTAAAGCACTTTGAGCTGCATTTATTTGTATGAAAGGTGCTTTACAAATAAAGCTTATTTTTCTTATTATTATATAAGTGTAGTCCATTAACCTCCATCTCTCCTTTTATAGTTTTGACAGTGGTGACAATGGAGTGAGGCTTCCAGTGTCAGCTCAGCTGTTAGCCAGTACAGCCTAGTGCCCTGCATCTGCTGGTGATGCAGCCTGGCCCAGGGACACTGCTTTGATCCTGCCATTGTTTCAGCCTCCGGATATTGTTTGCAATTGAGTTTTCACTGTAGCAATGAGCAGAGGTCTGTCAGTTAGGGTTTGCTGGGTGGCGATGGCTGAGAGGATACTGCTTGGGCAGTGTTTCCTGTGGAACTGATCTCTTGGTGTGGTGGTGTGTGAAAAAAAGAGTCCGATTTCGAAACCAAAGCAGGGGATCGGAGACCGCCCTTCTTCCTCCCTTGTTCCTCTCTCCTGTCCCCTTCCTATAAGTAGGCCTATAAAGATGGCCTTACTTATCGCTTAAGGCTGGTAAAGTCCTAGAGCTTAAAATGTAATTAATTACATGCAACTGGACGGGATAAAACAGTAACCACACAGGCACTTATTAAATAATATGGTTTATAGACATATTTTAATCAGATGTATTGTACGTATTATAACAGCTGCTGTTATAATGGTAACAGCTGCTGTTTTCTGTTATTTTGATTGGCACTTTTTAGGTGGCTGGAAGAACATTAACGCAAGCTAGTGTTAGTTCAGCCAGCCAAAAAGACCGTCGCACAATCCATCAGGCAGCGCTGCACCTGACTTGCATGAAAGTTGCAGAACCTACTCGCGAGGTGTATGTCTCCTTGACAACGCTCGCTTGAATGGCTGACCGACTGACAGACAGCAGCGCGTAGCTCAAATGGAGCAGGCTCCGCTTCGGCTCAAACTGTATTTTCAGATAACGTTACGTAACGTTAGCAACACAAGGCCAATTTATCATATTCATTTTTTACTTGTCCGATCAGACAACTGCATGAGGCATTCCAGGCCTATGCTCTCTATGTAAGCACAACTAGCGATTCATCAAGACAGATTGATGAAAACAACCGTTTCGCGGCAGAAAATAGATTTTTAGAAACTGCATTCTAAGTGCCCCGACCACCGCCATTACATGGATATACTGGCTCGCGCTGGATTTTAAATTTCTTCTACATGCCTCTGAACTACACCAAAGTGATCTCGGTGAGTCAAAAGTCTTATAATATGTCGTAAATAAGGTCCAGGTTGTCAAAAACGAGCATTGTCCTTTAATCCCCTGGTGTGAATCATGGCTAGCCGGCAATAACCTAGCCTACCTGACTGGTCTCATCATTCTCCTCTCTCTTCCTCTTCAAAAATCGTTGTATGCCCATCTGGAAAATTGTATTGATATATTAGGTTATAGGATCCGCTAGTTGTCAACAGGGAATTATCCAACCAAAGGCTTTACCAACGTGCTTGAGATGAGCAGGAGCAGTCGGCACGTCTAACTGTAGCTATAACGGCACTTAGATAACTAACATAAATGTATTTTAGACAGTAGGCTGGGCATTTTGAGGAGTAGGCCTAGGTGCCAGCACCAGTGTTGGCCCAATCCTATCTTTCGTTGTAACCTCATGCCGCTCACTGAAGAAAAAATCCCTTCACGCGCCGAGTCTTCCGTTCACCTCAGCAAGGAGCAGCATGGAGCGGCACAGAGCGCGCGGCCTATAGGCTCTTTATTGAAAATAAATAGTCCTAATGTTGGCGCGACAGTGGTTTTGAAAGCGCATTTAGGCAGAAATATTGAGAAAGTTTTATTTATATATAGCCTAATTTGTATTATTGTTTTTTGTATCAAATGTTTGGTGTGGCGGCAAGGATCTTGCAGTGGCGGTGCGCCACGGCAAAACCTTACCAGCGGAAACGCTGGCTTGGGTATCCCACAGCGCTCTGGAGGGTCACTCAACACTCAACAAACCTCTGGGTCTGTTATCTAGATATCTTTTTGTCTTGTTTTACTCTGACAGAGGTCTATGGTATGTCATGGTGGGTTCCCAATCAGAAGTGTGTCACGCACATCCCAAAACACAAGACAGGAGCTGGACTAAAAAAGCATATGTCCAAAAGAAAGTAAGAGTCTGCACACTGTAGCTCCCATTTAGATCATTTTATTGACAAAAATGTTGTGACGTAAGACTTTCTTATGTCATGGTGGGTTGGCAGCTGTTATATACTGTAACTCTGTGACATGTAGGGTACTGGACCAGAAGAACTATGACTCTGTTCCTTTGTATTGATTTAGGTACATTCACTAAAGGTTCTTTCAAATGATAAAATGTCTGTTTCAGGGCGCTGGCTATTGGACCTATGCTTGCGGGTGGAAATATATTTTCTTTGATCACTGATTCTGTCAGAGTGGTAATAAGACAGCAAAGGAGTGAGAAAAGGGAAACTAAAACATAAAAGTATATGGGGATCTTTCAGCGTCAGATAAAACTAGCACAGTTGGCAATTGGGAATTGTAGGTGTCCCAACAGCCTAGTTCTAGGACTTTGGTGGCATGCTGCTTGAAACTTCCATTATCTACTGAATAATAGCGGTAATTTGCTCAGACAATACATTATTTAGCGAAAAGAAAACCCTATTTTCCCCTAGTCTATTTATCTACTATCTGCTCTGGTACTGTAGATTACTGCAAATCTTGTTAGTTTTTGTCTGGTGGTTGGTTCTGGTAGTGCATGTCTAATTAGGATCCTAATTAGTATTCTCAAAAAGGGCTGAGTACACTATGCCGGGTAATTGGAGACATTCAGAGAGACAGGAGTGTTTAGAGAGATACGGACGTCTCTTCGCTTCTGTCAGGACATCTGACTGACGACGTACACGGAGCACTGTGCTCCAGTTAGCTGATTTGTTTGTTTGGCTGACTCGTGTTAAAAGACTCATCACCCCTAAGTGCACTAAAATGTTTCTCTCTCTCTCTCTCTCTCTCTTTCTCTCTCTCTGCTCACTGTTCTCTGAATTGACTCCCCCTGTCAGAGTGTGCGAAGACTTTGTTGGGAGAGATTTGCTCAGAGGAACCATGAATGGAGAATGACAACAGCGCTCCTGCCCTCATCTGTGAAACAGGGTAATAGCCTCCTGTCATGGACACCAATGCAGACCACTTCCCCTGCCTGAAAAAAGATCTGCCAGGCAAGATAACAGAAGACTCTCATCTCCTCTCCTCCCCTCAGCAGGCTGCTGCATGTGTCAGCTGAAAGCTCCATTTTGGGGCCCCCTTTCTGCTCCCCTCGTTCATCTCTCCCCTCTACATCATTCATTATATATCACCTGGCCCCCACCTGCGCGGCTTCATTTTCGCCTTCAAGACTGGCGCTGGCTGCTGACCCTCGTTTTCCTCTTACGCATCAGGGCCCCAGTGGGGTCCTCCCATCATTTCTGTCATCAGGCAGCCAAATGGACAAACCTGATCCCAACCTCTTTTGTCGCCCCCCTCCACCGCCCCTCTCCCTCTCTCTTGTCCTCCTCATCCCCGTCTCCTCATCCTCTCTCATTTCCACCCCAGTGTAATTGAACCCCCTCACGCATTCACAGTGATGGTGAGTGACCAAGTGCGGTTTGTTGATTGCCTCTAAGTGCTTGTGTCAGTCGTTTCTGGGTCAATGAGCTGTGGTGGCTGGACTGGCGCCAAGAACCCCTCCCCCCACACACACACACGTTACACACACACACACACACACACACACACACACACACACACACACACACACACACTTCACCTATCTCTTATCCTCCTCCTCTACCCCTGGTCCACACTCTCGTTCCTCTATCATACTCTCCTCCCCTTCCCTGTATGTTCTGTCAGTTTTAATATTGTCCTCTGGTCGTTTGCTTTTCTTTTTTATTTAGTCCCCATCCCCGTCCCCTTAGGGGACCTTTTTTGCCTCCTATCAGACTGTTATTATAAATAAGAAATTGTTCTTAATTGACTTGCCTAATTAAATAAAGGTTGATGATGACTCCCCTCTCCTTTCCTCTCCTCTCAGTTTGTCTCCTCTCTTACAGTAAATGCCCTTTTGGAATCACTCTTTTCTTCGTTCTCCTCTCTTCTCATACTTTGTCCTCATCTCTACCTCCATGTCTTCCTATAGTGATGGTAGACATGCATAAAGAGGTCGCACTTCTGTCCCTCCATTTCTTTGTTCTTTCTCTCTCTTTCTCTCTCTGGTCCTTTATCCACCTTCTGACTGCGGTAATTGATAAATGGGTAAGGGGGTAATGTATGGATTGCAATCAATCAGGGTCTTTTCTCCAATAAGTTTTTTCTCTCCACCCATCCCTGTCACATTAGTCCATAAATGAAACACACCCTCCCTCACACATACAACCACTTTTTTTCTCATATCTTTAGACTGTCCAACCCAGAGAAGGTTATATATCACATTTGATTTGAGTGATATGAGAACATAGAAGGGTATAAATACCACAGCAGGGGCCAGACTGGGTGTCTGCTGACCTTCTGTCTCATCATGTCTCTCTGGGTGATGCTGGAGAGACCACCAACTGTCAGTCTTGTTTGTTTGCATCGGAACTCTGGCGAGAAATTGTCCTCTTGCCAGTTTACTATGTGATTATAAATAAATGCATTTGTCGTACGTTGTTGTGGTGCATTGGCATGTTTACCTTGGCAATGGTTGATAGAGTAATCGCTCACATATTCCGGAGGACTTTGGAGAAAAAGCTGTATGGTTGTCATGGGAGCGGTCTTATTTGATTGGATCTCTGTGGACATAAGCTTAATGTTTGTTTATGCTATCTCCAATCCCCCATGGACTCAACTTGATTTAAAATTATCTAGGGGGAACATTCTTCAATACTGTAAGCATTCCTTTGGGATTCAGGGTTGGTTGGACTGTTTTGTGACAAACCCCTCTCCTATGAGCCTAATCTCGCTAACACGAGTCGGCTGACTGTGTAGTCGGTATTACCCAGTAATGATCATAACAGAGCAGAAGACGGCGCTTTAGCTGCACTGAAGCTCCTACTGTGTCTGGCAACCCATAGCAATCAGTCAGATAGATTTACTCTTGCTATGTGCTGTAACTGGTAGATAGATAAACATGTTTACCCTTGATGGTGGTATGGCCCCAGAGATCAATACCAGCTGTCTCCTAGGTGACTGTTCTCCTGGCCTGGCAATTGCTGGGCGCCAATGCTGCTGGCACAGTGAGGAGAGAGGGAGCAAGAGAGGGAGAGGGAACAGGACAGAGAGACAGGGGGATCAGTGTCTCTGGCCGGTCTGCATCACAGAGCCTTGTCTTTTGAAGTGTTTGGCTGTGAAGTGATCTGATAAGCCCTGGACGAGGGCACCGAATTGCTTTTGGGTTCAAAGCCTCTGGAGAGCCTGCCCCACCGTGCGCACGCACACACACACACACACACACACACACACACACACACACACACACACACACACACACACACACACACACACGAGACAAAGGGATTCTCAAGCACCAGAACAGACGGTAGAATGTAAAACATCTGGGAGTCAAATTTGCCCATTAGGCCTGCACCATTGCTTTAAGGGCGGTGGAGGGTCCTATAGAAGCTGACGTCATAGCGGCACTTCAATTATGTAATCGTGGTGGTTGTGAGAAGAGCTGATGAAGTGTTGTGAGTTAACTAATATTGTCGATGTCAGCAGTAAAGGCCCCCCTTTGTTAAGGATTTGATGGGAAATGGATTGAGAATTAGTTGACAATAATAGATTTTGTAGCTAGCTACAGTAGCTTGGCTATGCATCAATGTTTGAATTGTATCCTATGGTAAGCATTGATTGGGGATTATAAAGTTGTATGATTGAAATGTACACAGTTCTGCGTGAAGGAAGAATGTGTGAATAGGGCGCCACATACTATTTTAAGAACCATGGACAGCGCACAGGGTGCTGAAAGGAGCTACACAGCGAGGCGTGCAACATGAAGAAGACATTAGTGCTGCTGGGCAAGTTTGGAAGTAAGCCTACTAGTAGTCCCTTGACACGCATTAGTATCGAGTTACATTAGACATACGTTTGTAATTTGCATCAGACTCAGAAAAGAGTTCTAATGCGCTAATCAATTTAAAATTGATTTTTAAAAGGGCACTTCCGTGAAAACTATGGGCTATTTTTCTTAAAACAAACAGGCAATAATTCCAGTATGGTGTGGGCAGTGAATTAGTATGGCACGTTCCTCTCCCCGCACTGGTCTTGAGGGGGATAATTATTATTTGTGTAATGTAGATCAACAATGGTATTAGGTCTGAGTTCATATGCCTCACGTAGACGTGCTATAGCCTATTAATTGCAATCACAGTTACGTATGTTAAGGGATATGTGTGTCTAAATAGAATTATCGAGGCCAATAGCCAATATGCAAACAAAACGTTAGTGCCTCAAAGTGCATGGAATTTATTGGGAATAAAATAGTCCAGTCACCAATTTGTCATGATAGCCTCATAAATCCACGGGGACTTTAAATTGGTCTAACCTGGTAGCCTAACGCACCTGCAACATGTAACTCAGGATCAAAGCGAATTTTCAATACAAAGTAACACCACACCCCAGACTATTAATTTTGCTGCTCCAAACGGCCACGCGGGATTACAGTAATCGCCGGGGCTGATGTGCCAAAATACGTAGACTATCAGTACCCCTCCCTCTCCTATCCCTCTCTCCCAACCCTCCCCCTCTGCACTCCAGAGAATGTCCCCATCCTCTCTCCATAACCATCCAGGGCCACTACAGTCTCCAACTCCCTCTCCTGCTCACCGCTGATTTGAATAGAGAGCGACTCTGCAGAGAGTACAGAGGAGCAGCCTGCGCGCATCTGCGCTCTTTTGTTCAGTAGCACTTGGCTGGTGGGGAGGTGAGGTGATCGCTCTCTCCTGCGCGCTCCTCAGTTCTCGCTTGCCAGCCTACCGAGAACGAACGCCAAGCAGTAGGCCTATTGAAGAGAGAGAGAAACTGACCCCCCCAAAAGAACGTTTACATTTTCCATTAGCCTATTTTTGCAATTTCACTTCCTTTAGATGGTTCAGCTCGCATACAGTGGCTTGCGAGAGTATCGGGAACACCTGCACCGAATCTAACCAAATAACCGTCCTCTGAGGAAACACATTCCCGTGGACTCCATCAAGACACCGGAGCGCTTCACCTCTGCCTAAAAGGTAAGAATGATGTGTGTTGCCGTTCATTGCTATTCAAAAAGGAATTACATTTCATTTGAATCGATAAACAGTCATTCTGAAAGGGGTCTTTGCCTACAGACTCAAATGGTTTTCTATGGGAGAAAGTAGTTTGCGGTTCCGTTATGTGGATTGTGGGTTTGTCAATAGCCTGCTGTAGCAATCGTTATTCGCTTGGAAGACAAAGAGACGCTTTATGGAAGATAACTTTATAGCTACCACCGGAGGCTCAAAGGGGGCCATATCCGTTACTATGTTATGTTCAGTGAATTATTTATCAAATCAAATTTCCTCCTGTAACACCGGCGTTTCTGGACATTCTCTTTGCCTTTTGCTGAACTTAACGTTAATTGTTGTATTGCTATTCGATATACCTAGCGGCTACTTATTTGATTGTGCTATTAGACTACTTTTGCTTTTGTCATTAATAGCCTAAGACTTATAACCTGGAAAGTTGTACTAGCCTAAGCCTGCTGTTCTGAACACCTCACAGCACTTATGGCTAGAAAATGCTTAGACTAAGGCTTGTACAAAAAAAGACGAATAGCCTACTCCTGTATCAAATACCCTCATCATAATATGTTAGATTGGCCTTTATTTTCAATATCAGTTTTTGTACAATCAGACTTGTCTCCACAAGAAATTCGGTGTTTTTCTACTTTTGTGCCGTGTAAAGTGCAGCCATATCGATTACTGCCATCAACCCTATAGGGTGTGATGAAAACGTGTTAATGTTTTAGGCTACAATGTGACACCTTTAAGATGAGCTAATTAAAAGGACCTCGACCATGACAGAGCTGCGGCAGACCGTCTCCGAAGAGCGCGAGCCCCTCACGTGGAAGCTGAGAACGATGACGACGTGAAGTCGACAGTAGAAATTGCCACTTAACCTACTAAACTCGGAACGTGAAAGCAACGTGCCGAGAGAGATAACTCAGATGATACATTTCATGGTAGGCTACTGCTGTGTCTCTGTCAAATATGATGGCCCTGTGCTTACAGTTTGTGTTCATGCCTTGGGCATCTGGTAGGCTACAGAGGGGAGCCAGAGGGATATAATAGCCTACAGATGAACCCTGGGGAAATTTAGCACAGATTCCAGCCAGCAGTTCGCAAAATGGTTACTGGGGCAAACTCTTTCTGTCTCTCTGGTCGTTTTCACCCACGCAACACACAGACACATGTCCTGTTGGGTTTGTGAGGAGCAGGCCTGTCTCTGGGCAGATAGGCTACAGATCTCCCTCCCACTTCTTCTTTACCTCGTCTCATCCTCTATCCTGTCCCCCTCCTCGCCTATAGGAGAGAGCTTGCCCATTCCACCTGGACAGAAGCTGCCTTGCCCACTTGTGCTGTGTGTGTGTGTGTGTGTGTGCGTGTGTGCGTGCGTGCATATGTACGTATGTGTGTGGCCTAGCCAGTACTCTGAGACAGCCTGGCAGGAGGGAGGAGGACGGGTCCTCTCAGATGATGTGTAGGCTACCTATGCTGAGAAGATGAAAAGACCCCAACAGCTGAATTATTCATTACCTGTTTGAAGATGAAGTCTTTTCCCCTTCACTGGTTGAGCAACCATGTGTAGGCAGAGCGATGTGTGTTCCCAAATAAGCAGTCCCCCTCTGTCACTAACCCGTGCTGGGGGAAACCACTGGGGCCCATCTCTAACACCTGTGGAAGATGGAGAGCTTCCTATCTCTCTCTCTTTCTCTCTCTCTCTCTCTCTCTCTTTCTCTCTCTCTCTCTCTCTCTCTCTCTCTCTCTCTCCCTCTCTTTCTCTCTCGCCCACTCTCTCTCTGGGACCCTTCCTCTCATGGTTCAAAAGCCACCCCATCTCTATGAAGCCATTTCTTGTGACATTGCCAATTCAAGCTGCCTCTTTTTCTCTCACCGAGAAGTCAAAATATCACATTTTAGAGGGACATTCTATTCCCCAGTGGCTGTTTTGCAGTGATGAGGAGAGGCCAAAAACAGCTCTGAAATGTTGTCATTGTGCAGACAGAGGAGTGAAAAAGAAACAGATCTGGGGAAATATTCAGGGTATAGTTTGTAGTTTTGGCTGGTATGACTTGTCACATATTTCTTCTATAATATGTCTTTCTGCTCTGCTGCACGGAGCTTAGCACTTACAGTACACTTGGCAAGAGACATGAACACTGAGAATTCAGTTTTGCACTTATCCAAGCCAAAGAGTGAGAAAAAACAGTGGGTTTTAGGTGATATTATTCATGTAGTAAATTAATATTGCTTTAATGAACCAACTGCTATCCTGAATGAACAAAATCGCTCAAGAGGTTTTCAGAGGAACCTGAGCAGAGAAACTGCAGGGATGTTTATGTGGCAGTGTTGTTTGCTCCAAAAGTTCATCCCCATATACTTGCACTGTACAAAATTATGTTTGGCAGGACACATGCTGAGTGAGAGACTCATTTGAAGACTTAGACTGTTCTAATCCAATTAAATAGAGCAAATGCTCTCGGCAGCGGCCAACATGCATTTTAATTGTGTGTGTGTGTGTGTGTGTTATGAATACTGGGTCAGGTGGGTCTGGCTCTGTGCCAGTCAGCTCCCCCCCCCCCCCCCCCATTGCTGGAATCAGAGGGTCGTTTCATCACCCTAATGAACGCTGTGTCTCTGCCCAGGGGGGGCTATTACTGTGACTGGTGACTGACAGCTCAGGAGAATGTCAGCCTGCTTTGAAATCCTCTGACCTGGCAGGGTAGCATACCTTAACAAAGGAGAATTGCACTCTTAACTCAAAACACATAACAAGCATTCATGGGAATACCCGATAATGGAAAAAATGACAAGCAGCACTGACAAATATACCTTTTATTTTTTAATGCTGCATGTCTACAAACAGAGACAAAGGCCAAGGGTCGGAAACACCCCAATTTGTAGACCTGAAAAGACTTAAAGGTATATTTGTGAGTGTGAGTTTTCATTTAGTTTTTTCCATTATGGTGATACACCTCCATCACAAGGTTAAGTTAGGAGTTTCTCTGCCTTGGCTCTGGAAATTCTCTGATCATTAATCATCTCGGTTAGTCTGACGGCACAGATGTGCTACTGGCCAATTACAAACAAAGCCAGGCGAGGCTACCAGATAGCCCTCTGACACAGCTATTGAATATTCATCACTGAACGTCGCTGCTGAATGCATTATTCAAAATGGGTGTTTTGTGTATTAAATATCATAAATAAATGATGGCATCTGGAAACTTGTTTCTGTGGAGAGGTTTTAATGGCGGGGTGCTGAGACACACACACACACACACACACACACACACCGGCTCAGCGGGATCTCTCTACGCTCCTCTTTCTTTGTTGACCATTGTGCTTGGGTGCTTCCTTTGTCAGGTGACCTGTATCCAACTCTGAATTGGATCCTGACCCTCACTTGAATGAATCCGGAAGAGAGATACTAGCTAGTTGTTTATTTCACCAATTTGGCAGGGTCCCCCCACCCCACCCCCCCCGGCGCATTGGGACTCTCCAGGCTGTTCAGCGGCGGACAGCTCCAGAAGCTCAGCCTATTGTCTGCTCCTCTGCCTAGTGAAGCACAGCAGCGGGATCTACTGTGTTATAGCCAAATTCAGACTTGGTGGGCAACGAGCCCTTCCAGTGGCATGGAGAAGTGACGGAGTAACTCTGAGGTTGGATGCTGGAAAAAAAATAGACACACACACACATCTCGTCTGGTTTTTAATTACTGAACAACAGAAAGTGGATGGCAGTTAGCCAAAGTGGGCTTCCGTTCACAGTTTGTCTTCGCCATCAGACAGCCTCTGATGAGTATGTAAACAGAAAACATTGGTGATGAGTAGTACAGATGGGTTACTCCATCTCCCCTGCAGCACACGTTGTTGTCACTGTTCTTGAGTCACCGAACAAGGTTGTTTTTGAAAAAAACAGGGGGCCCAGTGGACGAAATTACATCTGAGATGCAGGAAGGAGATACACGAGTACCTGGAGCCACTATTACCCAGAATTATTTCTTTCTCTCTCCCTCTCTCTCCCTATCACTCTCTCACTCCCTCCCTCTCAATCTTTCTCTCCCACCCTCTATCTTTCTCTGTCTTCCTCCCTCCCCCTCCCACTCTCTCTCTCTCTCTCTCTCTCTCTGTTCATATCCTCTATATAAAGGGTATTTATGAAGCACAGGGTTCAGTGGGTAGGTTATCTATAAGAACTCTCCTCACTAATCTTATATCCGTCTGGGTTCAGGGAGACTGTGATGAATCACACAGATTTGTGGGAAAATGGAAAATAATGTAATTAATTTCATTCAAATCCCTTGGACCCCAGTTGTAGCGCTTCTATCTGACTCCTCTGTGAATGCAATCTGTGTGCTTGTGGCTTGTTATTGATATTAGTTATTAGTTTTCATTGACAATTAGATTTATTTCCCTCCTGTGTAATTCAAAAAAGATGCTCATTTACATGATAAAACGCTGTGGGCAGCCTCAGCAAATCAGCTCTGAGATATTGTGGCTTAGCTAAAACTAGTGGGGGTGCTTTGTCCTGCTTTCTAATTTTACCTGAAAAGAAAAAAAAAAAACATTTTAAAATTTGAATGTACCCTCTCTTTATTCCTTTAAAGTGAGCATAGAATAAAATATTCTAAGATCATTAACTCAAGATTCTTTTCTTGCTTTGTTGTGCTTCAGACTGGTATTCCAGCTCAGCAGCATCTCTAACCTGGCTGCTGGATTTATTGTACTGTGTGATTGGTGGATTTGGGGGAGGGCAATGGGGGGGCGGGGGCGGGGGCGGGGGGGGGGGGGGGGGTGTAGAGCGGTATAGCTATAACCACCTGACTGATATTGCAAAGCTCCTGCCGTAGTGAAGGGCCTACTGTAATCTGCTGAGCTCAGCAGAATGAGCCCGAGCAGCTTAGGAAGGAGGCCAGCAGGGTTAAAACCATCTACAGTACCTCAGGAGAAAACCTTTGGGACTGCAAAGCTTCCACTGCTAGTTAAAGGGATAGTTCACTTATTTTGTATTATTGTGCACTCACCTTGGGTTTATCTAGACAGTTTTAAAACCCATGTTTTGTCCCGAGAGATAACCCCAGGAGCCTCTTTTAAACCAATGTGTTTTTGGGTGAATGTCCCCTTTAATGTCTGCCCTTGGGTCAGATGAGGCCTTGGAGTCCATCTCACATAGTCAGACACACTCAGCGCCATGCTGTGAGGAAGTAAAGAGCTCCATGGGCTTGATTTTAATATAGAAGTATCTCAATTTGCAGAGTTTATTGTGGGTCAGATGTCTCACCAGGAGACTTCCCAGCCATTCTGCAGTCAGTACTGTAATGAGATTGCAAATGCCTGACGGGTGCTTTACATGGAGGGCCAGAGTATTCTGCCTGGACATTTGGGATATTCTCAGTTCAATTTAGGCTCAGTGATGAAAGTGGGTGCTGACAGGAAGGAGGGAAGAAAGATAAAGAGCTTTAGGTAGTAAAATGCATGACTACATTCACAGTAGACCCTCTTCTCTAATGGAGAATAGGTATATTCATTTTCAAATAGGTGTTGTGATAGGAAAATTGTACGTTCCATTCATATTACTATTGCTGTGTCTTGTTAGGCTAGCAGACAAAGGCGTATCAAAAGCTATTTGTATTCTGGGTTTTTGTGGGGGGGGGGGGGGGTTGTGGGGGGGGCATCAGCAAGTCAATTACCTAGTGAATTGAACAGCAGTTTTCATAGGCTAAAGAGGGAAATGTTATCAGAGTTTGTATCTTAAACACAACTCAGTACATGTGAAAATGTTTTTTTGTGTTGTGTCAGATGGATGCATTCACACCTGCACAGCGTTAAACAATTAGAATTTAGCGACAGTATGGAAAATCTCTGCAGGCTTCCCTGCCATTTGAATTGCTTTTCAATTGGGTTCCACATGCAGGCTTAACTAGTGAGGTTGTAACCAATTCCCGACTGTAATTAACTGTCATACTGCAGTATGAATGGAGTGGCAGAGTTGTGGCAAAGAAGGAGGATAGAGGGACAGAGCAGTGAGGAGGAGAGACAGAAAGAGGAGAGAAAGACAGAAAGAGGAGAGAGGTACAGAAAGAGGGGTCATACATCAGTGACGGACTAGGCTAATTGACTCTGTGGGAGAGAGAGAGGGAGTGTGTGTATGTGTGTTTGTTTAGACCATGCCAGTCAGAAACATAAGAGGCCCCGCCCCCGGGCTTTCATTCTCAGAGAGGTGTCCCTCCTCTGCACCCCTATATCCTCCCACCCCTATGCTTGTCATAGTTAAAGCTGTTCCCCTCCCTGGTGGGGCCACGCTGACCTGTCTCCCCTCAGCTGTAATTAACAGGCTTTTATGTTACTGTCTGTGCGGCTGTTAATTATCTACGGTCACCAGCAGTCACGGCCGGGCTCCGCCTCTGGCCCCTTTGATAAATCTGGCAGCAGCACACATGCTGTCAGCAGGCCGATACACTGGGGGGGGGGCGTGGGCTGGGGGCGGGGGTCCGGGAGTGGGGGCCCGGGGGGAGGGGGGTTATACCGCAGGGGCTTCCCTAGCGGCCGTCACTCTGCTCAGATTTATTTGAGAGCCCCCTCAGTGATGGATGCCCCCCCTGTTCTACACTATTGGCTAGATCGTTGATCACTAGTCTGTCTGTCAGCGTCTACCGGAGACACAGCAGCGGCAGTGGCTTTTAAGGCTACTCTACTGTACCGTACGCCCTTGCTGTAAGTCAGATGGACCAGTCCAGCCGCAGTGCTGTCCAGTCCATTCAGCCGAGGCCGGGCACAGGAGAGCAGAGTCTCCTGTCTCTAGTCCGCTGTGTTGAGAGCCTAACGCTGTTCAAATGACTCCTGGTTGTTTTTATCACCCATGCCTCCGACCTCTCCCTTTCATGTATCATCTCTCTTATGTCTCCTCTCCCCCCTCCCTCATCCACGCTCCTCTCACCCAGGGTTCTCAGGGGCGAGAGAAGAGGAGAGAAGGGGCGAAGGGAGGAGAGGGGAGAGGGGAGGTGATGGGAATAGAGGAGAGAAGGTGAAAGACGGAGAGGGGAGGACGGTAGAGGAGAGGAGGTGTTGCCAATTAGCCGGCTTCTCCCGCCGCCGAAAGAAAGTAGGAAATAGTTTGAGCTGTAGCAGGTGCGGAGTGATGTTTTAGCACTCTCTCCAGTGGTGTGTGGTAGACTGGGAGGAGGGTGTATCCAGAAGGGGGCATGCTCCAGTACACCCTCATTTGAGGACACCCTGTAGAACGACGGTCCACACTGAAGAGACCATCTCCGAGAGGGTTTATCTCCTCCATTAACATTCGGCGCTTTGCATACAGCACTCCCTCCACACACCCATGCACACACTCTAAAGGGATGAAGTGAATACACAGCACTCTTGTTTATAAAAGCTCCCTGGTGATGTACAGTATATAGTAAACATTGCTCCGGACCACAGAGAGTTGGGGGGGGGGGGCTTGTGCAGATGCGGAGGTGAGAGTGCTGAGCGTGCAGCTTCTGTGTCCCTGTGCAACAAGAGTGACCACCAGGGCAGCATGACAGGGGAGGGGCGGGGCTGATATTACTCCAGCTTCGGTCTCAGTGCTTCATCAGAGCTCCTGTCACTTTACCATCAGAGCTCCTCCAGACTAACCACTGTGGCTACAAGACCTATTAATTAATATCTTCACCATGACAGTGAAAAAAACCCTAAAAGATCCCCCTTACCCCTCCTTCCCCCTTCTCTCTCTCTCTCCCTCCCTCTCTCTCCCTCTCTCTGCAGTCTTAAGGACATCAAGGTCAGAATGACAGGGCGTTGATGAGTGCCTGAGCTGAAAATCATGGCGCTTTGATTAGACTGTTTATTTCTAATCAGGACAACAAGATCGGCATCTTCCTCATCACGGCGTCGCATCGACCGCAATCAGAGCATTTGTCATTGTGTTAGAGGCTACTCTGTCATTACAGCCTCTTAAATGGCTCTCTCTCATAGACTGCAGTTTGTTCAGAAGCTGTTTTTGAATTGATATTGCGGTCCAGTAACGATACTCCTCTGAATGGATATGGACCTGGCCTGCCCCGCCTGACAGGGTGTTTGTGAGGCTAAGGCTGTCTGAAAACTGGGCTGAGGCTGGGGCTGGGGCTGGGGCTGGGGTGGAGGCTGAGCTGCTGCGTGTGTTCTCTCCCTGCAGTGCTGTCGCTGGCCGGCGCGCCGCACGGCAGCTGTCACGCTCACACATCCGGCCGCCGGCTCCTCCTCCTCTGGGACCGCTTCTTTGCTTTGGCCACCAGATAAATGATGTGTTTGCTTTCCTTCAGCGGAGCGGTAATTTCTGGAAGGTCAGCGAGGGCCGGGACTACCGCACGCTCTTCACTCATCTGCTCAAGCACAGGGCTCGTCACGGGGACCAGAGGGAGAGAGTGTGTGTGTGTGTGTGTTTTCTTCAGAACTCTTAGAAGAGTGACGTCTCTCCTTACAACATCAACTCACCGTCCATCCCTCCATCCATCCATCTTTATATCTCTCCACAGAGGATATCCCTCTCCTGGCACTTCATCCCATCCCATCATCCCTTCCACCATCAAATCTGCCACTTGTTGCCGCATCTGTCAATTAGGAACTGCTTAATCCCGCTGTCTACTCTCTGCAACATCATCCCTCAGCCCATTCAGTCAAACAAGGTTGCTAGGACATTAAACAATGGAAACCCATCTGTACTCTCAACCCACAGCAGGTGTCTGTTTGTTTTGCCTCTCCCAGTAAACAGCGTTTGATGATTTAAATTACCTCTCCTATGGGCTCGGTCACAGACGCAGGGGGAGGGAAGCGCAACACAGAGCGGTTCTGACCCGGGGAACAGGATGCACAGCCTGACCACGTCTCTGGATCGCGCTCGCGGTCCCACCGTGTCCGTGGCTGTTATTAGCCAGTGATTAGACGGCTTCCTCTGCCCCGCGTGGTGACTGATGATTCAGAGAGCCAACCTCCATCGTCTAACATCCCATTAATTATACGCTGCACGTTCCACAGCCTAGCTGGTTCTAAATAAATAAACAGGGTTGTTATTAGCTCACACGGCTCCAATGGGACTCCCGCTGACTCCAGGTCTGCTGCTACTCCCCTCAAATAACCATTATAACTCAAATTATTATAACTATTCTATTTTCTTTGTATTTCAAAATGAGTATTATCTCAATATGCATATAGTGCAGAACTTTAAAAGCTGTTTGATTGAGAATTCACAAATATTTGTTTGTTATGGTTTCTAATAAGTTCTTGTGGTTTTTATGTTGCCGGTTGCAGTCCTTCTGTACTGTTGGCTTTTCACCTCAGCTCCTCCACCAGTCACATAACCGGCGGGCTGGCAAACCTTCGCTTTCTCCTCCATTTTGTTTTCTACTCCATCTTTCACTTACTCCCTCCCTCCCTTCTCCAAGACGAGAGGGGAGTGCACTCCTGCACTTCATTTGAGGGACAGTGGAGGGACACTGAGGATGGAGGAAAGGAAACATTATTAGGAATTAATTGGGCGTGCATGAAGCATCCATTAAGACGCTTGGCGTCCCGGGGCGACAGGCGGGCGCAGCAGGGAACAGTTGGCAGTGACGGCAGCGCAGCATCCATCAGTCCTGGATGAGCTGGAGGCTACGCGTTCTCCTGGTCCTGGGAGATGCAAGCACGGCATCTTAAAGGCACAGTGCAGGGATTTTTTCCCCCTGCTGTTTCAATGTCCATTGTCGTGGATGATATATATTCCCATTGATTCCTAGGTGAATAACTTAAAGATGCCTGATAACCTACTAGTGTAACTGTCTTAGCCTGTCATTAAGCAACATCTATGTTTTATGACCACCAGCATGGCAGGAGTAGTGATGGTGTTCTTAATCACTTACTCAGCCTGAGGGGCCACGTCTGTGAGGCTGGGGGGACGGGTGATTAGCAAGGCCTCTGCTGCAGCTGGGCTCACTGACAGGCTGCTGCCGATGTAGCTGGAGGTGTGAGCGTCGGACCTGGTCTGGCTTTACACTCGGTTACACTCTGTTACACTCCAAGAAGCTTTTTCTGTATACACCCCCCCCCCACAATTGTTGAGGTAGGGATTTGCAAAGGGCAAACTAATCTTTTCCAAGGATGCAAATTCCCACCTAACTCACAGACAACTTCACAATGTCTTTATTTGGTCTCTCTCTCTTTAGGCTATATGTCACACTATTTCTCTTTAACAATCTAGGGGATCTCCTTGGCCTGCTCTAAACTCAATGTGTTTGTTATCACAGACCAGATATCGAGGCTATCTCTGAATATCAGGACTGTATTGCATGGTGCAGTACCACATTATCTTTTCTCTGCCGAGCATGGATAAATGGTAAATGGACTGCACTTATGGATAAGCTCTCCATGCTGGTAGTGAAAGAGTGTCTAGTCTGTTCTATCTGCACCATAGGAAGGGAGCTGACCTGAGTGATGCAAGTTAAGGAGACTGCGCAGTCTATGGTGCCCAGCATGATTCTACCCTGCTCTGTGTGTGTGTGTGTGTGTGTGTGTGTGTGTACAGTATGTGTGTGTGCGCGCGTGTTTGTATATATTTGCATGTGTGTGTACGTGTACAGTACTGTATGTGTGTTTGTGTGTGTGTATGTATGTGTTTGTGTGCATGGGTACAGTATGTGTGTGTGAGTGTGTGCGTGTACGTTTGTTTGTGTGTGCGTGTGTGTCTGTATGTGTTTGTGTGCATGCGTGTGTGTGTGTGTGTGCGTGTGTGTGTGTGTGAGCAGAGGGGAGAGGGCCGTGTCTGCTGACAGGCTCCTGGAGTGAGACCTCCACAGGGTCTGCATCTGTCAAGACGAGCTCATCAGAAACCCTGCAGAGAACGAGAAGAGAGGGAGGAAAAATGAAAGGAACGAGAGGAATAGACTGAAATGGAGAGAGAGTGAGGAAGAGACGGACAGAGAGACGAGAAAGAGTTCAAATGACTGATGTTCTATTGCTTGATCAGGGGCGTCTTAACCAGAGTACCATGTGGCCTCGGCCTCTATCACTAGGTGTTGCTGCGTTACAATCAGCTCCTCTGGTGCAAATGGCTCCCTGGAATCTGTCCTCTCTCTGTCTGATGACATCAGCCTGATAAGGACCATAGAGATGGCTCCCCCTTACCTCCATCACACAGCACCTCTCCTCCCCTCCCTCCCTTCTGCCTCTCAGCGTATAGAGAGCAATTATGGGATGGGGGAGGTGGAGGGGGGTTACGTTGGCATGCCAACCCGCCCCTCTGATATTCAAATGAGGCTCCCCTCTCTCATTTGTCATTGGGGCACTGCTTGTGCCAGAGGACCCTCAGCCTACGAAACCCCTGTGTTTACTCATCACTTCCACAAGCGTTAATGATAGACGGTGAAGGAGGAGCCTTTCACTCCTTCACCCCACTGTCATCTGTCATCACAGCCATCTCAGTCCATTCAAGATATCCTGGGAGAGCAGAGCACTAAAGGCTTTGGTAGCAGAATTCTCCTGCTCTTCAAAACACTACCCGCCAGAGTCCTGGACACAGATCTGCCTCGTCCTGGAGTACTTAAAACATGTCAAGGGAGTCGAGGAGAGTTGTCCATCGAAAGGGCCTCATTTTGGACAAGCAGTAATACAGTATGTGTCAGAGAAAACATCCCCATCGGCTTCATCACAAACAAATGTGTTTTCATTGATCTAGAGTAGGTACTGTAAGTAACTGGTGACACATTAAACGTTTCTCAGCTTGATTAACTTTCGGATTTTCTCATGAATCACCATCACACAGTGGGAGCCCAATTATATGACTCAATGTTTTACGGGTTGTTGATGGAATTACAGATCAATATACTATTGATCCAGTTACAGGCTTTTTCAAGGTTCAAGGTTCTTGGGGCCTTACCTTGATATGAAATGCCCAAATCTTTCAAACTAATATGATATTTAACTTCACAGTAATGTAGAAGCCATAGGACCATCAGTTAAAGTGTTATGGTACTGAGTTTGTGAGGTTCTAAAAAGAACGCTTCATGGATATATTATCCAAAATGAGTAAAAATACATGAAATGGAATTACATTTACATGCTGTTCTCGACGGCAAGAGCTGTAATTTAGATACAAAGGAGCCGATGATGGGAACTAAATCACCCCCAAGCCTCCTGTTCACAGCCCCTTAAATTCACTTTTACTGCCAGCCAGGTGGTTTCACTGCAGACGACGAGCGACTTTACTGCTGCTCCTCATTCTTCACAGCCGTCTACCCTGGAGTAGGCGTGAAACCAGTTCATTAGATTAGCACGCATGACAGAGCGCCAGTGGGAGAAATGAAAATCTGAACCATACATTATCTCATACTTCCTTATCATGTCCACAAATACACTTTATTTTATTTACTACTATTGATTTATTTGTGTGTGTTTATCTGGTTTAGCCAGGAAAAGCCCACTACTATATATTCTGTTTTACAAGAACCGGGCCTTGGCAGGAAATAGCATGTACAAACTACAGACAATACAAGTAAATCAATAAAAATACTCTGGACATTATGAATCAGGTGAAGACCAGTCCTGCTTAGTCAAGTCCGTTCTCGTCAGATAATCATTCCGAGTTTGATTGAAGATTTTGTGGTCCGGACTTGATCTCCGGAGGACGCTGACAGACGGATGTTGTGTGTGCGCAGGTTGTCAGCGTAGCAGCGTGGCAGGCAGCTGGTGTAGAAAGCCTGCCTGGTACTGATACTGGGGTGATCAGAGTGTGAGGCTCCCAGAGGAGAGGAGGAGGAGGAGGCTGATCAATGCACAGGAAGAGAGTCAGAACTACAGGGCATATGGCTCTGTACTGATCTGGGTTATACAGCACGCGCACACAAACACACACACACACACGGGCATGCATGTGCCCACACCTATAAACAAACACACGCACACACACATCACACATGCAGAAATGCATTATGCATATGCACACACACACAGGCAAGCAATGCATGTGCGCATACACGCACACACACAAAGGCATGCATATGCGGCAACACACACAGACACTGAACTCTATCATCCAATATTGTGTGTGATTGCTAACTAAGTGGTGTTAATATGTCACCCTACACAACAACCCCCCCCCCCCCACTCATCCAGCCCTGTCCCGCTCCCTTACCACTACCGCTTGGCTGCTGAGATGATCAACATCCTGGAGATTGCATCATAGTTTTGTCAGCAATTATTTCATACCATATTGTTTGAACTGTCTGTTGAAATCCAATTACCCGTGAGCTTGTGTAGCTTTACAAGATGGGAGGCGGAGGGAGGAAGGAGGGGGCAGGAATAACTGATGCACCGCTCTCTGGGGTATGGGCTGTATGAGACACAAGCAGAGAGCAGGAAACTAGAGGCAGAACCTGCCTCTGTTTCAAAACTTACTTCTGTTCTCTAGCATTTGGATCCCCCTGATGTGGTATTATATGATTTTGTTTTATTATTTTTATTTATGATTCTTATTGTATTATTTTTGTATATGTACCGCACTTTGGTCAAAGTGAGTTGTTTTTAAATGTGCTTTAGAAATACATTTGATTTGATTTGATTTGATTTCCCGTAGGTGGGGGGGTTGTCTCGTCAAACTCCTCTGCCAAACAGTTTTTGGAATTTCAGTGATCTGGCACTGCAGACTGTAAGAAGAGAAATCCCCTGGAAATTCTCCCCATCGATGTGAGCGGGAGATGAAACAGCCCTTGGTGTCTGAAGGGTTGGACAGCTTGGTGTGGATAATACACAGAACTGCCTTTTTAATTGATTCCTCTGGTGGTTTTACCGTTTGTCACAATGACACAGCATCAGCCTCTGTGTGAGAACTCGCACACAGACACAGAGGAGGAGGAAGAGAAGGACAAGGAAGACGGAGGAGAAGGAGGAGGGAGAGAGGAGGAGGAACTGGAATGGAGGAGAAGAAAATACCGTGGCTCTGTGAAAACCCAAAGCCTTTTGATTTATAGTCCTTGTTACTGTTTAGATTGTCCTGCCTATCAGACCCGTACTTCCAACACACACACACTCTCACACACACACACACAGGCACACTCTCTCTCTCTCTCTCTCACACACACACATTCACGGACGTACACACACACACACACACACACACAGTTAAAAGGAAAAAGTTACTCTCTTTGGTGTGGCTTTACTGTATAAGTGAGATATATAAATAAATAAACCAGGTTCTGGGGGAGAACTCATCAGTTCTGATTTTCCAAACGAGTCTGGGCCTCACAATCAGTATGGCTGCGGGTTCTCATTCTGTCTATCAGGCCACACCAGGGACCAGCTAGGCTTGAGCAGCCAAAGACCTTAGATCCTCTAATTGGAGGTCAGTCTCTCTGACATCTCTCTCTCTCTTTCTTTCTCTCTCTCTCTCTGAAGTCTTTCTCCTTCTCTCTATTTCTTTCTCTTTCGCTCTCGTTCTCTTGCTCTCTTTCCATCGCTTTCTCTCTCTCTCTCTCTCTCTCTCTCCCTCCCTCCCTCAATGCCAGCGCCCCTCCCCCTCTTGATATAAATGTTCCTACTAACCCCTCCCACAGTAACTCTCTGTGTCTCCTGCAGCCAGGAAAACCTGCACTTTCATGACTCATTAGTTGCTCTAAGTGTGATTATTTAATAAGAGCAAACATGCACACAGAGATGGAGGCTGCTCCTAGTGCTACCACTGGGAGGGCTCTCTCTCTCTCTCTTTCTCTCTCCATTTCCCTCCCTCTCTCCCGCTCTCCCTCTCTCTCTGCCTCTCTCTCTCACCCTCTCTCTTTCTCTCTCTCTCTCCCTCTCTCCCTGTGTCATCTTCACCATGCTCTCCATTCCTCCGCTGCCTTATTCTCTCAATCCCTCTCTCCATGCTGCCTCCTTCGTTCATCCCTTTCTCTGGTCCATCCCTCCTGTCCTAGCCTCTCAATTCTACCCTCCCTCCCTGGTTGGCTTGTTTTATTTCTACTGTGTGGCTACTTGTGTCCTCATCTCTCTGTGTGTCGTTCACCCCTGTGGTGGAACCCAGTCACGGCTCTTCTCTGTCCTGGCACTGACGTCAGGACAGTAGAGTCACTGCCCATCTTTCACCGCAGGCTCAAAACTCACCTCGTCAAGAAGTACTACCACAATCCCCTCTCTTAAGCACCTATTGTATTTTTAGTTTGCTATTCTTCACTTTGCCTTCAGCACTAGATTATGCTCTTATTCACTTGTTTTAGAAAGGAGATGCACTTGTGAGTTCTGGCAAGTAGTAGTACACTTAGTAGTATATTTTTTGTATCTTCTATGATGACATCTCATTAGTGGCCAAATGTGTTTCACCTGTAACTAATTGACCATGTGACCCAGAAATGTTTGTATTTGTTTGGCCGTTTTCTATTGGAAATTCATGTCTGAAGAAGAGCAGTGGCTCGAAACGTCACACCAGATTAAAAGCATGTTAAATGGAGCTACAGTGTGCGGATCATCCATTCTTCTTAAAGTAGTAGTACACTGACATTTCCTATGTTAAATACAATTATTGTAAGTCGCTTTGGATAATAGCCTCAGCTAAATGACTGTAATGTAATGTGTGTCATCCCCCTATATCTATCCTCATCACCCTCTTTGTGTCCTCATCCCTCTGTGTCCTCACCCCCGCATGTGTCCTCACCCCTGTGTGTCGTCCTTCCTCTGTGTGTCCTCTTCCCCCTCATTGTCTCCTCACCCCTCTCCTTGTGTCCTCATCCTAGTAGAGGAATCAGTGGGCTCTTTGACTCAGACCGCAGTCATGTGAAAAGCAACGTCGTGTCCTGAAAGGTGAAACCCGCCGTGGAGTCTTTCTAGCTAGCGCAACATCGTAGATCCCGTTTGGACTGATAACGGACTGGGATGACTAAATGTTTGCTAAATTATATTTTGGGCTGACATACAGTAACGTGCACAATGTCATTTCCCGTTTCACGAATTGGCGTTAGGTTTATATGAGATACTACGAGATACTGCCTTGTAACCCAGAGGGCCACCATTCAAAATCTTGGTGTCTGCTTTGATCCTTCACTCTCTTTTAAGAATCACATTAAAGATATCACTAGAATTGCCTACTTTCATCTTTGTAATATATCAAAAATTCGACCCATACTGTCTATGTCAGATGCTGAAACTTTAATTCACGCTTTCGTCTCGTCTCGGCTTGACTACTGTAATGCTTTGCTCTCTGGCCTGCCGAAATCTAGCACTAAAAGTCTGCAACTAGTTCAAAATGCAGTGGCCAGAATTTCGACGAAATCAAGAAAATTTGACCATATCACGTCAGTCCTATCCTCCCTGCACTGGCTCCCAATTCATGCTAGGTCTGACTTCAAAGTCCTCCTTCTAACCTACAAAGCACTAAATGGACGGTTGCACCACTATATCTATCACAACTTATCTCCCGATATGTACCTGCTCGCGCACTGAGATCCCAAGACGCTGGGTTTCTCTCCATCCCCAAAATCAAGAAAAAAATCGGAATGAAATCGGGCTTTCTCTTACTGTGCACTCCTCCTCTGGAACAGTATCCCGGCCGTAGTCAGGGAGGCTAGCTCCATTAGTGTGTTTAAAACCATGTTGAACACTCACCTATTCACTCGTTCTTACGGTCTGCCCTAACCGCCTCGGGTCTAGCCCAGTCTCTTATTGTTGTAAGTACTTTTATTTTTTATTGTCCAATGTGGTTGTTTGATTCTTAATCTGTTTTATTCTTTTTACTTGCGTGTTATATGTCCGTGAAGTGTTTTGGGACCATGTCATATGGTGATTTTGCACTTTAAATAAAAATGGACTTGACTTGACTATGAATGGGATGGTATCTCTCATCACACCACCTACAGTGCCCCCTACTGCTGGGCTCCCACACTACGCTGGTCGGCAGCTGCCACTCGAACAGTTGTTTGGTTGTTTGTATTCAGAGACACATGTAGTCTGAACTCACCGTGGATTGTTATTGTGTTTGTCTGCCTGTCAGGGGGGCCACAGCAGGGACGATTAGATCCCCCCTCACCCCCCTCCTACACAGACTATATGCACGCACACACGCGCACACACACACACACACACACACACACACAGACACACATGCTCACATGCTTCTGCCCATCTGTCTATCTACTGTTCCCTTGGCTCTATAGGGCTTTTAGGTCAGTGTGTGTGTGCGTGCGTGCGTGTGTGTGTGTAGGGACACAGGCATCTTCTTCTTGTCTAAGGTGGGCATCTATGTCAGTTCCAGGTGCTGGGATTGTGATGAGATGCAGACAGTCTCAACTCCCCGTCTAGGTGGACAGATTGCAGTGCTGCTGGGTTTGTGCGTAGCGTGTGTGTGTGTGTGTGTCCTCAGTTGGGGACCCTAGCAGCCACAGAGGTAGCATATGCTCCATAGTGTGCAGTGCCTGTGTGAGATGGTTTAATTAGCTGTTTTTGTAAAGGGATTTGACAACATGGCATGAGACAGGGTGAGCTTTCTGGACACCTGGTGTGTGTGTGTGTTTGCATGCGCGTGTGTGTTTATATGCCTGAATATCCAGCTGTAATGACTTGGTATACAAACATCTGTGTACCCTTGCCTCTTCACACACAAACACACATACACACACGTACACACATGCACGTACACAGAGGCATGCTTCCATGTGGCACCGCCCTGGCATGCTCTCTGGCTGTAATTTACGGCATGATTACGACCAAAGCTGGTGCCATCAGCTGTGGAGACAGACAGACAAGATCGCTCTCCTCCCTAGATTCCAGCAGGAGAGCGTTGGCGTGTGTGTGTGTTTGTGTGTGTGTGTGTGAGTGTGTTTGTGTGTGTGTGTGTGTGTGTGTGAGTGTGTGTGTGTGTGTGAGTGTGTGTGTGTGTGTGTGTGTGTGTGTGTGTGTGTGTGTGTGTGTGTGTGTGTGTGTGAGAGAGAGAGACACTGGGGTCTGTTCTGTGGGTGATTGTTTGTGTTTACTCTCACTGAAAGGCTCCCATGAGGAAGTGTGTGTTGCCTGACGGTGATTCAGTCCCCCCTCCGCCTGTAACTTTGATTAACCGGAGGTCTTGACAGCCTGCAGGCAGCAGACACGGGACTCACACTCCTTCTCCTCCTTCTTCTATTCTCCCTCTAAGCCTTTGGGCTACGCTGTTGCAGACACATAGGACAGGGTGCAGGACAGGATAAGACAGAACAGTGCAAAGACATGACAGTGCAAATGCAGTACAAAAACAGTGCAAATAAAATACAGTGCAAACGAAATACGATATACTGTTAAAAAAAAAGGGAGGCACAAAGGCAGTTTACGTACTATTTACAGAATGGAGTGTGGTGAGTGTACTGTATGTACCGCGTGAGTGCAGAGTGTACAGTAGTGTGGTAGATGAGCGGTTTTATATACAGTGTGTTCAATGTGTGTGCCATTGAGATATGTGGAGCAATCAGAGGCTGTGTGCAAGTGGTGCAAGGGCTACAGAGTCAGTGGGGAGGTGCATTGTGGGGGGACACAAGCCTTGTTGATGAGTCTGATGGCCGTGGGAAAGAAGCTGTTTTTGTTGCGTTGTGTGGACCCGGTCCCGATGGACCGCAGTCTCCTGCCGGATGGGAGGGGTCGGCCATGATCTTTCTGGCCCGTTTTAGGGTCCTGGAGGCATGCAGGTCCTGTAGGGATGGCAGTCTACAGCTGATCACCCTCTCAGTAGAGCGGATGATGCACTTCAGTCTGCTCTTGTCTTTGTCTGTTGCGGCTGAGAACCAGATGGTGATGGAGGAGGTGAGGATGGACTCGATGATATAGGTATAGAAGAGCACCATCATTGCCTTTGGCATGTTGAACTTCTTCAGCTGCCTCAGGAAGTGTACCCTCTGCTGTACTTTTTTCATGAGGGAGCTGATGTATAGCTCCCACTTGAGGTCCCAGGAGATGGTGGTGCCCAGGAAGTGTAAGCATTCAACAGTGGTCACTGAGGTGTCATTCAGTGTGATGGGGGGGACTAGATTCTTTCTAAAGTCTACAATCATCTCCACTGTCTTTAGAGCGTTGAGCTCCAATTGTCGGTGTGTCTGCAAACTTTAGGAGCCAGACAGACTGGTGGCAGGAGGTGCAGCTCCTCAGAGAGAAGGGTAGAGGGGAAAGAACACAGCCTTGGGGGGAGCCTGTGCTGATGGTCCTGGAGTCAGAGACATGCTTGCCCAGTTTCATGTGCTGCTTCCTGTCAGACAGGAAGTCTGTGATCCACCTGCAGATGGGGCCTTGGCACACACATCTGGAAGAGCACGCCCTCCAGAGTGAGCGGGAGGATGGCGTTGAAAGCAGAGCTGAAGCCCACAGGATCCAGGTGCTGGAGAAGGGAGATGGAGAGATGAGGGAGAAGGGGGCTGAAGGGGGGATGAAGGCTAAGTTAGTCAAATGGGAAATGAAAGAGGGGTGGAGAGAGGAGAGAGTGGTGGGCAGAAATGGGAGGAGCTGTGTGTGTGTGTGTGTGTGTGTGTGTGTGTGTGTGTGTGTGTGTGTGTGTGTGTGTGTGTGTGTGTGTGTATGCAGTGGCGAGGGGACCTTGATGTGCCAAAGAACAAGTTAAACATTACAAAAGTAAAGTGGCTCCCCGACTGACCTCCCAGAAAATGAAAAGTGTTTGCTTGATTGTTCCACCTAACTCCCCGCCCCCTCCCACCCCCCAACAGAAGAAATGAGCTTTCGGCTTTTGGCTCATTTTTCAAGAACACCTTCTTTCCCTGGCTTTCTGAGAAATACTTATCTCTCTCTCTCTCTCTCTCTCTCTCTCTCACTCTTTACACCTTGTCTCACTCCCTCTTTTTCTGTCAGCCTTTTAAGCGATACAAACCAGCAGCTCCCGTTGGATGCCAGGGAAAAAAAGGGAGACCTCCTCTTTCTCCTCCTCCTCCTGCTGCTGCTGCTGGGCCTTTCATATGAAAGGAGCAGATAGCAGGGAGGGAGGACAGGGGTCCAGGGAGGAGGGTGGTTCTCCTCTAGCCAGACAGACTAAAGCTCTCCCCAGTCTGTGTCATTTTCCAGAGCTCACTAAGGCAGGTGACCCTTCTCTACTCTGTTAATTTGACCAGGGAATGGACGTATGCTGGCAGAGCAAACACAGATGACCAGGTTACATTCAGACACATCAGGTCAGCAGTCAGATGCAGGGAGAGTGTGTGTGTGTGTGTGTGTGTGTGTGTGTGTGTGTGTGTGTCTGTGTGTGTGTGTGTGTGTGTGTGTGTGTGTGTGTGTGCGTCCATGTGTGCGTGTGTGCATGTGTGCGTGTGTGTGTGTGCGTGTGTGTAGAGGAGAGAGCAGGCATTAGAGGTAGGGGAAAAAGCTCTTCAGTGCGATTGGCATTGCAGCTCAGCAGCATGGCATGGTACACAGGCTACTCCATCCCTCCATACCTACATCCCTCCCTCTCTCCATCCCTCCCTCTCTCCATCCCTCCCTCTCTCCATCCCTCCCTCTCTCCATCCATCCCTCCGCCCCCCCTCTCCAGCCCCTTTCATGTCAGTGTAAATGGATTCGATGGCTCACGCCGTCAGTCTGTGTGATTGTATGCACACGCGCAAACTATACTCTCACAGTCAGGTGGCTCTCTCTTCTGGATCGCCGACCGCGGGGTTGTGCGACGGAACTTCCACAGCAGCGACAGGGGATGATTGGACAATAGGTGGGGTGTGATGGCTACCAAACTGGGTGAAGAGGGGATACAAATCTGAAATAATTATTTTTTAACTACACTCTCCCACCCACAAGAATGTGCGCACACCAAAACAGACAAGACTTTGTTGTCGTTATAGGTTGGTGAAATACTTGGTCCGTCTTTATAACCTGCTCTTCTCAGGCTTGTGTGTGTGTGTGTGTGTGTGTGTGTGTGTGTGTGTGTGTGTGTGTGTGTGTGTGTGTGTGTGCACGCGTATGCCTATGTGTGTGAGCCCAAATGGTGGGCTCTGATGATTATTCACAGTCCAGATTGGTGGTTATGGGGACTCAATAAGCTGCTGTGGATTGTCACACACACATCCACCCACACACACGCGCATACACCCACACACACACACACACATACCCACACACACACCCACGCACACACACACACACATATACCCACACACACGCACGCATACACACACACACACACATACACACACACACGCACACACACACACACACACACACACACACATCTATAATACCAACTCCCACTGCTCATCATGATGCACATACAGTGGACGTGTCTCGAAGAAATTTAGACTGCTTAAGATTCAAGTTGCTCTCATCCACTCAAGCTTGGCATCTGTGAGATTCAAATGAATAGCTGAGCCCCAGCTTTTCTCCCACATCTCTCTCTCTCTCTCTCTCTTGCTCTCTTTCTCTCTCACTCACTCTCTGTTTCTCTGCGAATGGAAGCTGGAATGGAAATCTCTTCAAAGACCAAGTTTTGTCCCGTAAATGTTACATGTAAAAGACATTTACAACTGGATGACAGGCAAGCTGCAGTACGGCTCCTGGAAGTGTCTTTTGTCTTTTGTTGTTTTTTCACTGGGGAGCTGTTGACGCTGCTGTTGATGGGACCCAATCTAGACAAACAGTGTGTGTGTGTGGGTGTGAGAGAGAGTGAGAGAGAGAGAGAGAGTGTGTGTGTTTGTGTGTGTGTAGTGTGTAGTGTGTGCATGTGTGTTTGGGTGCATGTGTGTGTAGTGTGTTTGCGTGCGTGCCTGTGTATGTGTGTGTGTGTGTGTATTGTAGGCTGCAGGGACAATAGCAGGGAGCTGATGGAGTGACAGGGAGAGAGAGTGATTAATGAAGCTAGTTTATAATGCACCCTCTGGGAGTTGGGAGGGATGGAGTGAAAGAGAGAGAGGGAGGGAGAAGGGGAGGGAGAGAAAGAAAAAGAGGGAGAGAGAGAGGGAGGCAGAAGGGGAGGGAAAGAGAAAGACAGAGAGGGAAGGAGAACAGAGGGAGGGAAACAGACTGAGAGGAGGCAGAAAAGAGAGGAGATATAGATGAAGAGAAATCAGAAGAGAGCAAGTAGAGGAAAGAAATTTAATTGGAGGAAAGGTTAGATGGAGAGAGAAAGAGATTGAGAGAGAAAGAGATTGAGAGAGAGAGAGAGAGAGAGAGAGAGATCAATGGAGGGCCCTCATGTTCCCCTGTGAGATCTCGGGGGGTTGTGCCAGTGCCACCTGTCTGGCTCTCTAACAGCATGGAGGGAACACTGATTGACTGTCTGTCATTATGTTCTCCTCCAGTTGAGAGGAGAGGATGAGAGAGGAGAGGTGAGGGGAGAGGAGAAGAGAGGAGAGGTGAGAGGAGAAGAGAGGAGAGGATAGGACAGGAGAAGAGAGGAGGAGAGAGTAGAGAAGAGGATAGGTGAGGAGAGGAGACAGGGACAGACTCGGAGAGGAGAGACACCACCTTCAGATAGTGATAGACCTTCAGATAGACCTTCAGGGTGACATGTCGCTTGGGAGGTAGAGCGGCCAGCTGGGGATCGCAAAGTCCCCAGTTACCGGCAGTGTGCCGAAGTGTCCTTAAGCAAAACACTGAACCCCAAAATCGCTCACGTGCGGCACGGTGGCGCAATACTTAGCACTGTTACCTCACAGCAAGAAGGTCTCTGAGTCTTTCTGTGTGGAGTTTGCATGTTCTCCCCGTGTTCGTAAGGGTTTTCTCCCAAGAATCCAATACGAGCCGGTCCCTGACCAGGACCTGGACTGAGACTTGGACCCCAGGCCCTACTGACAAGACTGAGGCTGCCCTGAGGAGGACAGCTTGGATGGGACAAATATAGAGGACAAATTTCATCGGTGACCACTTCAGCATGTGTGTGTGTGTGTGTTCTGTGTCACCGCCCTTTACACTTGTTTTGTGACAAGCTACATGATCAGAATAAATGACTTTCTTTGACTTTGATACCCACTCTAAATACTGTACAATCCACTCTAAATACTGTACAATCCACTCTAAATACTGTACAATCTGCAGGTCATAAGTTGGCGCTGCAGGTCTCTGGTCCAGTCAGGGCCAGCAGTAGGATACTCTCAGCATGCTGGCTGTCCCACCTCCAACACACACTCATTACACACACGCACGCACGCACACACACACACACACACACACACACACACACACACACACACTGAGAACAGTGTGGGTCCAAGTCAGGAGATACAATTAAGAGATAGCCCCCTGAGTGTTCACACTGCGCAGTGAACAGTGATGTAGGTTACAGGCTGGTGGAGCAGAGGTCACGCTGAAGAAGAGGAATAACTGCTGCTGCGCTTCTAGCTGGAGGGAGGGAGGGAGGGAGGGAGGGAGGGAGGGAGGGAGGGAGGGAGGGAGGGAGGGAGGGGGGGGGCTGGAGAGAAACATCTGAGAGAGAGAGAGAGAGAGAGAGAGAGAGAGAGAGAGAAGGAAAGAGATAGTTTCAAGGTTGCAGGGCAGATAGTGTTGTGACTGTGACCTAGAGAGGACACATGAATTGACCTTCTCTTATTGATGAAGTGATGAGACAGAGAGGGGGGGGGGGTGAACAGAAAAGGAGATACATTGTTCAAGGTTAGAGTTCAGATTATGTGTTATGACTATGACCTATAGAGACGGAATGGACTGGGAGGTATATATATATATATATATATATATAAAGAGAATGTGGGCTGTTCTGGCTGTGAAGAGGGATTATTGAACTGTTACAAAACTGGATCTGTGTGTCTTCTGAAGATACGGAACACAAGACTCCAAGTTACCTAGTTTCATTACCTAGTTTCATTATTTCATTGTTATCTTGACAATGGCTCAGTGATTTGAACCCTCATTTAGTATAGGATATTCCTTTAAACACTCACATTTGCTTTGTCTGTGTCTGTCTATGTCTGTGTTTGTCCTTGTGCTGCCTTTGAGCAGCCAGCGTTACTGTAATGGACACCAGCTATCTGTGTCCTATCAGTGGTCCTGGCTCCTCAGATATCGGACACACGACTCTCCTCACCTACAGTACAGTACCACATCCATTATTTACACACCACCTGGCAGGGGCTGTCTGCCTGCTCGCACTGGGACTCTGTCTCTCTCACACACACACACGCACACACACATACACACACACACACATACACACACGCACGCACACACACACACACACACACACACAGACATGAACACGCACACAAACACACAGACATAACCACTCATTTGGAATAGGAATCTCAGTCCTAATCTCGAGCAGTCTTTGTGTTGTTTTTTCATCACTGCCAGGTTATTTCCCACTGAGATGGAAAAGTGCATCATAAACAATGTCCTCACCCTATTTGTTACTTGGATAGACATTTCTCCCCTCAATTTTCTCTGTGTCATTCTATTTTGCATTCTGAATCAAAAATATGTCAAACATGCCCTGTGTAACAATTGCTATGGGAACTGAGTCTTCCATCAGGTATAGAGTTTGCTTGGGCTGTGGCTAAACACCTATCCTTCAGCTAGATTGTATGTGTGTGTGTGTGTGTGTGTGTGTGTGTGTGTGTGTGTGTGTGTGTGTGTGTGTGTGTGTGTGTGTGTGTGTGTGTGTGTGTGTGTGTGCGCGTGTGTGCGTAATACCTCTCCCTCTCCTACAGTAAACAACCATGGAGGTTGATGTGCAGTCAGCGCGTTCCTTGACTTGGCTTCGATTCTATTCATAACTCACCTGGCTGATTGCTAACCAGTCTGCTGCAGAGTAAGAGAAGCCTGACTGGGTAGGGTATCAGGCTTTGATTGTAGATATACCTGCAGCATCTGATTCTGATCTGAAGACAGTAAATGGTTTCAGCTGGTTCCAAAAACGTTAGCCTTGTCTCTGGAATCGCAAGAGTCTATGAATATTAAGAGTAAATTAACTTCTCCCTTCTCCCCCCACAGCTCCAGCATGCAGGCTGTGGTGTCCATTTGTGGCCTGCAGGCTCTGTTGGGGATCCTCCTGCTCCAGTCTCTGGACTGTGGTAAGTCTTTCTCTGTCTTCCAGCCCCAGCTTCAACACATCCCCAGCCCAGCCCAGCCCAGCCCAGCCCAGCCCAGCCCAGCCCAGCCCAGCCCAGCCCAGCCCAGCCCAGCCCAGCCCAGCTCCAGCATCAACACATCCCAAGCCCCTCCCAGCCCAGCCCAGCCCAGTCCAGTCCAGCCCAGCCCAGCCCAGCCCAGCCCAGCCCAGCCCAGCCCAGCCCAGCCCAGCTCCAGCATCAACACATCCCAAGCCCCTCCCAGCCCAGCCCAGCCCAGCCCAGCCCAGCCCAGCCCAGCTCAGCTCAGCTCAGCTCCAGCATCAACACATCCCCAGCCCCTCCCAGCCCAGCCCAGCTCCAGTATCAACACATCCCAAGCCCCTCCCAGCCCAGCCCAGCCCAGCCCAGCCCAGCCCAGCCCAGCCCAGCCCAGCCCAGCCCAGCCCAGCTCCAGCATCAACACATCCCCAGCCCCTCCAAGCCCCTCCCAGCCCCTCCCAGCCCAGCTCCAGCATCAACACATCCCCAGCCCCTCCAAGCCCCTCCCAGCCCCTCCCAGCCCAGCTCCAGCATCAACACATCCCCAGCCCCTCCCAGCCCAGCTCCAGCATCAACACATCCCCAGCCCCTCCCAGCCCAGCTCCAGCATCAACACATCCCCAGCCCCACCCAGCCCTGCCTCTGCTGTTAACACTCAGTAATTAATACTGCTTTACTCCCTGGGGATCCATTCACAAACCTGGCCTACAGAGAAAAACACACACTGAAGCACACACACACACACACACACACACACACACACAGACACACACACACACACACACAATCACTCACAGACACACACACTCACAGACACACACACACAATCACTTACACACACACACACACTCACAGACATACACAGAGACCAAAGCTCTGTGGGGCTGGGGCTGTTGGCAGGCCTAACAGCTTAGCCACCAGCCAGTTTATTCCAGTGCCTCAGCTCCCTGTAATTACCACTGCACAACTTCTTACAAGTGGCAAATGATGAGTTGTGGAGAGCAGGGGGAGAGAACCTCATCTCCCTCTCCTGACCCATCCACCCCCCTTGTGGAAACTGCTTCCTGAGCTCTAGGCTAGGTTTCTGCACTATCACCGATGGCTAATCTGTCTGCCCCCTGTGTTTTGATTGGCTGAGTGTTATAATGAATAATAATTACAGGACCTCGAGGGTCTTTTATTAGTCACACGGCAGTGATGCATACAAATACACGCTTGACACGGCACATGGCAGTGATACATACAAATACACATGGAATGAGCGGCAATACACACACGCATCTGTGTATGCTGGTGGAATTTGTCCTCTGCATTTCTCCCGCCCAAGCCGTCCTCCTCCCAGGGGCAGCCAGGAGCAGTGGGCAGCCTCATCAGTGGTGTCTGGGGATCAAGTGCTCAGTCCAAGTCCTGGTCAGGGACAGGACTGAAGAGCATCTGTGCCTTCCATCAGACCCAGACAGACAGACAGACAGACAGCACTAGGCAGCCTCACTTTTCAGAAGAGTGCATAATCAGTCTGTCAGTCTACCTGTATTTTCAACTCTCTGTGTGTTTCTCTCTCGATTCTGTCTGCCTGTCTGACTTCCTGCATGTTTCTCTCTATCTGTCTGTCTGACCTGTCTGTCTGTCTGACCTGTCTGTCTGTCTGTCTGGCTGTCTGCCTGCCTCTCCGTCTGTCTATCATGTACATCCATCGATACCTCTGCTTGTGTTGGATGGCTGGTGGTCGTTTTCAGAGACAGGGCAGAAGTCCTACAACTCCTAGCGGCGGTAACATCTCTGGTGAATTCACACCGGAGGAGTTCGCTGCTGCCCTTCACCATGTAAAGCCAGAGAAAGCTCCAGGGCCTGATTCTACCCTTCTGCCCGGAGCTCATTCTACCCTTCTGCCCGGAGCTCATACTCCATGCCGCACCTGCCTTGTATGGAAGTTTTTTGGTGTCTTAATTCAAATGGAAATGCATTTTTCAATTGGCAATTCCATGTTCTATTTTGTCATGCAATTTGAAAATGCAAATTGGGATTGCATTTTCATTTTCAACTTAGGCGTGCATTATTTCACTCAATATTAAAAATAAAAGGCAATTGCGTGTTTTGCAATTCCATTTTCATGTACCAGTTATGTATGGAAGTTTGAAATGCAATAAGGGATTGCATTTTCGTCCTCATAAAGGGTTTTTATATCCCAATGGTACACCCAATGGAATGCATGGCCTGACGGTTGTGGACGAC
>NC_140243.1:6454422-6486922 GCF_949987555.1 Borostomias antarcticus
GAGAGATTATATGTTTTCGCACAGATGCTGTGAGAGAATACATCCCTGGGGGTTCAGGCTGTGAGTATAGGGGGGTACATACACACACACACACACACACACACACACACACACACACACACACACACACACACACACACACACACACACACACAGACACCACTTTGTCATCCATCCTCTACTAGGCATCATTCGTGGGAATTGAAAATGAGGCCACTAAGGCAAAATTGCATCCCAGTCACAAATACTGAATAAAATGAAATTGCTAGCTGCTGCTGCCTAGCTAAAAACATCAGGTGGGAGGACTCAAGGAAAGAGAGTCAAATGAAAATAAGATTGTCGGAAGAAAACTAAATAAATGAACCAGGGAAGAAAAATCTAATCTTCAGTAACCTTCTTTAGTTGTGTTACTGACTGGTGGTTGATGGGAGAGAGAGAGAGAGGGAGAGAGAGAGAGAGGGAGGGAGGAGGAGGAGGAGACGGGTAGAACGGTGTTTGCATGTGATCATTCTAGAAGGCATTGCTCTTCCAATCTGTCAATTACGAGTCGGAAGAAGAGTCAGAAGGGACATTCCCCACGGCGCTCGGCTCCGGGATCCTGCCACACCTGACATGCTATCTAATCACCTGAGGAGGAGCAGGACTGGCTGGAGCAGGAAACGGATCCTAATGAAAATGAATCAATATTCTGTCTGTCCCTCCCCAGAGTCCCCACCCTCCCTCTCTGTCTCTCTCTCTCCCCGTATCTCTCTCTCCCACTTGCTCTCTCTTGACCCCTCTCTCCCTCTCTCTCTCTCTCTCTCTCTCTCTCTCTCTCTCTCACCACCCCTCCCCCCTCTCTCTCCTCCACCACCACGCAGTATCTTCTCTTTCATTTCTCACCCCACCAGCCCTCTTAACAGCAGGACATTACATTTCCTCCATCTCCCTCTCTGTGCCTGTTCAATCATGAAAAGACTAGCATGGCTTTTCTGTGAATTTCTCCACTGGTTCCACTTAATGCTATTTCTCCCTGATAGATCTCCATGCTGATATGAATATCCACATTAACGAGGGAGAGGGTTTACAGAGAGAGAGAGAGAAGCTGATCGACTGCAAATATACAATAAAGCTAGCCTTTTAAGTCCAGGGAAGAGAGAGTGTGTGTTCTGTATGCCTCAGAGGAGGTTCAGATCCCGGGGGTTGATGCTGTCGATAGCTCAATATGATCCCGACCTGCGATTCTGCGGGCAGAGGAGGGGAGGGGAGAAGAGAGGAGAGGAGGGGGAGTGAGAGAGTTGTTCTTTAAGCTTCGTGATGTTAAACGTATTAACATGCTGATGGACCAGAGATAGACAGACAGGCAGAGAGGAGTGGTGAAATACTGTCACTTCCTAGTGTGAATTCCTTAATAGTTCAGTAGACTCTAGGTCAATATACTCTGTATGCTGCAGTTACTGTATATGACAGCATGATGTGTTTTATTATGAACACATTTATATTAAGCCCCCACAGTGGTGCCCTGAGATTGGAGTGTTGACCTAAGGCAAATATCTTGATTTATGGCTTTTGAAAGAGCATTCTTTCTACCTCCCCCTCTGTATGGAAACATTCTGTTAGACTGTCCAATGTAATTGTTTCATGAGTCGATAGCCAATAATCAGTGAGACTGAATGATCCCCAGGGTCTCTCACTGCACAGATGACTGATTGGGCCAGAACCGGAGGACCAAACCCTCATAGTTGCCCTGGCTTGTCTCTGTGGAGGGAGAGGTGAAACCCTCACAGATCAATACTCAAACACAAGATTGGAACCTTATCCAGGTCCACCCTTGGCTCTCTTTCTGCTTTAAACACGATGCATCAGCCCTTCATCTGACCGTGCCTCCCCTCAGCTTCTCTCTCTCCCCTGAGGTGAATGAGTGAGCGAATGAACAAATGAATCAGCACTGTCAGTACTGCATCCTCTAACCCCCTCCCTTCCATTTCTCTGTCTCCCCAGGGGTGGCCCACGCTAACACGGTGGTCAACATGAGGAAGGTGACGCACCGGACGGTCAGAGAGGAGCTGTCCGCCGTGGCGCTGCTGCCCTGCGTCTTCACCCTGAGGCCCAGCCCCTCCCAAGAGCCGCCGCGCATCAAGTGGACCAAGGTGTGGGGTCCCAGGGGGTCCGACGGCCAGCAGAGGGAGCAGTCGGTTCTGGTCGCCAAGGACAACGTGGTCAAGGTGAGGGAAAGGGAAGGGACAGAGGCATCTGTTGTCTTCCTCAGATGTGGTACAGTGTTGGACAGCAGTGTATGCTTTTGATAGGAGTGGATTCATCTGCCTTTTTTACTCTCCATCCCCTCCGTTCCATTAACCTTCCTTTCTTCCTCTATCCTCCCTGCCTCCCACCCTCATCCTACCTGTACTCCTCCTTCCTTCCTTCCTTCCTTCCTTCCTTCCTTCCTTCCTTCCTTCCTTCCTTCCTTCCTTCCTTCCTTCCTTCCTTCCTTCCTTCCTTCCTTCCTTCCTTCCTTCCTTCCTTCCTTCCTTCCTTCCTTCCTTCCTTCCTTCCTTCCTTCCTTCCCTCCTCCTCCCTCTGTCCTTCCACTTTTCCTTATTTCCTTTCCTCCTCTCCTCTCTCTTTCCCTCCTTCCACCTTTCCCTCCTTCCCGTCCTCCCTTTCTCCTTCCTTCCACCTTTCCTTCCTTCCTTTCCTCCCTCTCTCCTTCCCTCCTCTCCTCCTCCCTCCACCAGGTGAAGAAGGCCTTCCAGGGCCGCGTCACCCTACCGGGCTACCAGGACAACCGTTTCAATGCCAGCCTGGCTCTGAGTGGCCTGCGGTCCAGTGACTCGGGCCTGTACCGCTGCGAGGTGGTGGTGGGCATCAGCGATGAACAGGACACCGTGCCTCTGGACGTCACAGGTAGCGCTGTCCGGTCAGCTCATGGGTGTATTAATAGAACCGGTCAGCTCATGGGTGTATTAATAGAACCGGTCAGCTCATGGGTGTATTAATAGAACTGGTCAGCTCAACGGCGCCACGGTTGGGTTTTAAGAGGAGAGCGGTTTATTGGGAGCTCATTCTTAGCATGTAAGTTAGCATGTAGCAGGCAGCTGGAGGACAGAAAAGGAAACAGATATAACGTTTAGTTTAGGCAATTGCATTTATTTGTCAGGGACCATATACAAAAACACTAAACACACATTCAACATTCAAGATCATTTTATTGGCCATGTACTGTATATGATACACACATACTAGGAATGTGTCTAAGGTAATGGCCATGTAGGCCTATATGATACACACATACTAGGAATGTGTCTAGGGTAATGGCCATGTACAGTATATGATACACACATACAGTACTAGGAATGTGTCTACGGTACGGAGGAAAGTGTCTAGGGCAATGGAGGAATGTGTCTAGGGTAATGGAGGAATGTGTGGAGGGTAATGGAGGGATGTGTGGAGGGTAATGGAGGGATGTGTGGAGGGTAATGGAGGGATGTGTGGAGGGTAATGGAGGGATGTGTCTAGGGTAATGGAGGGATGTGTGGAGGGTAATGGAGGGATGTGTGGAGGGTAATGGAGGGATGTGTGGAGGGTAATGGAGGGATGTGTGGAGGGTAATGGAGGGATGTGTGGAGGGTAATGGAGGGATGTGTGGAGGGTAATGGAGGGATGTGTGGAGGGTAATGGAGGGATGTGTGGAGGGTAATGGAGGGATGTGTGGAGGGTAATGGAGGGATGTGTGGAGGGTAATGGAGGGATGTGTGGAGGGTAATGGAGGGATGTGTGGAGGGTAATGGAGGGATGTGTGGAGGGTAATGGAGGGATGTGTCGAGGGTAATACTCGAGCGAGCTTACGAAGGCTTCAATCTTGAGTGGTCCAACAGGAAACCTAACCACACAGTAGGCAGACAGGAGACCTGGTCCCTGTACTACGCAGACAGGACACCTGGGCCCTGTACTACGCAGACAGGACACCTGGGCCCTGTACTACGCAGACAGGACACCTGGGCCCTGTACTACGCAGACAGGACACCTGGGCCCTGTACTAGCTCGTTCAACAAATCTTGGATAACTTCTCTAGCTCGCTCGAGTAAACCAAACAACCGCAATCATAGATAAACGGTACCACGACGGTCGCTATCAACTCGTTCGTCTACCCAGCCAGTCCAATCTAGCTTTGAGCGCGTTCACAGTAAAACGGGAGGTATGTGCACGAAATGACCAATTGCAACCTTAGTATGGGTATTTGGACACGGCCATGCTCCAATCTCTGTCTACTGCATTTTACACTACAGTAGGCCTATATTATCCAGCAACACAGTCACTGCTGTCAAAGGCAGGAAGGAAAGTTGACAAAATATTGGCTATGGTGTAAATTTGTTTTATCAATATCCTACATCCTATCCATATAATTGGGCCATATATTTTTAAGCCGTGTAAAGCGTATCCTATGCCTATATCTTATTCTTTCAGCTGCAACCCCGTGAGCTTTGCAAGACTATAATTTATTTGATTAGTCTCAGATTGGAGCAGACAGTGATGTGAGGAGGAGTTTGAACTCAATATTAAGATACAAAATATTTACATGGACAAAGTGAAGCTCGAGGCGAAGTTAGCCTAGGAAAAGAAGGTAGCCTATTTCAATATGTCATTTATTGCCAGGCATGGGTGCTGTAACAATTCAACTAAAATGTAGGCTACTTATCTTTGCTCCTAGGGACGGGAAGCTAGTCTAATAAATCACAATACTTGCTTATAAATGTACTTGGTTCTCCGCATCACCCACAGCCCAGCCTACATGAAACTGCAGCCTATAAAACGCAAGTGCATATGGCTACTGTAGCTTACAGTCTGCGGGACTGTAAACGCACAATTTCGGGCAAAATCAGCTGACAAAACCATTCCGCAATCTGTAGGCATATGATATCAGAAAAAGCCCAAGAGGGGCTTAACATCCAATGCCATTTTCCAAGTGAATTGATCAGTCAGCCGGCAGTGCTTCCTATGCTTTGATCCCTAATCTGGAATTTAACCTGCCCTGGAGCAAGTTATCTGGGCAGCATAAGTTACCATGGCGATATAGCACGGTGAAAAGTGATCCACCTTTGTGATACGGATAAACCAGGTTTGAAGCTGAAGTTCGCTAACCCTGTAATCCTGTTTCGTAGTACAGGGCCCTGGTATCTGTTCTTCTCCAGCCGGTATGAGACCGAGACACTACCAACGGGTAGTGTGTGACGTGTGCAAAGCCTGCCAAGCCGGTCATTGCGCCGCTGCTGTCCCTGTGAGTGGAAGCTAATAAGAGGCGGCACCTCCACTGTGGTCCTGTTACCAAGCTAATAAGGGGCGGGGCCTCCACTGTGGTCCTGTTACCAAGTTAATGAAGGGGCAGGGCCTCCACTGTGGTCCTGTTACCAAGCTAATGAAGGGGCGGGGCCTCCACTGTGGACCTGTTACCAAGCTAATGAAGGGGCGGAGCCTCCACTGTGGTCCTGTTACCAAGCTAATGAAGGGGCGGGGCCTCCACTGTGGTCCTGTTACCAAGCTAATGAAGGGGCGGGGCCTCCACTATGTCCTGTTACCAAGCTAATAAAGGGGCGGGGCCTCCACTGTGGTCCTGTTACCAAGCTAATGAAGGGGCGGGGCCTCCACTATGTCCTGTTACCAAGCTAATGAAGGGGCTGGCCTCCACTATGGTCCTGTTACCAAGCAGCCGCTGCTGGGAGAGAGAGGATCTGTGTCTCTCTGCAGGCTGACGCCGCTGCACAGTCCACTCCAGTAGCACCGGCCTCTGGTTATTATGATATTATGTCATCTCAGGTAGCCGCGGGGCAATCAAAGTCTCTCAGCTGTACTGACATCATGTGATTATTTCCAGGTCAACTGCTCTCTTTAATAATCGGCTGTTATGGCAATGGCTAGAGAGAAATCACACACACACACACACACACACACACACACACACACACACACACACACACACACACACACACACACACACACACACTACATTAGCCCCTAAGTACAGATGCAGTGTGAGAGCTGGGAGCAGCTCTACACTAGCTCCAAAGCCAGCTAATGTGTCTCCAGTGCACATTAAAGCCAGTAGCCTCATTCTCTCACCCACATACTGCACTGACTCCACACTTTGCTGGTCACATCATCATCACCATCCTCATCATCATCCCCATTGAGAATAGTACAGATATAGCTCTACTTCATTATCCAGATTTAGCTCCCATACAGTATGTGTGTGGTTTGTGTTTGTGTGTGTGTGTGTGTGTGTGTCTGCTCCTCTGTGTGTGTATTTTCAGCAATGGGTTTCTTAAAATGTGTTTGCATGACAAGAGGACTCTCTCTGTGAGAAAGTCAGCGTTGAGACCCCCTGGCTCGGTGCGTGGGAGACCCCGCTCGTAGCCAATCGATTAACACACCATAAAAACCCCTCCTCCTCAACGAAAGAGCCCATTAGCCGACCGCGGACGACCGATCTCCGGGGCTTAGCCTTAATTGCGAGTCATGCTGCCTGCACCGTTCCCCCTTGCTGACTCCTTGGAGTTCTTAATGTAGTCATTAGCAGGTATCAATTCACATCTTCATCAATATCATATTCATCTGTGTAACCCCCCGCCTCCCCTGATAGGCTGGTCCTCAGGCCCGGAGAAGATATATTTTACGCTTGTCTTCAGGCCCCGTATTGAATGGTCATCAGTCCGTGTCTTACCAATTAGAGCACGACCATTGATTCTCTCTGTGTCAGAGATGGTAGAGATATGGTTAGAGAACAGGTACAGAAGGCCTGGTTTGGTTTGCTGATGACAGAACGATGCTGTGCGCTCGGGGCCGCTGAAGGCTGGCTAGACTAGCTTCTCTGGGCCTGGTCTGGCTCCCCACCCTGCAGGGGAGGAAGGGAGCACCGGGAGAAGGAAAGAGATGGGGGGGTGGGGGGATGCACCAGGAGAAGGAGAGAGATGGGGGGGGCGGAGGGATGCACCGGGAGAAGGAGAGAGATGGGGGGGGGGGAGGGATGCACCGGGAGAAGGAGAGAGATGGGGGGAAGCAGAAATGAAAGGTAAGACTCTTGCAACACAATCCTTTGAAGTAGAGGAGAGACGGAGACCAGGGAAGCAGGGTGTGTGTGTGTGTGTGTGTGTGTGTGTGTGTGTGTGTGTGTGTGTGTGTGTGTGTGCGTGTGTGTGTGTGTGTGTGTGTGTGTGTGTGCGTGCGTGCGTGTGTGCGCGTGTGTGTGCGTATCTGACCACACAAATACACACACAAACACACACACACACAGGCTAGTTTGCTGTTCGTAGCCTGGAGCGGAATTGCTCAAATTGGACCGCTGCAGCCCAAAGGAGGCTTTGTCGTTCTCCCACACACACAAGGCTGAGGGAAACAAAAGAGCCATGTTTGTAGTAGGAAGCCAGGCTCTCCGTCCACAGGCTGGCTGCCTTTCATGTAGAGGCCTCTCCTGGGATTGGCTGTGTGAATTGCACAGGTGGGAGGTTGGTGGTGGCTGTCTACCAGGGGGAATATTAGACTGACAATTGAAAAGCAATTCCTTTCCCATTTCTCAGTACAAATGAGTGGGAGTGTGGTCCGTTCACAGGGTGCTTTGGGGAAGGTATCCACCGCTAGCTCATTTTGCTTCTAGGCTTCCTTCATTTGTTTCTTAATCTCTGTCTTCCTCTGTCTCTCCCTCTCGCGCTAACATTGCCTGGCTCTATTCCTTTTGTCTGACCCCTCTCCTTCTCTCACTCTCTCACTCTCTCTCTCATTCTCTGCCTCTATGCCTTTTCTCTCCTCCCCTCTCCTTCTCTCTCTCTAACTCCTCTCTCTCTCTCTCTCTCTCTCTCTCTCGTTCTCTGCCTCTCGACTCTTATCTCTCATCACATGGATGTATAGATACTGTAGATTAACTGTAGTGCCATCTGACATAGACAGTCCTGTTTGTTGTTAAAGCAGTTAAGGCAAACTGGTAATGTTTGTTGCTGTTTGTCATTGGCTGGATCCAAGGACAAACACACACACACACACACACACACACACACACACACACACACAGATAAGCCTGTGTCTGATGCAAATGAAGCATGCTCTTAGAGGTTGTTTCTCAATGTTAAGCAGACTAGTTGTCTGAGCAGATGCAATAAGATGTCAGTAATGAGCAGCACAATGTTCCGGCTGGTTCTGTGGGCACGTGCACTCGCCAAGCCCAGAGTCAACCATTAAACCAAGAACAAGTCCCCAGCTTTACATGCACATGTGAGCTTTTCTATGAACGAGTCTTTATAAGATCCCAGTACTGTAGAAGTTTTGGGTTTTTGTCATATATACCAGGTAAGGGTGCAAAGCACAATGAAATGTTTACTTGAGAGCTTCTCCTCACATGGAGGAGGATCTAGAGCAGGTTAGTGGTATCCCCCAGGGTGTAACCTTTGACCCCCTCCTACCCTCCCCCACCACTCTCCCTCTCCCCAGGAGTGGTGTTCCACTACCGGGCGCCCCACGACCGCTACGCCCTGTCCTTCCCCGACGCCAAGCGCGTGTGCGTAGAGAACTCGGCCGTCATCGCCACCCCGGCCCAGCTGCAGGCCACGTTCGCCGACGGCTACGACAACTGCGACGCTGGCTGGCTCTCCGACCAGACCGTGAGGTAAGACAAGGTCACTGCCCAAAATACACAATATGAAACAAACACTACGTAACACTACAGGGACTATATAAATAAAGTTTGAACTGCTACAGTACCAGAACATGATATACAGTACTGGGCTCCGTCTTCTACGTTCCCAAAGTCGTCTAAATGAGAGTGCGTCCTCTATCATGGTATGATATATGCCTCGGGCTAACAGAAATTAGAAGGATTTGAATACAGTATCTTTAAAATATGCCTCGCTGAATGTACGCGGAACAGGGAAACGGACCGAGCAAGATCGCGCTCAAGACCTCTGACCTCGGAGGACTTATTGGAGCCTCAGCATGCATCTCATGTACATGGATTGTAATGGCGTGTTTACACCTGGAAGGGCTGGCGCTGTCATTCCTCATTACGCTTGTGTCATGCTCCCTCCCATGAATCTCCCCACCGCTGCCTGTCAGGCTGCGCGGGGGTTGTTGTTTCGGTCGGACGCCACCCCCCCTCCCCCAACAGGAAGCAGGCGAGTGTGTGACAGCCATGATCTGCCTGGAGTGGGTATTGACACATCTACATACTGCGTATCAAAACTAGCTGTCCACTAACGGTACCGAAGCAGCATGGCGCGGACAGAGTCTCCCCAAGAGAACTCCTTCCTTCCCGCTTCCTGCTGGACCCCCCACCTGGGAGGGGATCTAATTGGGCCAGCTCCAGAGCTTCCAGGCTGCACATCAATGAGGACGCAAACGGCCAATTAGTGCTGTAAAAATAGAGATGTCAGCCAAACTCCCGCCGTCGAGAGGGGCGGAGAGGCGTGTCGACGTGCGTGTAGCCTACTGTACGTGCGTGACGAGAACAGGTAAGGTATTGTGTAGGGAGAGTGGGAGAGCATGTTTATGGGTCTCTCCTCTATGTCCTTCCTAAGCTTCTGTATGCGGTGCGTAATCTCTTAATCAGTCACTCTCCAGTGCCCCACTGCTGTTTGAATCAATGCACTCTGAGAGTATTTGCACAGTTGGAGGTGGAATATAGATTACTTTCCGCCTCTACGGCCACGGCGGTGGCGATTGAAGGAATGGCTGAAATTATACTGTTTTGACTCTCCCCCCTCTCTCTCTCTCTCTCCTCTCTCTCTCTCTCTCTCCTCTCTCCTCTCTCTCTCTCTCTCTCTCTCTCTCTCTCTCTTTCTTCTCTCGTTCTCTCCACAGATACCCGATCCAGTCGCCCAGACCCGGTTGCTACGGCGACCGAGAGGACTCACCTGGCGTGCGCAACTACGGCAGCAGGTTCCCCGATGAGCTGTTCGATGTCTACTGCTTCGCCAAACAACTGCAAGGTAGGAGTCAGCAGTCAGGGTTCAGTCACACATCACCCCGTCCGCCCCCCCGTCCGCCCCACAAATAAACTCCGGAACAGCCCGGCCCAGGCTTAATTCCCACGCTAGCGGAGGAACAGAAACAAGAGACCCAAGAGTCTTTTGTGTTTCCTGCTGGCCGCCACAGCTACATCGTTCGCTACCTCTCTAAGTGGGTCAGCGTGGGCCCAGCTCAGTGCTGAGAAAGAGGGGCGAGCTCAGACTGGTTAGACGACACAGGCCTCCCTCCGGAGCAGGACACCAGGCAGCCCAGCAGATCTGGGACGTGTGTTACTATGCAGAGCCTGACTCACCGGAGTATGACGGCGGACGAGGGTCGGGGCTGTGGAGCTGAGCAGTTGCTAGGGAGACGATAATTCTCAACTCTTTCCTGTGCGATTGAGCCGTTTGGCATAACCACACTGGGCTGCTAAGAAAATGTCTGTCTCACCATCTAGATCCCAGGGTTCAAATTGATTTCTGTTGATTACTGTTTATTTCTGTGCCGTTTTCCCCATCTGCCGATTCTCCTTTAAAAAGATCAAGCAGTAGCATATCTAATTCAACCAATCAACAGATCTTAGTCTTCAAAGTAGAATTTCTCCAGTTGAATCAGGCTTGTGACAGCTTCCTTGGCATTGCTAGGGAAAACCAAAAAACGAGTTTTTCAGTTGATCTCTCAGTAGGATCCTCTGGTAAAGGCTTCACTCATCGCCTGCATATCTTTTCTCACATCTCACCTTTCAAATCACATCTTATTTCCCTTTTCAAACACTGTACACCTCTCCCCATCTTACCTATCCATCTCTCCTCCTCCCCCCTTTACACCTTTATTTCCTTTTTCATAACTTCTCATCCCTCTGCTCCTCCTTGATTGTCATGTCTCTTCCTCCGTCTCATGTCTGCTCATCTCTGTACTGCACACGATTCTTCTTGTGATAATCCCTCCCATGTCTTCTCCCTCACCCCTAATATCTCTCCTCTCTCTCTCCCCTCTCTCTCCCTCCCTCTCTCCTCCCTCTGTCTCTCTCCCTCTCTCTCTATTACTCTCTCTCTCTCCCTCCCTCTCCATCTCTCACAACGACCTCTCGTATTTTCTCATAACGTTTTCCCACACACTGTACCCTGCTCACCCCCCCCAGGCGAGGTGTTTCACTCCTCGGTGCCGGCGAGGCTGAGCTTGGCCACGGCCTCCACGCACTGCCACTCGCTGGCCGCCCAGCTGTCCACGGTGGGGCAGCTCTACCTGGCCTGGCAGGCCGGCCTGGACCAGTGCGACCCCGGCTGGCTGGCCGACGGCAGCGTGCGTTACCCTATCAACGTTCCCCGGAGGAACTGTGGAGGGGACGAGCCTGGGGTGCGCACCGTCTACCACAACCCCAACCGCACCGGCTTCCCCGACACCGCCGCCCTCTTCGATGCGTTCTGCTACCGAGGTAGGCCCCGCCCACCTGCCCCCCGTGGCGCCGCTTAAGTGGACAGTTACTCCAACGGTTGCGGACATAATTTCACATGGCGGGCAGGCCGGCTATTGGGATGAGCGATCTCTACTGTGTGCGGTGATGCCGCTGTCATAACAACAGACAGGGATTAATTCCTGTTCATTACCAGCGGGGTGTCTTTGTTATGCTTTCATTCAAACTGATTTCAGATTCCGTGACATTCGGTGCCCACTGGGAATCGAACTATTTTTGTAGCTGTTATTGCATCAGCAGGGCTGCCTGGCCTGCACACACCCAGCTGAGCCTACTGGGGTTCCTGTCTCGCCCTGGAGATGTCCTTGTAGTGTCATTCTGCAGTGTTTATAATGTCACCAGACCATTTGAGACTTGAGAGACTTAGTTTGGGTACACTTTGGAATAATCCAAGTCTAAACGGCAGGGTATGTTGTGTGCTGTGTGCATTATTGCTTTATTGTGTAGGATCTGCTTGGGTGCACACTGCATACACAGCAGCAGAGCTTCCGTGATATGAAGGGCACACACACCAGAGAAACAGTGTTTTATCTCAGGCACTGTCTTTGTGTAAATACACACACTTCCAATATAGCAGATGTTTCCTTAATTAAAGCAAAAAATAAACACAGCAGTATAAACAGAGGTCACTTCTGTCAGAAAATAGCCATGATATTCAATGCCTTCTCCAATGTGCCAGCAGAGTAAATATTAAGGTGTGTGTGTGTGTGTGTGTGCGTGTGTGTGTGTGTGTGTATGTGTGTGTGTGTGTGTGTGTGTGTGTGTGCGCGCGCGTGTGTGCGTGCGTGTGTGTGTGTTCCAGAGCTCCAGCAGGGTGTCCAGTCAGCTGAGGCTGCTGGGTGGGAGCACCTCCAGGGCGAGGAACTAGCGGCCAGCTCTGCTGATCCCAAACCCCGACGAGGCGACCCCTTCCCCCAGCCCTCCACCTGGACCGGCCTGGTGGACCTGGAGAAAGAGGGCATCCGCTCCCTGGCCGCGGAGAACGAGTCGTCCGAAATCTCTGAGGAGCACGTGGTCGTCCACCTCGGGCCCGCCGGGAGCCCCCGGGGCTGGGACCAGAACCCTAACAGAACCAGAACTAGCACCAGCAGCGCGGGCCCGTTCTCCCCAGAGAGCCCGGAGGCCCACGGAGGCTCCGCCCACGAGGATGTGGGGGGCGAAGAAGGCGGACCCTCGGGCTCCGCACCGCCGTCCTCCAGCACACCGTCCCGTACGGCTCCGCCGCAGACCACCAACAGCGTGCTCTCCAATCTCGTCGAATCCCTGATGAGACCGTTCAGGTACTGGACCGGTGGGGCGGAGCCAGAGGGAGAGGACGGCGGCGTGGCCACGCCCGCCACGCTGGGGGAAGCGGGGGAAGTCGGGGCGGCGGCCGGGACGCTGAGGGAGAACCCTGCGGGAGGGAGGGCTGGAGGCAGCAGCAGCAAGGGCAACGCCGACAACGCCATCATGGAACGTCGGAGCGGAAACCCATCCGCCAAGACCCCCGTCGCGGGACTCCGGACTCCAGACGAGGGTCTCTCCGAGCAGGAGAGGGAGGTGGCCCCCCTGGTTCCCCTCCTCCCAGCAGTCCTGAGGACCGCCACCCAGCCTGGAGGGAGGGGTCCAAGCACGTCTCTGACAGACCCTCCCTACGCCACTAACGGTAAGAGATCCAGTGCTCATTAGTCATTGTGTGTGTGTGTGTGTGTGTGTGTGTGTGTGTGTGTGTGTGTGTGTGTGTGTGTGTGTGTGTGTGTGTGTGTGTGTGTGTGTGCTTGTGTTGGAGAGTGTGTATTGGACAAGCACATCCTCTCCACTCTCAGTCTAGCTCTCTTTGTTTCATGTCGTGTTTTGTGAAATGCTGTGGTGTTTTGTGGAATGTTGTTGTATTTTGTACTTCAGGGCCACTGTACTTTCTCCCTTCATCTTCCTCCATACAATGCTGTGAGTAGGATTATAGGGGATTATAACTGTGCTCAGCTCACTTCTCCTTGTTTCATTTCATTTGAGAGAGAAATTAGTTATACTGTAGTATCAGCACCCAGGGAGTGTGTGCACTAAGTCATGGTCTGCGCTGTGAACACGGTCTCCAGGTGAGCTGAGAAAGAGAGACCAAATCTGCCAGCACCGCACAGAGAAATAGATCACTGAGATTGTGTGTGTGTGTGTGTGTGTGTGTGTGTGTGTGTGTGTGTGTGTGAGAGAGAGAGAGAGAGCTGCAGTGTTGTGTTTAGGACAACAGTGTGAATAGATGGACTTCCTTTAGCTTGGATCACAAGGTAAATTACACTGTTTTGTGTGCATGTTTGCGTGTGTGTGTATGTGGCGGAGAAGGGGGGGGGCATCCAAGCCCCTCCGGTCAGTCAATTTTCCACAGACTCAATGAGGCTGGTGTGAGAGTCATAAAGGTCACTGTATTGGTTTATTCCCAGCTTGAAAGCCCTGCGACTTCAAAACCCCAAATCAATCTGTGTGATTTCTCCACGGCTTAGTGAAAGGAAAAGACTGGCTGCCTTTCGTCTGCGCTTACATGGAGAGCGGCGTCGAGGGATGAATTGACACCACTTGAATAACACAGAAAAACCATTCAATAATGGTGGGCTTTGTCCACAGCAAAGGGTTTCATTAAACTCACTGGAAATCGCTACCCTCCCTGGATCCAAACACCCTACAGCATGAATGTTTTACACCAGGGTGAAAACCCAGCCGTCCTCTGCATGTATTATTTACACACCCACTTCCAATTACTGTAACGTGGGGTGCCGGGCGTCATGGTAGATGCGCACCTATCATCCTCCACATCTCTCTCTCGCTGAACGGAGACGCTAATTACCGTTGGCGCCAGGCAAATGGGAGGGAAATAACAAACATGAAAAGGAAGGAAGTGTTTTTTCTTTTAGTTCTTTTTTTTGTTTTGATGGAACGCTGTTTCATTGATGTTTCCTTCAAATTGGGCACCGACGACCTGCGGGCTGGCGATCGCGTGTCTACGGGACACGCCTTTCCTCAACGCTGCCATTTTGCTTTTTCTGATTGAAGCGAGGGCGGTGGGGGATCAGAGCAGGAGGACGACAACATCTGGAGGAACGGCGCCAGCCTGCTGACGCTCACACCTCCACCTCCGTCAGATGTACGCATAGCAGGAGGAACAAATCTACATCGCCTTCCAGGCGCTCCTGGAATTAGAGGAGTGTGTGTGTGTGTGTGTGTGTGTGTGTGTGCAGGGGCGTAGGTTTGATTTGAGCTTTGGTAGAGACACACTGGGTTGTTGTTTCACGTAGTCTGGATTGAATCTGGGTGGTGGCCAAATCAGATTAATTTCCGTCGCCTCTGATTGGGCAATGTGACAACGAATGACAAGGTTTATCCACAAAACCTACATCTGTTGAGTCAGACTATAATCTCACCTGTAACCCTCATGCATCTCCTGCCTGCCTCTCCTGATCCTGGAGGTTCTGCTGCTTTGACCCCAAAAAATTATAACGTCCATTTTTGTCTTCTTTTTTTCTGGTGGCATTTTGCCCTCCACTCACCATCTATCATAAAGGGGAAATGATTGACAATATCAAACTACTTGCAGACATGAAGCACTCTTTTCCGTATAGTTTCAGCCTATTCTGTGTAGCATATGAAATATGAACATAATTACGCTGGACTTGGACTATTGAACTGAATTGCATAAACAAACCAGACGTCTAGTCTCCTTTGTTTAGCCTACTGTGCAATTCAGTGGGCGATTGAACCTAGCTGCTCAAACCTAGGAGTTTGCAACGGTTATACCAAAACTGATTTATTACTAGCTAAAGACAACTGTTATGACAACATTACAGCACCTTATCTCTGCCTCAGCAAACGTTACGAGACCTAACGTTATAGCTAATAGCTACAGTAGCTAGCTCTGACTAGCTGCACCACCAGCTAGCACTAACATTACAGTTTACATAGGGAATTAGTAGGACACAAATTAAACTATTATCATTGATACAACTCTGTACAGAAAAATAATTGTCGGTCAACATATTGTATTCCTTATTGTTCAATAACTTCAATCTTATTTGCTGCCTAATCAAAATTCCCGCTGTTGCCGACAGTCGATGCTCGATGAGCTCGCGAGGCAGGCACTCGCTGGGTCACAAAGGCGAGGGAGGGAGGGGGAGGGGGGGGAGTAGGCTACTGTACGTTGTTGATTGGATAGCTTGCTGAACGCAGCTGTCAACCAGGCCTTAATTCCCAAACGTTTTGCATTCGCAAGTTGTGAATGGTAATTAAAAACTACAGTTTTCACTCTGTATTATTTTTGGTAGGGACAATTTGTGTTTCCGTGGCTTTGGTATGGACATGTCCATAGCGTCCATACCTAAAACTACGCCTATATGTGTGTGTGTGTGTGTGTGTGTGTGTGTGTGTGTGTGTGTGTGTGTGTGTGTGTGTGTGTGACACAGCTCACATGGCCATTTAATAACTTTCAGCAGCATGTGACCTGGTCTTTATTAAACGCCATATCTTATAGATCTGCTGAGACTGCAAGCAACTAGGGAACAACACACACACACACACAAACACACACACACACACACACACACACACAAAAAAAAAAACACATACACACACATGGTGTGTTATGGGTGTGTTATCTACACGCTATATTTACAATAAATAATCCCAGGAGGTGGGGGTATATATACATTTGCATTTGCATATGGTTATGTTATGTACACTAAATATTCTATATACACTCCATGTTCTAGATAGAGTCATTCAGGTGCCGGATGGCTTGCGGGAAGAAGCTCTTCCTGAGCCTCTCTGTGCTCACCATGTGAGAGAACAGTCCATTTCCTGGGTGGCTGGGGGTCTTTCAGGATCCTGTTGGTCTCGGTCGAGCATCTTCTGGTGTAGATGTCCTCGAGGTGGGGGAGTGCCCCCCCAAGGTACGTTCAGCTGACCGTACCACTCTCTGAAGGGCCTTGCGATCCTGAGAGCTGCTGTTCCCGTATCAGGTGGTGATATTGCCAGTGAGGATGCTCTCGATCGTGCATGAGTTGAAGCTCTGTTGAATCTGGTGGGATGCTCTGAATTTCCTCAGTTGTCTGAGATGGTACAGTCTCTGACGTGCTTTCCTCACCACAGTGTCTATGTGTGTTGACTATGTCAGGTCCTTGGTGATATGGACGCCCAGGTACTTGAAGCTGTCCACTCTCTCTACAAGGGTCCCATTGATTATTAGAGGGTTGTGGTTCCTCTCCTACCTCCTCCCAAAGTCCACCAGCATCTCCTTTGTCTTGCTGCTGTTCAGATGGAGGTTGTTTTCCTGACACCACTGGGTCAGGAGCCTCATCTCCTCCAGGTAGGCCCTCTGATCATTGTTGGTGACCAGGCCTATCACTGTTGTGTTGTCTGCAAACTTGACGATGGAATTGGAGTCAAAGGTGGCTGTACAGTCGTGTGTGTACAAGGAGTACAGTAGTGGGTACAGAACACAGCCCTGGGGGGCTCCTGTGTTGAGTATGAGGGAGGATGAGGTGTGGTTGCCCACCTTCACCACCTGGGGTTTGTCTGACAGGAAGTCCAGGATCCACTTGCAGAGGGCGTCATTTTGCCCCAGGACCCTGAGCTCGGTGTCGAGTCTGGGTGGGGTTATATATTTATTATTTTCTGGGTGGGGTTATATATTTTTTATTTGTATTTTTATTTAGCCTTTATTTAACCAGGAAAAGTCCCATTGAGATTAAAAATCTCTTTTTCAAGAGAGACCTGGCCAAGACGGCAGCAGTGCAATCCAAACACAGAGTTACAGAAGGAAAATACAACAGAAAACACAGAGATGCAACAGTAATACAATTTACACGTGACTTGGTGATTTGGCTATATGGCAATACGCTAGTTAAAAACATGAACATACTGTTAAATCCACCTCTAAAACCTTCATAGTGGCTTTAAAAACATCGATTGAGACCTGCTCCTCAAGTTTGAGATCATTTTGTAGCATGTTCCAGGCAGAAGGAGACGAATAACTAAAAGCCATTTTCCCCTTTTCTGTTCTGACTTTGGGAACAGACAGCAGCAAGAAGTCCTGTGATCTTAAGGAGTATTTCCCAGTACTTTTTTGTATAATGTAGGCACAGAGGTAAGAAGGAACAAGACCAATAATTGCCTTATAAATAATGATGTACCAATGAAAAAGTCTACGAGTAGACAATGCAGACCATCCAACCCGATCATACAAGGTGCAGTGATGAGTACGATTTCTACAGTTTGTGATGAATCTCAAAGCACCATGGTAAACAGTATTGATTGCATTGAGGCACTGAGAGGAAGCATGCATGTACAGAACATCACCATAGTCAAGCACAGGCATGAATGTAGCAGCAACAAGTCTCCGTTTAACCTCAAAAGAAAAACAAAACTTATTTCTGAAATAAAAACCCAATTTCAGCTTCAGCTTCTGAATATGTGGTTTAAAAGAGAGATCGTCGTCAATTAAAATTCCAAGATATGGTATGAAGAAACAATCTCGATGTCCTTTCCCTGAAAAGTGACAATGGATGGTAGGCTCAGTGGCATAGTGTTGAAAGCTGAACTGTAGTCAAGGAACAGCAGTTTCACATAACCCGACACGTTCCCCTTGCTCTTGCCTAGATGGGATAGAGTAGTGTAGAGGATGTGAGCTATCGCATCCTCTGTGGATCTGTTGGGTTTGTATGCGAACTGTAGGGGGCTGGGCAGTGAGGAGCAGATGTGTTTCTTGACCAGCTTCTCAAAGCACTTTATCACCACGGAGGTGAGAGCTACTTGGCTCTTAGGTATGGGGATGATGGAGGACTTCTTGAAGCATGTGGGGACGATGGGCTGCGACAGGGACAGGTATCACTGTGAACACAGGAGCCAGTTGGTTGGCGCACGTCTTGAGGACCCGCCCTGCGATACCGTCATGTTCACCTGTTTAATGGTGCGTTCGTTTATAACTGGGAGGTGGCAAATTGCGACTTGCTACTAAGAATGATTAAATAAAACGCCGCATGAACTCGCACTTCCTCGTCGCAAATTCGGATATGTTTCTCAGCCTCCAGTTGCCGGCTGATGTCAATATCTTATCATCATCGTATCATTCGCTATAGCTCGAATGCACACAGGTCGGAGGTAGGTATTTTGCCACTTGCGACTTGCCACCTCCGACCACAAACGAACGCACCATAAGCACCCTTCTGACGTTGTGTTCAGAGAGTGAGTACTTCCTCCTCCGTTCCGTTCTCCTCCGCCTCATCCACGACGGCCGTCGGGCCGTGGTCGGTCTCAAAGCGAGCATAGAAAGTGTTGAGGCTGTTCATGAGAGCAAGGGCGTAGGTTTGGTTTCAACATTGGTAGGGACCATATAACAGTGTAGCCTGCATACACAATTTTTGCTGGGGACGAGAGGTTAAACCTCTTAAATATTCTTATATTTATGAAATTGAATAATACCAATACAATGTTCTTAGTGTATCACATCCTGCCTGCAGCTGCGTCCCTCCACTCTCTCTCGACTTCTGCTGCTGCTGCGTCCCTCGACTCCCTCCACACTCTTTCTCTCTCTCTTGGTTGCTGCTGCGTCCCTCCACTCTCTCTCGGCTGCTATCTCCGCTCTCTCTCTCTCTACTGCTGTTTCATGCAAAAAAAATGATTTTATTAAAATTGAGATTTTCATAGGATTTTTAAACTGACATTCAACTCATACATTGATATATCTGTCCATTAGGGGAGTCACAAAATACCAGACAGTAGGCAATACCTATTGTGAAATTCCACAATCCTTGATGCCTAGTTCGATACCATAGTTGGGGGAAAAAAAATACTTCAACATACACTACTTTGTTTAAAACACCCTCCAGCCAATATAGTAAGAGGAAAATTATGAGATTCCAGTTGGCAAGTATACGTTAGCTAATAACTGTAGGAAACCAGGCTACACAGGGACAGGCTTGTATAAAGAACTACAGACCTGAGCCCTCATAAAACTAACGTTAAGAGCTCTCACGGGCTGGCTAACCTCTAGATAACGTATGAGTATTCAGTTTCCCCTATAATTGTAACAAGAACCACTGTCAGGCTAAAACAATGTATTTATTTTTATATCAAAACTTACGACTTTATCACTGACATTTTTTAGCATAAGTTAATGGGAGTTTAATATGGTGAAAATTAGCATCACGTCTAGCTGGCTTTGACAAAGCTATAGCTAATAGCCTATCGGCTGGTATTCATTGCTGACACTAACAGTCGTTAGTTGTAAGGACGCCGTGATGTCCCATTCAATTAAATCTCTGATGGGCAGCTAATGTATGATAATGTAATGGCTGCTGCAATTCTAATGTTACAGTATGATAGAAGCCATCTTAACAGTTCGCTAGCTAGACAGCATCAGCAGTTGATAATTTTCCACAATGGAAAGACAAGTGATGTTAGTTTAGGTAACATTAGCTAGCACCAACCTAGCTGGTTTTCATGTGGTTACTGCCTAACGTTAGCTACTTAGTTAACCAGTAGCTAGCTAACCTAGCTAACGCTAACGTTACTTACAGTTGCGGAGAAAAAGCTCCTGATATCTCTCATCCTCTTCAGAGGGGGAGGCGACATTGTGGTGGATGTACCTGAACGGCTGTCAGAATCACAACTGTGGCTTGCTGTCAGCGTCTGTCTGTAAGGCTGTTGGTCTTCAGATCCAGCAAAATGTAAAAAAATGCAATGATCTATCTCAGCCAAATGAGCCAATCAAACGTGAGTTTAAAAAATATCAAAATAATACTGGGATGGCACATTCACGGTGGAGGAAAGGGGTAGGCTAACGGTCTAATATGGAACTCCGAACAATGCAAACTAACTCACTCAAAATGGTACGGTCAATTCTGTCTTTCCAAACTATTGGAAGGTCATCTAAATTATCTAATATAACTGCACTCCAAAGATAATGCGAACAAGGTTGCTTAAAAGTTGGTAGGGACAATTTGGGCCTCCCAAAATGTTGGTAGGGACATGTCCCGACCGTCCATACGCAAACCTACGCCCTTGCATGAGAGCAGCGTCTACACCTCCTGAGGAAGATGGGGTCCCTTAAAGTCAGTCACACAAACACACATCACCAATATCCTCCTAAGTTCCGTTCTTACATTTCTTTCTAAGAACATTTCTAAAGAAAGCTCCCGTCTGACTCACGTGTTCGTAAACCGCTGGATGAGTTCTCACCTGCCTTCATCTTAATGGTGAATCCTATGGTTTCACAAGTTGAAAGCGTGTGGCCGCTCACCCGAATTAGCATAGGTAAACTTCCCGCCAGCCCCATATAAGGACATGCAACTACAGGGCCGTGCGCAGATCACCAGGCCGGTCACTTCTCTGAATGAATACCGGTCATCTGCACTCTCGACTCTCCAACTTTTCAATAGCATAATGGTTTAGGTGGGGTTGTGTCAGGTGCATTGGCAAGTCAGAGGACTGCAGGTCGAATCCAGCGTGGGCAATTAAAATCCGATTTTAATTCAGCCAAGTATACTTTAATTCAGCCAAGTAGGCCTCCTACTATGAGGAATTTACCTTGGTGCATAAACATAGCGAGGCGGAACAGTGCAAAATATCAACGTGATAGAATATGATATACAATAGGCTACAGTCTACAAAAATGTAGGCTATTAAATAGCCTACACAGCTGTCAACACGGCATGCCCAAACAAAAATCTAAAGAACAGACTCCACCTGTCATATTTAGCAGTGTCAGCAAAATGCATGGGATGATATTAGCCCACTCGTTCAGTTAACGGAGAACGGAGAATCTTCTTTAAAACGGTGTAAGTGAAGCTTAAGAAGAAATGCTTCCTAAGAAATTTGTTAGTGTCTCTCTCTCTCTCTCTCTCTCTCTCTCTCTCTCTCTCTCTCTTGTTGTCAGTCTAAATTCTGCCACTATTATGCACTTTAACCTGAGTGATTCTCAGTGCTTGTCTCAGCACGAGAGCTTAGATGCTACGCTGTTGTCACTGGAAACACACTGTAGCACCACATAATTGATTTTCCCTCTGCCTGTCAGAGTGGGGTTTTGTTATCAAGTTTGTGTTGCAGCATTTGCATGTGCTGAATGGGCTAAATGGCAGAGCAGACAGAACAGCGACGCATGTAGGATTCTCCAGAGTGTAATGTAGCTAACACAACCTAATAGGTGGGCTAGACATGTGGGTTTTATTTCTTATATAAGCTATTAAATAGATAATCGGACTAGATTGATACGTTCAATTACTTCTAAAATGGTTGATTAGCTATTCAGATAATTAATTGGATGATTATACAGCCTATGAGGCGCCTTTATGTAAATGAAGCCCAGCTCGTGAAGCGCGTAGGCGAGGAAGGCAACAGACGCCAGCTGAATAATTTAGTATTTGGTTGAATATTTCATACGTGGACAAATGTGTGTATGTTTCTCCCAACAGTCAGTCTCCCCACAGTCAGATAGAATGGCGTCCTGCTGTGGGCCTGTGTACATACTGTACCAGAGAGGGTGCGTCTACGCTGAGCTGGACTGTGATGTGATGTAGAGCTGCAGTGCTGCATGGTGTGTGTGTGTGTGTGTGTGTGTGTGTGTGTGTGTGTGTGTGTGTGTGTGTGTGTGTGTGTGTGTGTGTGTGTGTGTGTGTGTGTGTGTGCATGCGTGTGTGTGCAGGGTGGGGGCACGGCCTGTTACACACTAGTCCTGAGATGAGGGAACATACACCACTGGCCTCAGTGACAAACTTTCCCCTCAGACTGTGAACTATTGATGGTGCAGACGCAGTGTGGCTGGGTTAGGAGATACACCACGTTGGAGCTGGGGCAACTTTGGGTCACATCTGAATAAGTCACAGTGTTGTTGGATAGTATGTAGATGGAAGGTAGCAGGTGGTGTTAGCTTTAGATAAAGGTGTAGAGGGGTAGCAGAGGTGGTTTGGAGTTGACAACTTTGTCACAAATTTGGACTACAAAGGTGTCCTCTTGGTCCCTCAGGTGAGGGGGCTTCATCCCTGTAGATTGAAGGTACCTACGGTAGATCAGTTCTACGGGACTAACGCAGTAGAAGGTGTACAGTTAAGTTAACGGTATGTACAGTACAGTTTCTCGTTTTAGCACTTTTACTTTCACGCTGCTTTCACCACAGGCGTTTGTTTTGCTGGAGGGTCGGTGTGAGACTTCACAGAGGAAGTGGGAGGACAGGTTGAAAAAGGAAGTGTTAAACTGCCTCCGAAATATCCTGCCTTTGTGCACGGAGGTGCTGGTGTGGGCCGGTGTGGGTCATTAGATGGAGACAAGAGGAACTGTTCTTGCAGATTGAGCTGGGATTACAGCAGAGACCTGGCCTGCAGCATGCCAATTAGTAAGGAGCTGCAGTACCCAGGGAAGTAGCTTAAAACAACTAATAGCTCTTTTTACACCTCCCTTCACTGTCTCCCTACACTTTTGTGTGTATATATGCAAATCCCCAGTAAACTGCAGCACATCCGGAGTTCCAAATGGATAAAATGGATTTTTAAAATATTATTCTGATGATATTGATTTAAATGGTTTAACACTAACGGCAGCAGCACTGCCGACAACAGACAAGTTTTTCTAATTGCAACTGTAATTCAACCTACATTTAATTAACACAGTTTCTTTCTCACGCAATGATATTAATTACACTGTTCTCTCTCCCTGAAGGGCTCCCAGCATCAGGAGGCGGTGGGAGGACTACCCCCCCGGGTCAGGCTATGAGTGGCCCCCAGACCCAGGGCCCCCCGAACGGGCCGGCCTCAGCTCCAGTCCCAGGCAGCCAGCTCCGGTGGGCCCTGAAAGCCATGCGCAGCTCCAAACTGGGTTCCCCCGGCAACATGGCCTACGTGGGGAAAGGTTCCACCTGGGAGCCCCTGGAGGCCAAGGCGGGGCCCCTGGAAGTGATGACCCTACCCAAGTCCAGCCCAGACAACCAGGAGAACTACTCTGGAGAAGGGCGGGGCCAGGATGACGACCAGGATGGGGCTAATGTAGCGCTCACCAGGACGGTCACAGGAGACACCAGGGAGACGGTGCCGGAGGGCAGCGGAGGAGATAACGACGGCCCGGGACACATTGGACCCGATGGCAGAACCAGCCCAGCTGGCAGCAGTGTCCACACCGACACCAAGCCCTCAGCCGCAACCCAGAAGCCCCCCCAGAGTCAGACTGTGTCCGTGGCCAAACATACCACCATGTCCCTGTGGCAGCGAGTGGACCAGCCCACCCCACCCCTGCCCACTGGAGGCCCTGGCCCGGCCAGCCAGACCCCTGAGGGCCGAGAGGGGACCGGTACCGCCCAGGAGGCCCGGGGGGAGACCCTGTACTTCCGACGGCCCACCGAGAAACTCTCCTCCACCTCCAGCAGAGACAGTTCCGGAGGGTCTGGCTTCACTCCGATCACCAGGAAGCAGAACACCCAGCCCATGGGGACAGAGAGACGTCCCAGCCAAGAGGAGGCCACCTCTCCTGGGGTCGCCACCGGACCCGTAGCCCCCATGGAGCCCCTGACCACTGTGCAGAGCTCCACAGCAAACTCGCCGACCACCAGGGACACTCAGAGAACAGATCCCGCCACCGCTGTACCTTCAGCCCGCAGCAGGAAGGACTCCCGGATCTCCGTAGCCTGGATCCCAGTGGCGCGAGAGAAGGCAGAGGAACAGGCCGTCGAGCCGCAGTCACGCCTCCCGGCCACCCCCGGTCCAGGCGAGGGACTGCAGACCAACGTGACCTCAGCTGGGCTGACCGCAAGACCGTCGAACCCGAAGGGCCGGGAGCCAGAGGCCAAGCAGGCGGTCTCACAGACCTTGGTGGTGGGCGGCGGCTGGAGGCTGTCGGGAGGAACCAGCACCACAGCTAAGGAGAACCGGGCCCCGGTTACCACAGACAAAGATACCAACAACTTCTTTGGTGTCATCATGCCCAACTGGGCCTATGGCCTGAACCCTACAGGTAGGCCTATTGTATGAGTTACTGTCATTTCAACACATGATCTAATCAGCTTCTAATCATTTCATAGCACCATGACAGGCAATTACTTATTTAATTATTGGCGCAAGTCTTTAATCCTACAGAGGCTTAGCAGTCGATGCAAGCAATCACATTCGTTTTGGAGCTCAAAGGCTTTATGGCATGGGAAACATGTTTATATTGCCAAAGCAAGGGAACAATAAAATAAAAATGTAAGTTCAAAAAAGATACACAGTAGGCTACTAAAATAAGGAGATGTGTAAACAGAGCTGTGTGTATACAGATAAGTAAAGAGGAGTGTGGACATTGCAGTTTCTCACAAATACAGTGGGAACTGTGTAAACTGCAACATCTCTCTCTCTCTCTCTCTCTCTCTCTCTTTACCTCCCTCCATTTCTCCCTCCCCCTTCATTACTCTCTCGCTCTCTCCTGCCATTACTCTCCCTCCCTCCCTCCATCTCCCTCTCTCTCCCTCTCCTTCCCTCCATCTGTCTCTACCCCTCTCTCCTCCCTCCATCACTCTCTCTCTCTCTCCTTCTCCCTCTCTGTGGTAGTCCACGCTATAAACAAGAGGGTCCACTGGTGTAGCCTCAGCTCAGTGATTACAGATGTCAAGGCCAGTGCAATTAGGAGGACTGGGAGAGGTAGAGATCTCAGTCCTCAACAAATCAATGTTGACCAACGCTAGAAGGCAGGAGTTGTAATTGACTCCATTCTCCACTCTCTCCCCACTCCATCCCCGTCCCCTTTACCGTCCCCTTTAGAAAGGTAGGCCCAGTCTCAATGTCCACCTTAAACCCTCAAGCCCTGAGCCCTCACAGACTTATTGACATCACCTGGTGAAGTGGTTGAGTGTGAGAGGCTGCAAGGGCTCGAAATGGTATAAAAAGGAATGGGACAGCACTTGCGACATCACATTACGTTGACGCCAAAGCATATTTCTTACTATTGTGAGTGTAGGATGTTGTATTTTACTTTTCAATGTTACGTGATGTTTTTCTCGTAGGCCTACATGTAAATTAATTTTGGGCTGAGTCAAATCCCCTTTACATTACTATATCACAACCCTCTGTGTTACCCTCAAACATTTGTCCTGTTAAGCGTGTTTGGGTGCACTTAGTCCCACGTGTAACGTACAAGAGATGATGGTGGATGATGCAAGAGCAGCGGGATGTTTGTGATGTTTGTGATGTTTAGCTGAATATCTTTATCTATCTGGCTCTTGATCCCTCAGCCTGCCTCTTCTTCTTTATCTGCCTGCTAGCAGCTGGTCTGAGTGTGTGCAGGTAAATAATGCAGTGGATCAGAGAGGTGTGTGTGTTTTTGTGTGTGTGTGTGTGTGTTTGTGTGTGTGTGTGTGTGTGTGTGTGTGTGTGTGTGTGTGTGTGTGTGTGTGTGTGTGCGTGCGCGCGCGTGTGTGTGCGTGCGTGTGTGTGTGTGTGTGTGTGTGTGTGTGTGTTTGTCTTCCCTGCTGGTGCAGGCAGAGGTTCATAAGGCTATTTAATCAATGATCAGCTGCTACTAACACACTAACAGTCCCCTGAGACCCCTCAGAAACATGTCCCCTCTCTCTCTTTACCTCTCTCTCTCTCTACCTCTTCCTCTCTCTCTACCTCTCTCTCTACCTCTCTCTCTCTCTACCTCTTCCTCTCTCTCTCTACCTCTCTCTCTCTCTTCCTCTCTCTCTCTCTACCTCTCTCTCTCTCTACCTCTCTTCCTCTCTCTCTACCTTTCTCTCTCTACCTCTCTACCTCTCTCTCTACCTCTCAAATTCAAATTCAAATGAGCTTTATCGGCACGATAGGTGGAAAGAACCCACATTGCCAAAGCAGTATATAAAATCAACATTCAAAAAACATTCAGATTATGTATAAATAAATAAATAAAAAGTGAGTGTTAGGGTGTGTTATCTCCGACAGTGAGGTGTCTGGGTTGCTGCGAGTTCAGCTCCCATACCCAGACCCAGCCCCGCGGAGTGAGTATCAGTGATTATGTGACAGTAATTATGTGTTTGTGTATAAAAACATAACATAACATACACAACAAAACATGAAGCTATATATCAACAATACAATCAAAAGCATTTAACAATAGTTCAATTTATAATATAATAACATGGGGAGCTGGCAATATCCTTCAGATGTTATCACTCTGAGATGTTTGCTATACAGTAGAACTTGTTTCCCTTAACGTGTGACAACACCTCTCTCTCTTTACCTCTACCTCTCTCTCTCTACCTCTTTACCTCTCTTTCTACCTCTCTCTCTCTACCTCTCTCTCTTCTGTACCTCTCTCTCACTACCTCTCTTTACCCCATCTCACTACTCCTTTCACTCTCTCTCTCCCTCTCTCTCTTTCACTCTCTTTGTACCTCTACTTCTCTCTCTTTCTACCTCTCACACTCTCTCTCTCCCCTTCTACCCCCCTCTCTCCCTATCTTTCTTTCATCCTCTCTCTCTTCTCTGCCTCTGGTCTCAACCCCCTCCACTGTAATTGGCTGTGTATCACATAGGGTGCTAAGTCCAGGGGCTGCCCTGTGTCAGCCAACTCCCAGCTCTCTGTGTGCCACGCCCTTCAGCTGACACACACACAGACACACACACACGCACACATACACACACACACACGCATGTTGCTTCCACGTATAAATGTGCATATTTTCATTTGTGTAACACACACACACACACACACCAAGATAACCACAACTAGATAACATTTGAATGGGTTGATCCTTCAATGGGAGAGCTTTCAGTGTCACACTGTTTATCGAATGTAAATATGCATGCCTTTCATTTACATATCCCTGTAATTACATGGCTCTCATTTCCATAATCGTATGGCGTATAAATCTTATTTGTTGTGTGTGAGATTATGATGCAGTATCTAAAAAGAGCCTGAAAGTCTTGTAGACATCTTTCACCATATTATGCACTGTTTAAATCCTAGTTTACTGCCTCTGTGCAGGGAGTGATGGGATAGGAGGGGGTGCAGATACAGTATGCCGGTCCCCTAAATTACCTTCAACAATCAGACAGGGAGTCTGAGAGGCTGGCGAACAGGAAATAGAATGTGGGAGAGTTATGACCCTTCTTGGTTAAAGCTTTGCCCTGGGTTTAAAGATGAGATCAGACACTGTGTAAATCAATGCCATTAGCTTTCACCCTGGAGAGGAGAGGAGATGAGGGGAGGAGAGTAGAGGAGAGGAGGGGTGGGGAGGAGAGAGGAGGGGAGAAGAGGAGAGAAGAGTGGAGGAGATGAGAGAGGAGAAAGGAGAAGAGAGGATGGAGAGGGGAAGAGAGGCTGTGGCTGTATGGGTTCTGTCCTCTTTGTGGATGAATGCTAAGTTTGTCTCCAGCCTTGTCCCCACTACTAAGTTTGACTTTGACTGTGGAGTAGAGAGGAACAGAGGAGTGGGGAGGAAGAGTGGAGCGGTGAGGAAGAGAGGAGCAGATAGGAGCAGGGATGAAGAGAGAGGGCATACTGTCTGTCTGCCTGCCAGCCAGTCAATGTTCCTGTCCAACACCTCTTTCTCTCTCTCTCTCTCTCTCTCTCTCTCTCTCTCCCTCTCTCTCTCTCTCTCTCTCCCGCTCCCTCTCTCTCTCTAAGAGCCTTGGCCCTGCTCTCTTTCTCTCTCTCCTGCTCTCTCACGCTCTCTAGCTAGCTCCTACCTGTGTCACGTCGCCATCAGCGTCACGTTCTACCCTGAGATCATGTACGAGCCATAGAGAAGGCAACAAGCTTTCTTGTCTTATTAGTGGAGGACCAATTGACCGACAGAGCGAGCTATAGAGCTGCTTGTCACAGTTAAAAAGACAGCTGGCAAGTATAAATGGAGCAAAGGACAGTTGTCACAGAAAACAACACCAGAAAACAACTAATTTACAATTATACAGTTGTACAATATAAACAATTTAACTCATTATTTTAGCGTACTAGATGTGAGTGGACGCATGCATTTGCCTTCAAAATTTAACCTTGCCAATTTTGTAGCTTAGATGCAGCCATTGGACACACTGTAGTACCAATGCAACTTAGGCAGCGGAGCAACTTTCCTTGATTACATTCCCTGGCTGAGGGCAACTGCTGACACAACGCACATTCAGCGCAATGCTCGATGCCATAGTGCAGCTTGAGGGTAAGAACCTTGGCCCGCTCTCGTTCACTCTTTCTCTCTCTTTCTCTCTCTCTCTCTCTCTCTCTCTCTCCCTCCCCCCTCTCTCTTTCTCTCTCCCTCCCTCCCTCCCTCTCTCTCTCTCTCTCTCTCTCTCTCTCTCTCTCTCTCCCTCCCCCCCTCTCTCTTTCTCTCTCTCTCTCTCTCTCTCTCTCTCTCTCTCTCTCTCTCTCTCTCTCTCCCTCCCCCCTCTCTCTTTCTCTCTCCCTCTCTCTCCCTCTCTCTCTCTCTCTCTCTCTCTCTGTCTCTCCCTCCCTCCCTCTCTCTCTCTCTCTCTCTCCCCCCCTCTCTCTTTCTCTCTCCCTCTCTCTCTCTCTCTCCCTCTCTCTCTCTCTCTCTCTCTCTCTCCCTCTCTCTCCCCCCCTCTCTCTTTCTCTCTCCCTCTCTCTCTCTCTCTCTCTCCCTCTCTCTCTCCCCTTGGCCCCATATCTCAGATTTCTTTTATTACTGCTCTGGTCATTGTTAGTGAGTCCCTCAGCAATAATGTTTACGACGCCTCCCTGGGTTCAGTGTTTTAAAATGATGACGCCTCCCTGGCTTTAGTGTGTTAAAATGCGTTACAGTCGATGTTGCTGTCCAGTGAGGCCCCAGCCAGGCCCCATACAGCTGACCTCAGCCAGAACCTGACCACTCGTCTCCACCACTGACAACACCAATGTCACCATGAGAATCCCTAAAAGCATTACCTCATCCCTCGTTTCTCCTCTCTCTGCCGTCCTGTTTATTTCTCCTCTCTCTCTCTCTCTCTCTGTTTCTCCCTTTACTTAGTTCCACTGTCTTGAATTGTTTATTTGACAACATTAAAAATACACCACAAAATCTTGTGTATGATTCAAGGAGGATGAACACAATAAAGTAAAAAACATGGCAGTGTACAGTATGATTAAACTGACAGCATCAAAAGAACTACGACAACTGATTGGCAGTTTACAAACAACGTACAAACAATGCAAAGTATACAGACAGTATCATACAGGTACTCTATCTATCAGACATTTGTTCACCCCAAGTTTGTATCCGCTTAGGATGGGATTGGTTTTGATCACCAGAGGTTGTCCATTCCATTCCCTAGCCCTGAAGCCAAAAAGGTGCATTGGTCTTAAATCTAAATGGGCAATACAGGCTCTAGTTCTATGATCATGTACAGTACTGTACATGTCATGTACTGTCAGCCCTTATGAAACAGTCCTTCTGTATCCAGTGTTTGTCAAGTTACTAAATAAAATTAATCAAGTAAAATTACTGATTAGGTAACCTAAATTGTAATTAGATTACTTTACTGATTTGTCTCTGGAAGGTAATCGGATACTAATTACATTACTTTTGAGTTATTGTCTAAAACCAGATCATTACTTACCCGAATCATAGAAGTGCTGATCTAGGATCAGTCTTGCATCTTAGATCATAATAGACACAAGAAAATCTGATCCTATACCAGTCAATGACATAAACAGTCAGTTCAGCCATGACTGCAGAAGCTGCATGTGCATATCAACCAAATGAAAGGGAGCAGGCACAGGCATACATAACTCAAAGTAATCCCATACATTCCAAGTTACTGGAAAAAGTAATCTGATTACAGTAATCCGTTGCTTTGTAATCAGTTACTCCCAACACTGTCTGTATCTAATACCATGCTATTGCCTGCCTGCTTCTTAAATGGATGGAATTTGTTAAGCACTGCTGTGAGGAACTGTTAGTCCTTGGTGGCAAGTGTGCACACGTGTGTGTCCGTACACATGCATAAAAAGGATTAATGTGCTGATAATTGTCTTATTGTGTCCTGATAACCAGATGGAACTGTTTGAAAATTAGCATAAATTGAGTTCTATATAACTGAGGTTCTGTAGGAAGAAGACCACACCACAACTCTGCCATTAACACAAACTCAGTTCTTCCATGACACCCTGCCAATTGACTCAATCTGACACACCTGTCACTCCCATTCCTACCAATTAACAGCAGTATAAATAAATGATAATAAATAAACTGTTCTTACCAATTAACAAGAGTATATAAATACATAATAATAATTCATTCAGGAACATCATAGGTTGATTACTCTTTATTGCTACAAATGGAATACAGTTAAGTTTGGCGCTGTAGATTTGGCGAAAGTAGATTAATAAGCAAGCCCCTTTTCATTGCTAACTCAGAACACGTCAGGTTTCAATGACGTGCGAATCGCAATCACAGGGAATATACGTTCTGTCCGCTTAGACGACAGAACGTATATTTGATATGAGAATATCCGATTCTATGTGATTTTGTCCTGCTTACACGTGCGTAATACATATCGGATACGTGCCACATATGAGCAAAAAAACGGAATTGGGTCACTTCAACCAGGCAGTGTAAATGCGGCCTAAGATGCTCTACATGCTTCCCTGGACTAGCCTAGCACCATACTAAGATGCTCTAGCTTCCCTGGACTAGCCTAGCGACATACTAAGATGCTCTACATGCTTCCCTGGACTAGCCTAGCACCATACTAAGACAAACAGGGAGCATGCTACATTGCCAACAAAAAACCTGGGGACACAGAGTGGAACAACAAAGTACAACACAATAGACAAGGATGTACACAGATCAAATGAACTAAAAGGGGGGGGGGCTATGAAGGTGGAAGCAAGCTCTTCAGGAAAGAGGTGAGCACGCAGCATTGGTGTAGCAAAGAAAAGTGTACTAGGTTGTCGCTTAAACAAATAAATACTTCCTACCAATTAACAACAGTAAATACTGTAGGCACCTAATCTACCTGTTCTTTCTCATGCCTCTGCTTTTGGATCCCTCCCCATCTCCTCTGAACTCGTGAACTATAGTGCAGAAAAGCACATGGGGTTATGTAGCCTTTAGCTGTACATGACTGGCTTTGAATTACACGACAGCGGCTTTTCGCAGTTTGAATCCTGCTGCCTAGCATCCAGAACACTGTCTTCACTTCAACCTAGTGTTTTCTTCTACCATATAATCTGAGCTCCTCCTCTGCCGAGAATTCCATTAGCACTCTAGAGACGCTCCTGACGCACCGCTAGTTCACCTCATCTCTTCCACCCAGCGTTCCTTCACTCTCAATCTCCTTGCTTCGCTTGTACAACCACACTCTCATCATGGAGCACAGATGACTGGACCCCCGGGCTCCTCCAGCAAGAATCGTCAGCGCGGAGTAGAACACGAGGCTTGTTTTCTACTCTTGAGTGCTCGACTGGAGGGTCGGTTGTTCAACACGCAAACAACGAAGACAACGAGAGGGTGACAGGAGTTGTTGTGAACGCCTGCCTGCCTCTGCCGCTGTACCGTACAGCATGACATGTTTCATCACCCCCCAGAGATATTCTTTGCCAAGCGGTGTTGAGGTGAGGTGAAGCAGAACAACAGATTGGAGGGTTTTAGCGGGGGTTGTGGCGATGGGGGGGGGGGGGGGCTGCCTGTCTCTGCTACACTCCTTATCAGACCTCTGTCTACTACACGGCTCACCAGGTCCAAGCTCTACCGCCAGACCAAGAGGGCTTCTCCGCTGTCCAAGAGTACCGTTAGGGCTCACTGTCTCTGGCTGGACCACCGGATGACTGTGATTCCTTCGCTACACTAGCCGCTACTGTAGCGGCCCACCTCCCTTGTTCTCTGTAAAGCGCATTGTGTTGCCTCTGGGTATGAAATGCGCCATACAAATAAAGCTTTGATTGATTGATACAGTAGTTCTCACTGCCATGCATAGAACGACTGTGAGAGACTGATACAGCTGGCAGATACATGGCGCCCTCGCCACTGAAAAAAGGCGAGGATCTCCTCACCGGGCTTTGTCCGCTGTTTAAGTGAGCAAAGCCGCATCTCGCCAGGGAGCAAAACAGCCCAGGACAACCAAACAGATTGGATTGTACATCCTCACTGTTCTGTCTGAGCGTTTGGCCTGTTTT